>NC_133362.1:25187215-25242215 GCF_049309525.1 Garra rufa | reverse complement strand
TTTGAGAACCGACATTATGGTGGTTATACTGGCTCAGGCCCAACAGCATCCTGGGAAGCTTTAGATGCTGTCTGTGCAGAGGTAATGGACCATCCGTGTGTACGTCTCTCAGCATTACCCCCATCATTAGCACACCTCGGCTATGATGTGCGAGCATCGTTTGGGAGAATCAGCCCACCGCATTATTGGAACTTTAATGTTGGTGTGTGTTTGAAGTTGGAGAGATGGCCAGAGGGAAGCTGCTTTAATGGATGTGCCGCTCTCTTTCCTCCCTGAACCCGACGCCACCAGCACCGCCACTTCACAGCTTTCTGAGAAGGAACTTTTTTTTGTGCGAGAGCAGAGTGCCATACTCCTGTCCTCCCGCTTTCAAAAGTTTCGCAATTCTCTGGACATCCATCTGAATAAAAAGCACAAACTCAACATGAAAGGTCACCTGTCACTCAAAGAAGCCTTAATGCACAATGTATCATTTATGAATTACCTCTGTCCGTCACACAGAAATGCATGTATCCAGACAGTCCGTTCGGCGACAGAAGACGTGGGCCCTCCACTCGCAAGACATCTGCTCCAGTTTATTAAAGCCCTTCAAAGGGCCGTGTTTAGCATTCTCTATTAAATCTGCATGCTAAACAGCCCTCTCAAGCCCATGTGCTCAGAGAAAGGGAAGCCTGCTGCTGCTGGCTCGGTGCAGGCCAGCTTGAACTTCCCCGTACCAGAGCGAGCCCTTGAGATGAGAATCTTCACCCTTTCACATGTCACACGCAGGTTTTATCTCTGTTAGAGTCCCACGTGAAGGATCAATACGTGGCCTGCTTGGAGCAGATTGCACTGACCTGACACCTGGCTATCACAGCAGCCATCTTAAACGAGTAATACGCTGCCGCCTTACTTCCCTGGATGGAGTGGATGATTGTCGTCCACCAAAAGGAACATAGTGAAGTCTCATCTGTTCGTCAGTGACCAGCTGATGTAATCAATTATTGTAATCTAGCAACAAATGTCTGTCCAACAATGGTCAATGATAATTAAAGGGATTGTTCACCCAAAAAGTACAATTCTGTCACCATTTACTCATCCTTACATCATTGCAAACCTGTACGATTTCTTCTACAGAAAAAATATCAGTGTATTTGTCCATGCAATGGACAAAGGGGTTGATCCACGATCCATACAAACCAGGCCACAAGGTTCATCACAAACCATTCCAGCGCAAGAAGACGCGAAAGACAACTCGAATGACAAAATACCCATCTCAACAATCATTCTGGTAAACACAGTCAGTTACATATTAAGTGAATGAAAACAGCTGAGAAAGAAATCAGATGTGTATCATTATATTGGATCTGTGTGATGTGTATCAGATCTTAAAGGGACAGCAGCCTATAAATACCTGCTGCTGTCATTAATTCTAAGGAAACAACAAAACAGTTTTGACAAAGATTCATCTATATTTAATTTATGCAGTGTTAGTGTTTAAGTTTAATTATTACATTTCTGTACCTGAATACTACCCACCTTTTTTTTATTTGTAACTTTGTTCTGTTGTATTTATCTAATGCTTGTAATTTGTGTATTTGTTCTTATTTTTACTTGCTGGTTATTTGTCTTTAATCATGTTTGATTTAGTACCGTCAAACGATTAATCGTGATTAATCGCGATTAATCGCATCTGAAATAAAAGTTTTTGTTTGCTTAATATACGTAATATGTAAATATTTTCAAAATATATGCTGTACGTGTGTGTATTTATTAGTGGTGGGCCGTTAACGTGCTGCGTTAACGTGAGACTCTTATCGTGCGATAAAAAAATATCGCCGTTAATCTATTCTCAAATTTGGGTTGGGAGCTGGGTCTAAACTATGCAAGATATGATGACTTTCACCTTGATAGTTTAACGCGGATGTATACCAAAGACTATAGAATATGGTCGCGCGTTTACGTCTCCTCCGCCAAAACACAGACGGGATCGCGTCGTCCTCCATTCATAAAAACCGAATCTACTATAGCGAAATGCCACGTAAATTCGTCGTTTTTTGGATTCATAAATCAAATGTTGGTCTGTCACTTAATTCAAATCGCGATATGGACTAGTGTATGTGAAAACTGAAATGCAAAAAGACCGTTTTAATATGAATCCGATATGTTCCGTTTGCCTAGCTGTATGTATGAATGGTGGAGACGAGCTTTTACTACACGCATACTGAAACACACGTGACGCTCCCGGTAATTTTTGGCATTTGCATCTCACATGAACAGATAAACTCAATCTCCCAAACTGCTGTGAGTGTCACTTTTACCGTTTCATTTGAGAAAACTCGCATCATATCATACTGTATACACAGAAACTTCACGGCAACCTGTCAAAATAAAAGTACACATCTGATTTCTTTCTCAGCTGTTTTCATTCACTTAATATGTAACTGACTGTGTTTACCAGAATGATTGTTGAGATGGGTATTTTGTCAACATGTAACCCCTGCCCCCAAAGCTGGAAACGTAGGGGAAACACTGGCTACCATAGATATATATACGTAGATGTATATTTTTATCACACTGTACAACAATAATACTGTTTTTTTTTATTACAGTAAGGGCTAAATTTAGGGTTGGGTAGGTGTTGACGTTAAAAAAACAATTTAATAGGTAGAAAAAATAATTTCATTGTTAGTTAGTTAGTAAACACAAGTACATCTTATTGAACATAATTTATTTTCATCAACAAATTATCGTAGAACAGCTTTATGAGCTTTATGATCCATTCTCAAAGACTTACTTTTAGTCATTATTTGGGTAGCACACATATTCTGAATGCCTTCAGCAGAATTCAAATTAGCCATTTTAATCTAGATTAATCTAGATTAATTCCAAGATTTAATCTAGATTAATCTAGATTAAAAAAATTAATCTATGCCCACCCCTAGTATTTATATATATATACACACATAAATATACACAGCAAACATACATATATTATGTACACACAAACTTTTATTTTGGATGCGATTATTTGTGATTAATCATTTGACAGCACTATGTTTGATTTAGTGCTGTCAAACGATTAATCGCGATTAATTGCATCCGAAATAAGTTTTAGTTTACATAATATATGTGTGAGTATATTTATGATGTATATATAAATACACACACATGCATGTACATATTTAAGAAAAATATGTTTATATGCGCATTTATGTATACATAATAAATATACACAGTACTCACTAAACATTATGTAAACAAATTATATTTTGGGTGAAAAGATTTTTTTTAGTTAGGCTAGTAGTTTTTGCTGTGGTTTCTAAGAAATACGTAGCTTTAAGTAACAAATGGAAAGCAAAGTTACATTAAAATATTTTTTCTTGCTTATCTGATAAAATTGATCCGATCAGTGACTCAAAAACCGCAATATAATCCGAACTGTGATTTTTGTGATTTTTTAAACTACTAAAGAAGTTAATGGTAACCAAAATATTTTCTCAGAAGAAAGAAATGCATAAAAAGTGTTAAACTTCGTAAATTAATTTTTGGGTGAACTATCCATTTAAGGCTGGCTAAGACATTTTAAATCAATATTTTCTAAAAAATGTTTAAATGACCTAAAAATATCAAGAACTATTAATTCAAAAACATAATTTCCTTTTATTAAAGACTGTCCCACATTTTGCATCAATAAACAAATCTTGCCTTGTGATTAAAAGGTCAAATGATCTAATATTTTAAGAGGCTTGAAACACAGCCATGGGGGTCTAAAGGTTCCTCTCTAATATATTTCCCCTTGTGTTATTTTTGCTTGCTGCTTGTGAACACATGATTTCGATTCGGCAGAAAAAAGGTTTTCAAAAATTAATAGAGTATTTTGACATCCGCTTCACAGATTTTTTTTTCTAAACAAAAAAAGGAGCATGCCACAAGGTTTTCTTTTAAATAACATTTTCTCTCTC
Organism: Garra rufa; assembly: GCF_049309525.1. Taxonomy (NCBI): domain Eukaryota; kingdom Metazoa; phylum Chordata; class Actinopteri; order Cypriniformes; family Cyprinidae; genus Garra; species Garra rufa. The sequence continues at coordinate 25,238,271 of NC_133362.1, read as the reverse complement.
TGTCTCTCTCTCAAAAAAAAGGAAAAAAGCTGTATTGTAAATCACTATGTATGAATGGCTTTTTAAAATGTTTTTGTTTTTAATTAATACATCTGGCAAAGAAATGAGCAATGATATTGAACCAAAGTCGTTTTATTCGGTGTCTCAATTACATCAATTCAACATTAGATAAATCTATTTTAATAGGAAGACGCCACAGCATTGAGCATACCAAAGGGATTGGAAGATGTTTGATGTTTGCTGCTCATCGTACTACGCTGCAGTCCTCACAGTCCACATCACATCTGGTTTCTTTTTGCCTGTCTTAAGAAACATGTTCTACAGGGCCTTATCTAATATTGCTGCTCAGTCTAATGGCAGGCAGCCTGTGACATGAAAGCTCAACAGCTGCCAGCTCTTTTCAAACGCCGTATTCTTTTTCGATTTCTTCCTGGGCCCCATCAAACGTGTCTTTATCCGGCTGCGACGCCAAAAGGAAAAGCCTGCGCTTGATTAAAGAATCATTTTATTATAATGAACGGAGAGACAACCATAACAAACATCCAGAGACCGTCAGCGCAAGCGGGCCAAAGTATCACGTCGTGATGGACTTAATCTGTGCTTTTATTTCATGTTAAGAGTCCAGCATAAAATAAACACAGCTGATTGTATTGACGATCAGAATCTCGCATGTCGGGAAAGGATGATGTTTAGAAATGTAATAAATTGAATCACGGTGGACTCTCAGCGGACAGGTACAGGTGAATACAAGTCGAGATACATTTCAAAAACCAGACGACTTAACCACCGTCCTCTAGGGAGAGCAAGGCTATTATATTCATCTTCAATAGCTGTGGGAGGGAAAGGGGAGGTCAGTTTGCTGGCGGGCTGACACAGCCTTCAACTATAAAAATGACTGTGTAAAGAAATTAGACACTAGAAAAATATGTAATCAGCAATTTAGCAATAATGCCCATAAATAAATAATCAGCACCTCCATTAGCCTGACATGTATCTGCGACGCAGCGCGTGACAGGACTACCGGATCGCCAGAGCGCTCGCAGACGGCCGGTCCATTAAAGAGAGCCATCCGTCCTCACGCACTTCCCGCCGCCACTTCAGGAGGAGTGTGTTATTCTGTGAGCCGAGGGGCGGCAGGCCCAGAGCGCTCATTTGTAGCGCCACAAGACAGGTCGTAATTACACTCACCCAGCGCGAACAGAGTCCCGAACCTGACACATTAACCCTATGAGGAGGTTAACCGTGATGGACATCAGAGAACTGAACGGAACTGCTGGGTTTTACATAATTAGAGTCACAGGATCCCTCAGAAGCCCAAGAGATCAAAACTTTAAGCTGTGGAGTTCGCACAACGTGCCGAGTGCTTAGTGTTCAGAGAGCGAATTTATCTGGGATTTAGTGTGGACCAAAAAAGAAAGTGAGTCCAAAGCCCTGAGGTGCCAGTGTAATAATTCATCACCTCGATCCAATAACAAAACATCTACTGTAGTGCGAGAGAAGACTCTCTCCAGATAAGGTGTTATATGTGCACCGGCGTGTTTTTGTTTGTTTTGCCTTTATTGTTGAAATGTCAGTTTGACAGACTTGGAGATGGGGAGAGGAGCGTGCTAGCGCTAAGAAAGCTTAGGAGGGAAAACAAAGTAAACATCTTTCCGTGACTTTTTCAGACACAGAGACATTTTTCATGGTGCGACTCCACATGGGAGTGAGTGCATGAGGCAGATTATTTAGCACACAATTAAGAGCTGCTAAAATATGGCAACAGCTCGCCTCCTCTCGCTATCCTGGTATAATTAGATTTTCACCTGCTGTTGAGATAGCGAAAAAAACGCTTGATTCGTTGGACAAGACAAAGAGGCACCTGACGCGCCGGCTCTGGATCCATCTCGCTCCTCAGCATGCTGGGAGCTCGCAAGGTAAATTGAAAATGCTGTTGAAAGCTCGCCTGGATGAGTTGCACAGTCTGCTTAACACATTGGTATAGGGACAGATGCTACTTTGGAACAATATTGCCATCAACATATTTTTGTTTGAAAAAAACAAGCAGATGAATGTAAACAGCTAATATGCGACCGACGTGATTTTGACAAGTGTGGGACGTCTTTATGCTGTTAAAGGGATAGTTCACCCAAAAATGACAATTCTGTCATCAATTACTCAATCTCATTTTGTTTCAAACTGGATTCTATCAGTTGTAGTTCTGGTGCCTTCGTCTCAATCAGGGATGGAGTGCTGATGTCCTATTAATTCTGCAGACCTTGATTAGCTTGTTCAGGTGTTTTATTAGGGTTGGAGCTAAATTCTGCAGAACAGCATATGTGACCCTGGACCACAAAACCAGTCTTAAGTCGCTGGAGTATATTTGTAGCAATAGCCAAAAAAACATTGCATGGGTCAAAATTTTAGATTTTTCTTTTATGCCAAAAATCAATAGGAAATTAAGTAAAGATCAAGTTCCATGAAGATTTTTTGTAAAATTCCTACTGTAAATATATCAAAATGTAATTTTTGATTTGTAAAATGCATCGTTAAGAACCTAATTTGGACAACTTTAAAGGTGATTTTCTCAGTATTTTGATTTTTTTGCACCCTCAGATTCCTGATTTTCAAATAGATGTATCTCGGTCAAATATTGTTCTATCCTAACAAACTATGCATCAATAGAAAGCTTATTTATTGAGCTTTCATATGATGTATACATCTCAGTTTTGTAAAATTTTACCTTATGACTGGTTTTGTGGTCCATGGTCACATATGAAGATGTTTACATATAGTCCACAAGACACAAAAATAGCTGAAATTATTAAAATACCCCCTGCAAAAGTTTGGGAACCCTTGGTTCTTAATACTGTGTGTGGTCACCTGAATGATCTACGACTTGTGTTGGTTGTTCAGGGGTCCCTGTTTGTTCTGAAAAGTTAAACTGAGCACTATTCTTCAGAAAAATCCTCCAGGTCGTGCAGATTCTTTTGCATATTTGAACCCTTTCCAGCAGTGACTATGTTTTCGAGATCCATCTTTTCAAACTAAAGACAAATGTCAAACTATTAAAAAAGTTTCAAGCATTCACTGATGCTCCAGAAGAAAACATGATGCATTAAGAGGCGGGGGTGAAAACTTTTTGAATTTGAAGATCAAGGTAAATTGCACTTAATTTGTCTTCTGGGAAACATGCAAGTATCTGCTGTTGCTTCTGAAGGGCAATACTTTTCTTAAAATAAGAAAAATTTAGACATCTTAATCCTGTTCAAAAGTGTTTACCCCCTGGCTCTTAATGCAACATATTTCCTTCTGGAGCATCAGTAAATGATTGAACTTTTTAATAGTTGTGTTTGAGTGCCTTAGTTGTCCTCAGTGTGAAAAGACGGATCTCAAAACCATAGTGTCACTATTGCATTTGCAAAAGATGCTGGAAAACTGAAGAATCTGCAGGACCTGGAGGATTTTTCTGAAGAACAGTGATGAATTTAACTGTTCAGAACAAACAAGGGACTCATGAACAACCATCACAAAACAAAACAAAAAAAAACCAAAACAATTGTAGATCATCCAGGTAACCACACACAGTATTAAGAACCAAGGGTTCCCAAACTTTTGCAGGGGGTTATTTTATTAATTTCAGCTTTTTTTGTATTGTGGACTATATGTAAACATCTTATGTAAAATATCTTACTCAGGACAGTACTAAATAAATAACATGCATTTTCTATGACCTCTCTTATTTTGTTAAAACTATTCAGATTTTCACAGATTCTGCAAACTTTTGCATAAAACTGTACATCTCAGCGGTAACTCAGCGGTAGAGTTACCCTCACGGGACGCAGCACTTACTTGCAATCACAAAAATACATTATTCTCATGAGCTTTAAAGCCTTGCCGGTAATTTGCGTGCTGCGCCTTTTCTGAGTGAGTACACCTGAAGCACGTACACACTAAAAAAGCCTGTCAAACAGCACCTGATTACTGGACTAAGTTATCTTTCATGTCTGATTGCGCTAATACTATCAAAACCACACAAGGTTCACATATATATACACAGATGGTTATGTCTAAAGTGAAAGCAAACAGCTGAGAGAAAAACAGATGCATGCCTATGTATCAGATGTGTGCAGCTCTTAAAGCAAGAGTACTGAACATGCTACCACTTGTCATTAAAGGGATAGTTTGCCCAAAAAGTAAAATCCTGTCATTATTACTCACTCATATGTTGTCCCAAACCGGTATTCATTTCTTTCTCATTCCACATTCTTTTATAGAATATGGAATGACCAAACAGTTGTTGGTCCCTGTTGACTCTAAGAGTAGACCACTATGGAAGTCACTGGGGACCAGCAACTGTTTGGTCAGCAACTCTTTTGGTTCATTTTTGGGTGAACAATCCCTTTAATGTTGATAAAACAACAAAACAAAAAGAAAAAGAGAAGAATCACTTACTGCTCTTGACTAAAGAACTTTTACAGCTGCTTTAATTCAAATCAGTGCATAATTCATACTGTGAAGTCTATTTAGTGTAGGGGTATGTGAAAATGACAAAAAATAATATCTCAATATTTTCTAGATAATGATAATTAGACAGCTGACTCCCAAAGCTTTTGATATTTTTTGATATATCTGATCAGTGGTTAATTTGCAGGAGTAACATAAACTTTTCCAATAAGTGTACTCTGATTTATATATCATATGAAAGATGAATAAGTAAGCTTTCTGTTGATACATGAGTTGTTAGGATAGGACAATATGTGGCTGAAATACAACTATTAACTATTTGAAAATCTAGAATCTGAGGGTGCCAAAAAACAAACAAACACAAAAAACAAATCAAAATATTGAGAGAAAATCAAATTAAGTTCTTAGCAATGCATATTACTAATCAAAAATTTAGTTTATATTTATTTACAATAGGAAATTTACAAAACATCTTCATGGAACATGATCTTTACTTAATATCCTAATGAATTTTTGGCATAAAAAAATTATTTAAACCCACAAATATACCCATGCTACTTCAGACTGGTTTTGTGGTCCAGGGTCACATTTTTTACTGATATTGAAAAATTCTTTGTTTTTATTTTCATCTTCACCCACTATGGCCTAAATGTCTGCCATTCTTTTTTTATTTTATATTTTGTAACCTTTGTTTGGCTTTGTTTTTAAAATAGAGATACGAGTTTGTACTGCTCAGACAACTTGCAAAATAGTAAAACCAACATGACAAAGAATAAAATCGTGATTTTCCTAAAAAATAAAATGTGATATGATATTTTTGGCTTATCGCCAACCCAATTTCCAAACCCATTAGATTTTCTTTCAGATTCAAAAAAACAAATCTAAATATTTTGAATATTCTCTCTTTTTGTCTATCTATTGAAAGCAGTTGCAATCAAAATGCTTCATGCACCAGTAAGTACAAAAACAACTGTAAATTGTAAAAGCATTTCACATGGACTTAAAAGTTTTGTTTGTGTGGACTTTCAATGATGAGAGAATATTAAAAATATCTTCACGTGTTCTAAAGATGAACAAAAGTCTAATATGGTCTAACGGGTGGGAAAAAAATGAAGATTTTTCATTTTAAGGTGAACTATCCCTTTAAATCAACAGTTGCTGTGATTTCATCAAGTCGTTGTTTAACATTGTTTCAGTGAATTGCTCATAACTATTAGGGTTACAGCCAAAGCAGCTAAAGCAGCCAAGAGTAATAATCACCGAGCAGAAAAACTACTTTTAATTTACGGCACCATGCCAAGAGGAGGTAATATGTTATTGTCTACTGCAAATTTACGCCATTGAACGCCGGGATGCCAGAAGACGTGGAATCGTGAGCCAAGAACACAGTCTGGCCTCGTCTTGCTTTAAGTGGATACATATTCTACACCAGTCTCAGTCTTTCTGAGGAACCGTCGGGCTTATTAATCCTCCACACGCTCTTCGGGCTTGTCAAATCCCATTCGAACGCCACAGGAAACAAATGTGTAAACACATCCAACGTAGTGTGAAGGCTGTCAAACTCGATGCCTGCCTTCGCGCAGAGACGTAGGCTAAAAGCGAAATATAAGCCGCATTCGAAGGCGTTTTTTCGATTGCGACGTGCCACGCAGCGTAACCGGCTCTCGCGCCCTCAGAAACATAAGAGCGCATGCAAAAGTGGGCCATTAATGATTAATGGCTGTTTAAATAATCATCTGACGGCAACTGTGGAGAGAGTCCCTGATGAAAACATCAACAGCAGTGCCTCTTGTCAATGCCTAACGATGAGACTAAATGTGGGCAGGGTGTTTGATAGCAACATCAGTCATTCATAAAGGGGAAAGCAGGCCAACGCTGGCAACGTGGGCAACGGTCAGCGGCGGACGTGACCTTCTATTCTACCGTGAGGACTGAGAATCGTCACTATTTTCAGCTCATTCCTCATGCTATTGTGTAAAATAACTCTAAAGGTCGTTAATAAATCTGGGTCAAGCGCCTTAAATGGGAACAGCGGGCTTTGTGAAGTGAGCTGAGGTCCGCTGTGAGTTAGTGTGTGTTGATGGACCTCAGGCCTCAGCCAACCTGACATCCATTATGTAAACATTAGCAGCCGCCCAACACGAGGGCCGGCTACTCACATGATGTGCGCTATAAACCAAAATCACATAGCGGGCAGGACACTTCCAAACACTGAGCCGAGGTCACATCAGGCGAACGCCGCTTTCTAAACAAAGAAGAAAATGAGAAGCTCGGCGTTTGACGCCAGAGCAACTCATGATCTTGCTGCATTTTAAAGAGCATAAACATTTGATTCTAATCATTGATATTTTCTATTAAAGGATTTCTTGTATACATACACCTCCGTAAACATGACGAGAGATGATGCTTTTACACAGATCGGATCGTCGGTTGAGAGCCGCAGACGCTGTGTGTACATAGAGTCAATTGAGTAAATTGCCTTGCTTAAAAATAACTGTGAGGAATGAAAGAGCCAAGTTGATGCCCCACACATTCGTGGTGGGTGGCACAACTCCACCGGCTTCTCTTCTCTCTCAACTACAAAGGTTTCATCAGGACACTCAGGCAATTATCCTTTCAAAGACAAGACAGATCGGCTCATAGAGCATGTAATTATGCAACAAGTCCTCTCCTGTCCTCCCAACTAGGGTGTTTTGGAACGCAATGAGACGCCTGTAACATTATCATAACATGCAGCGCTACTTTTCAATTAGAAATGATTTGGCGCAAAACACTTGCCTAACACTTTTAAAAGGGGCTAATCAGTATCTTTTTTTTTTTTTTTTATAAATCTACCTGAATTAAGTCATCACCAGGCCCACACAGAATCTGAAGATTTTTTGGTGTTGATTTTAGATGGAAGTCTGTGGAATGGATGAATATGAATATGGTAATGAGTGTTAAACTAAGAGTATTAGATGCTTGTTGGCATCTGAAAGCATAATTAATAAGCCAAAATGTTTAATAAACTAACACACGAGGGTTGGAGGATGTGAAGAAGTCTGTGAATGATTGGCAGGGCAGCCATCACAGCGGATAACCGTGAATGTTATGATTTTGTTATTGAGGTCCACTAATGACAACTATAATTTAACCAAGGGTTTCAAATGGGGACTCAAAGAGTCGCAAGGGGGTGGAAGGGGTCCTGTGGAAAATAAAAAAATAAATACAATATAAAATATATATTTTTAGGGCTAAAAATTAAATACATTTTATAGCGATATCATCATGGTCACAGGACAATATGAAACAATAGGTCTTCTGGGCAAAAAACTCCTAACAGAAAAGGTCTTTAAAGTACCTGTCAAACGAATTAAATCCGAAAGCACAATATGGCTTAATCCCTATTAGTGGTGGGCATAGATACATCTTTTAAATCTAGATTAATCTCACTGTCTAGATTAATCTAGATTAAAATGGCTAATTTGAATTCTGCTGAAGGCATTCAGAATATGTGTGCTACCCAAATAATGACTAAAAGTAAGTCTTTGAGAACGGGTTTCTCAAGCCAGGTGGCGCATTAGACCTGGAGCTCATCTCCTGTTTCCAAAATGCATCACAAACTGCTTGACAATTGCATTTACAACACAATTAACTATACAAACTTGTGTAACCAACTATTCCTACACTGCATGTACTTCTGCGTAAAAGGCTGTGTGACGTGCGCGTTGCAGTTAAATACACAGACGCGCACGGGCATGGATATCTGCGTGCACAGTCTTCGGTTAAACTGCGTTGCTTTTAGAAGCGTCAATTCAGTTGTTGCATATAGTTTAATGTCTTTATTTCGGGATTATCAAAGTAAATTATAACTCACGCACGTGCCCCAGTAAAAAGGGTCTAGCAACGCCCCTGCCCTGAAGCAAACCCGGCGGCTTCATAGCTGCATCCACGTTAGCACGTCTTGTTTGATGTGGTAATTTCACAGTAGGCATACACACAGGTTCGAAGACTCGTTCTCGCCCCCTACAGTGCAATTTGGCTAGGTATACATCCGCGCTAAAATATCAAGTCATCATAGCTTGCATAGTATAGACCCAGCTCCCAACCCAACTTTGAGAATAGATTAACGGCGATTTTTTTATCGCCCGATAAGAGTCTCACGTTAACGCCGATAACGGCCCACCACTAATCCCTATATAAAAATCTGTTTTCGCACAGGTCGATCAGCTTGTGATCCGATTCACTGAAGCTAGAGTTTTCCTTCAAAATGAATGCTCTACTGTTGTTTCCGTCAAAATAAAAGCTTAAAAGTGCAGTATGAATTTTTGACAGCTAGCAGTTTAAATGCGTAACGTTACTACAGTTCAAATTCTTTCAAGTGTAGAAATGAGAAAAGTATTGTAATTTCCCTGCTGTAGTGTAAAGGAAAAATAACATACTTCTGAAATATTCATTTATTTAGTTTTTTTTACATTTTTTTATGTATTATTATTATTTTACAATATATGGGTACAATATATGTTGCAATAATTGTTATTATTATAATTGTTATATTCTAGTTTGGCTTCTAAAGGTTTGAGGGTTGAGGCCCCTTTAAAGTCACTTTTTCTGACTTATGTTTTCTTAGTTAAAAACATGGATTGGAGCTCTTAATTTTGAACTCTCAAAGTGCATTAGCTAGAATAACATCACCTTAAAATGTACAAAATTGTTATTTTTTTCCCTTTATTTTAAATATCACAATAAATATTGTATCATGGACTTCATATCAAGATATTATCATATTGTGAGATTTTGATATTACATCCCTATTGTTCACAGATTTGGGGGCAGTAAGTTGATTTTATGTTAAGAAGTCTCCTAACATAGGCTGCATTTATTTAATAAAAATACAGTAATACTGTGAAATGTTATAACAATTTAATAACTTATATTAGAAAATGTTATTTTGTCTGTGAAGCAAAGCTGAATTTATTTGTCTTTATTTTATTTTTTTCAATTATTCAATTTAATAATAATAAAAAAAACTTACTGACCTCAAACTTTTAAATAGCAGAATAATTTGCTAGTGCAATAAATATACATATGAAATTAATCATATATACATATACATATACATATATATATATATATATATATATATATATATATATATATATATACACACACACACACACACACACACACACACACACACACACACACACACACACACACACACACACACACACACACACACTTTTTGTAACTCCTGTGTGTTAACAACATAAACTTATGTGTATCTGACATTTCAAGTGCAATAAGACATGACAGAGAACTTAGTTTAGTTCTCACATGCCCTGTGACAGTTGCTTTCTGGAAATTTCTGGAAAAGGAGGCGGGGAGCAGCAGCTCATTTGCATTTATTGGCATTTTCAAAATGATATATTAAATGAACTGTGGGGTATTTTGGGCTGAAACTTGACAGACAAATTCTGGGGACACCTGAGACTTATATTACATCTTGTAAAAAAGGGCATAATAGGTCTCTAAAGAACATTTAATTTAGCATTTCGTTCCAATTCTGTGGAAACCTGCAAGGCGCAGATTCTGTGTAGGCCTGATAATCACATACAGGATGATATTTTTTAAGCTCCTCATATTAAAAAGACCTTTGCTAAAAGACTAACAAAAGAATCCGGCTGCATCCGTTTATTAAATGATCCAATTGGATGATGTCACAGTGCTGCTTCTTTAAAAATATGATCACTTTAACTTACATTATGTAAATGTCACCCTCTATCCCTACAAGAAAATGAGAGTGTAATAACATATCCGACAGCAGCGAGGATATTGGTACTTTTTAAAAAGAGACGGTACATACTAATGTATTTGGCTCCTCGGAGCAGCTGCGGGGCGGGCGGCTCCTAATTACTCCTCTAAAAAATTCTCCTGAAAGTCAACAGAACATAATCGATGGAGAGGATTATATTAGCGAGGCCTTGGACCTTAGCCAATAAGAAAGGCATGCTGCTCCCTGTCTCATCAGCCGCCAATGATTGAGCGAGCTAATGGAAAGACACACAGCTAAAGTGACACATTTGTGCAATGGGGGGAAAAAAAAGGATCAGTCATTGATCTGCCAAGGCCATGGTAATTAGAGTGGTGGCCAAGGCGAGAGACTGTTTGCCCTTAGAAACAGCAGACAAGCAGCTCTGGTATACATCACCCTTGAGACCAGACACTGAAGGGGGAGAGAGAGAGAGAGAGAGAGAGAGAGAGAGAGAGAGAGAGAGAGAGAGAGAGAGAGAGAGAGAGAGAGAGAGAGAGAGAGAGAGAGAGAGAGAGAGAGAGAGAGAGAGAGAGAGAGAGAGAGAGAGAGAGAGAGAGAGAGAGAGTACACTTGTGTCAGATACCAAATCAGCCCTCGTCACCTTCCAGCGCAGCATCACAAGAGGAAGCTGAAGAGAAGGAGGAGCTGGGGAGGTCACTGGAAACAAACGTTTAATACAGTGTTCCTGTGATAATCAATTATTCATCACACAAGGTTAAGCTATTGGGATCAAAACGGTTTTCAATGGTGTAGCTTATGCACACATGCTTGAAGTTAAATGCAAACATTAGCTAACATAATTACATAACTGCATTTTATATTTATATAGTAGATGTGTAAGGAATCATAGACAGTCAAGATGGTCATTATCATAAAAAAACTCTGAAAAGATTAAGTCTTGTATCATCCTAAAAGGGTTTCTTTTGCAGTAATGACTAGCTGTCATCATCCTGTTTAACAGAGAAACACTAAAGTAATAAAATAATGAAAATGAATTAATTATTATTAAAAAATTAATAGTAGTAGTAGCAGTAGTAGAGGTAGTAATAATAATAATAATCTTTTTTTATTGTTACATTAGTCATTTTATGTTGTGAGATTATTATTATTATTATTCATTAAATATTACATTTGTCATTTTGATGTGAGAAATAATTGTAATAATAATAATAATTTTTATTCTTTAAATATTTCATTCATTTTATGATGTGCATAATAATTATTATTAATTTTTATTCACTGCTGTCTTTTTATAATGTCAGAAAGATAATGATGATGATAATATTTTTATTTAATATTACATTTGTTTAAATATACATTTTGTCATTAAATATTTTATTAGTCATATTTTATGATGTGAGAAATAATAGTAATAATAAAAAATATATTTTTTTATTTAATCATTGAATATTTCATGATGTGAGAAAATAATTTTTATATTTAAATATATTAGAAAAATAATAATAGTAATGATAATAATCATCATTTTTATTTCAATATTTCATTTATTTTATGTTAGAAAATAATAATTATAATAATATGATTTTTTTTTATTATTATTACTATTATTATTAATAATACTTTTTATTCATTGCTGTCTTTTTATAATGTCAGAAAGACAATAATGAGATTTTTATTTAATAAATATTACATTTATTTACATGTACATTTTGTCATTATATGATGTGAGAAAATATTAATAATAATTTATAGTCATTAAATATTACACTTGTATAATGTGAGAAATAACTTTTTTTTAAAATATTTATTAAATATGATTAGTCATTTTGATGTGAGAAAGATAATAATAATAATAATAATAATAATAATAACAATAACAATAATTTTATTTAATAAATATTACATTATCTTATGATGCGAGAAATGGTAATAAAAATATTTTTTATTTAATCATTATATGTTTCATTAGTCATTTTATGATGTGAGAAAATGATAATAATTTTACTAATCAAATATTTCAGTAATTTTATTGTGAAATAATAATAATAATAGTTTATTAAATATTACATTAGTCATTTTATAATGTGAGAAATAACAACAATAACAATAATTACATTCATCATTTTATTATGAGAAATAATAATAACAATAATAGTTATTTTTATCAATTAAATATTACATTAGTCATTTTATGACGTGAGAAATAATAACAATAACAATCATACTTTTATTAATTAAATATTACATTAGTCATTCCATCATGTGAAAAAATAAAGTGCAGTGTGATAAGACTCATAAAGCTTGTATATTGCAGGATATCGGCAGACAGGGACGATGGTCAAATAAACAATTTAAAGCTCATTATGCAAAAACATCTGGCCACAGAAAGTGGTGACTAACCAATCAGAATCAAGTATTCCAGAGAGCCACGTAATAAGAATAATTATTGCTCACATAATCATCTAGAGCCATTTGAAAATCAACTCACAACTCTACATCACAGAGTCTTCAATATGCCAAGCCAACTTCATATAAAGCTAGTTTACAGCACACCTACTGAACCAGGTCTGTGCTTCTAATAAAACTGCTTGCTTCCTACTAAAAATACATATAATTTCCTGAATCAGGCTTATAATAAAGTCTTCACATTGGAATATCTGAAGGCAGCCAAGGGAAGTGTTTATTCCCTACAATCAGAGAGCATTAAAACAAACAGAGAACATTTTACACAGGAGGAAAACAAACATCTTGGTGGAGATCCAGGCTTTAAAGACCTAGATTACATTTACCCTTACTGAACACTAACCATCATTCTTCTAGTTTAACTGCAGCAGTTTCTACATACCCTTATTATTCATCACAAATTAAGTTAAGAACTCGAACTCCCAAAGTTATACTAAAAATAAAGTACCTTTTCTCATTAGCATAACATATTTAGTATGAATCTACAATAGATATGCCTTTTTTTTTTTTTATCTTTTTCACATCTGTTGAGGTGTTTGACCTCCTCCACAGCTTTCTCACATTCAGAAGAAGCTCATTTAGCAAACAAATAAAGAGAATGAAAAAAAGAATTAAGAAAAAACACATTAAATTTGCTGGAGCGGACACAAAAAATGTTTAAAAGCAGGAAAGCCCTGTGCACAAGTGCCTCTTCTATGCCAGAAAATATGAAACAGCTTGTAGTTGTAGCATATAGGAGTGTGATATGATGGAAGCTGCTATAAGACGCCCTTCTGCATGACTTTAAGGCTTGATGCCACAACGCCACATGGACTGATAAATACGCTGTCTGTTTTAGGCTCTGCTTGTTTGGTTGGGGGGAGTTAAGGCTGGAAGAAGCTCATCCGTACTGCACATGACACACACACACAGAGAGAGAGAGAGAGAGAGAGGACCTATGGAGTCATTCTGTCTGTAATTGCATGGCTAAATGCTCCCCTCGCTTCCTGCCCTCCCCCTCGGCGGCATCTCCCTGCCCGCACCAAGAAACTGCAATTGGCATAAGCCACTTAAGGCAATCTGTGCTGAGCGAACTACAAAACCCTGAGAGGGCTTAAATTTACTGAAGCCTTGAGAGACGTGAAGGAAGGAGAGGAAAAACGGCGGTGCTCCTTATTTAGCAACTGACAATCCAGTTCTACAGCTGTGAAATTTTACTTCCATCTATTGCATTTTAATCCCTTGGAAGAATATCACAAAACGTAATGAAACAATTTATTGATTTCTTCATTTGAATCAGTGGATGGGTGTTCAAACGACTGTGCTGGGAATAATGTCTTATGAGTTGATGTATTACTCTCATGCTCCAAACCTACTGGAACTGTTATCCATTATTAATTAAATAATCGTGATGAACGGCAATAATTCAAGCAATTAGCTTTTTAACCCCACAGTAATATTGTACTACAAAAACATTACACACTATTTAATAGTAACAGTAGCCTAAGACAACACCGATAATAATACTACTAATAATAAATGTACTGGTATACATATATAAATATGAAATAAATATATAAACATGATAAAATTACAAAATTATCTAACAACAGTGAGTGTAACAGTAATAATATTTCATATAAAAATTCTAAAATAAAATATAGATTTGTTTTATTTTGTGTATATGCATTACTACCAATAATAATAAAACAATAAAATAATAAATGTACTGTTATATTATAAATATATAAATATCCATTAAATATATAAATATTAAATAAAAAAAATAAAGGTAATAGTATTACAATAATATTGAATATATATATTAAAAATATAAATTATTTTATTTATACTATTAATAATAAAACAAGAATACTACATGTACTGTTATATTATAAATATAAAAATATTAAATGAATAAATAAATAAAACTATAAAATTATCTCACTCACTGTTGTTAGATAATTTTGTAATTTTATGATTTATTATATTTATAATATAACAGTACATGTATTATTCTTGTTTTATTATTAATAGTATAAATAAAATAAAAATTATATTTTTAATATATATATATATATATATATATGTATTCAATATTACTGTAATACTATTACCTTTATTTTGTATTTAATATTTATATATTATAACAGTAATATTTAATATAAAAAAATATATAATTGTTTTGTGTATACACCAATACTACTACTTCTAATAATAATAATAATAATAATAATAATAATAATAATACAAAATAATAATTTAAAAATAAATAAATGTTATATTATAAATCTATAAATATTAAATATATAAAACTATTAAATTATTTTCTAACATAACAGTAATATTTTATTCAAAAAAATAATTGTGTGTATATACACTACTAATAAGAATAAAACAAAATTAATACATGTACTGCTATATTATAAATATATAAATATTAAATAAATATATAAAAAAAGACAAATGATCACAATTTACAATTACAAAATTATCAAACAGTGAGTATAACATTAATAATATTTAATATAAAAATATAAAATAAAACATGTTAATTTTGTTTTGTGTGTATATACACACTACTACAACTACTAATAAAACAAAATAATAATAAAAATTATCGCACTGTTGTATAATATATATTAAATATATAAAAATACAAATGACAGAATTATCTAACATAACAGTAATAGTATTACAGTAAAAATATTTAATATAAATATAAAAAATAAGATGTATTTTTATTTTGTCTATATATACACTACTAGTACTAATAAAACGATAAAAAATACGTGTACTGTTGTATTATAAATATATATATATATATATACACATATTAAATATATAAAAAAGATAAAATTACAAAATTATTATAAAAACAACAGTATTTAACAATATTATTTAATATAAAAATATAAAATAACATTTACTCATTTTATTTTGTGTGCAGAAAATTACAACATTATCTAACAATAATAATAGAATAACAGTAATAATATTTAACAAAAATGTAAAATAAAAATATATATTAATTTTATTTTGTGTATGTACACACTACTACTAATAATAAAAACAATACACATACTGTTGTATTATAAGTATATACATATTAAATATGTAAATAAATGATCTAACATTAACTGTAAAGATAATTAATAATAATAACAATAATAAAATAAAACAACATTTTTATTGTTATATTAGTAGTAGTAGTAGTAGTAGTAGTAGGATATACACAAAATAAAATTAATATATTTTATTTAACATTTTTATATTAATTATTATTACTGTTATACTATTACTGTTAAACATTTAAAAAATATATGTAATATTTATATATTTATTAATTATTATTATTATATTGTTTTTGTTGTTGCTGTTAATTATCATCATCATGAACATTAGTCCTAAAGGACAGTCATTTAGGAAGCAGAGCACATATTTTGATGGACAAACTTTTTATTTGAAATAACTAATAAATCATTTACAATTCGAACAAAGAAGTATATTAATAAAGCAAACCTTATCAATTTGGCTTCATATTGACTTGAATATCTTGCAATCAGGATGTAATCCGATGGCCGCTTTTATCTAATTTCTGACCACTTTAATGTATGATTACGGAAAACATAACAGAGCGGCTGCAGACAGCCACACAGAGACATTGTCTTCATAATCATAATCAATAGAAGTGAGGCAAATAGAGAGCACCCCTAAGGACTGGTTACCGGACACAGGATTGATTATCGCTGAGGAAGTCAGGTGTACGCTGACAGGAAGCATGTCTTAATGAAGAAAAAACTCTCTTCCACTGTGTGCATTATTTAGTCCTGTAATAAAGCACTCAATGAAACTTCAAAGCAACCAATTCATTTTTAGCTTCGCTGGGAGACCGAAGAGGAAAGAGAGAGAGAGAGAGAGAGAGAGAGTGATCACGGGGCTCACTGAGAGAGACAGATGGATAGAAGGAGGGAGGGAGGTTAGGACAGAGAGAAATAAGGACGAACAGCAGAGGAAAGTGAGACGGAAGCTAAGGAAAACTTGGGGTAAAAGAGGACAGCCGTCAAAATAGTGAACATGCGGAGATTTAAATGAAAGATGAAGGGAAAGAGCAAGAAAATGTAGAAAAATAAAGAACACAGAAACTTTAAGGGATAGTTCATAGATATTTATTCACTCCAAAACTCTATGACTTTTCTTTTGTGGAACATAAAATAAGAATCTTCTAAGAATATCACAGCCGTTCTTTTCCATACAACGACAGTGACTGAGAACTTGGGCTGTCAAGCTTAAAAAAGACCTAACAAACACAAAAATATCTTTATAAAAGAAGTCTTTGTGATTTGAGCATAACATTTTTAACAGACCTAAATTCGAAAATAATACTAAAATACTCAAAATCTTGATATTTGCTTAATTTATCCTACATGCTGCAGTACATACTACCTATATTAAAAATTAATATTCTTATTTAGCAAGGAAGCATTATTTTAGCAAGACCGGTTTCAAAAGTTTGGGATCAGTAATGTTTTCAATGTTTTTTTGTTTTTTTAAAGAAGTTTCTTATGCTCATCAAGGCTGCATTTATTTGATTAAAAATTAAAAAAAAAAAAAAACAGTAATATTGTGAAATATTATTTCAATGTAAAATAATTGATTTCTATTTGAATATATTTTAAAATGGAATTTATTCCTGAGATACAAAGCTGAAATTTCAGCACTGCTACTCCAGTCTTTAGTGTTACATGATCCTTCAAAAATTATTCTAATATGCTGATTTATTATTAATGTTGACAACAGTTGTGCTGTTTAATATTTTGTTGGAACCTGTGATACCTTTTCCAGGATTTTATAAATAAATAAAAAGTTAAAAGGAACAGCATTTATTTATTAAAAATAAATAAATAAATTTATATAAATAAATAAATTTACATAAATATATATAAACAACAGTATATAACAATAATACCATTTAATATAAAAATAAAATAAGATATATACTCATTTTATTTTGTGTGTAGATACACTACTACTAATAATAATAAAACAATAAAAAAATAATATGTATAAATGTTAAATAAATATATTTTTTATTATTTTTATTAATATATTTCAATGGTTTTTTTTTAAGAAGTTGCATTTATTTGATAAAAAAATGCAGGAAAAACAGTAATATTGTGAAATATTATTTAAATGTAAAATAATTATATTTTAAAATGGAATTTATTCCTAAGATACAAAGCTGAATTTTCAGCACCGTTACTGTAGTCTTCAGTGTAACATAATTCTTCAGAAATCATTCTAATATGCTGATTTATTATTAATGTTGACAAAGTTGTGCTGTTTAATATTTCGTTGGAACCTGTGATACTTTTTCCAGGATTTAAAAAAATAAAATAAAAAGTTAAAAGAAACAGCATTTATTGTTTAAAATATAAATATTTTGCAACAATATAAACAGCCATTTAAAAGTTTGTGGTCAGTAAAAAGGTTTTTATAAAAAAAAAAAAAATTATTCAGCAAGGATGTATTAAATTGATAAAAAGTGATGACTTAAATTTTTAGAAAACATTTCTATTTTGATTTTTACGTTTTATTCATCAAAAAATTCTGAAAAAAGTATCACAGGTTCCAAAAAAATATTACTGTTTTGAACATTAATAATAAATCAGCATAAGTAATGATGCAAAAAAATTGCATCACAGAATAAATTTCATTTTAAAGTATATTAAAACAGAAAAACACTATTTTAAATTGCAATAATATTTCACAATTTTACCTTTTTCTCTATATTTTTAATCAAATTAACAGCCTTGATGAGCCAAAAAGACTTTAAACTTTACTTTTAAACGGTAGTGTATCTATTTATATAGATTATTAAAAATAACATTATAAAATGTGTTCCACTCAAAAGAAAGAATGGGTTAAGGATGACGAAACAACTTGGAACAACATACCGATTATATTTTTCATTCTTGGACTTATCCCTTTAAGATCAAGATGTCCAAGAGTCTATGTTTTGTAACCATGACAGCCTCGCATCCGAATAACAATCACCCTGAGGATATTAGAAATGCCTTTGTAATAAAGAGGACATTTAGTGCCACAGCTCTGAAAGAGCCACCTGACTGTGTTAAACAGCAGTCCTCAGCCAGCCGTCTGCAGGAGTGAGAATAAAAATAAAAAAATAAATCCTGGCTGGAAAAAGAAGAGAAAAAAAAAAGTCTTGTCCTCTTCTGGCCCAGTAATGACTTTCAATGGGAATAAGAACACTTAAAAGAGGAATATTTCCTCTTGATTTTAACGTGCAGTCATACTGAAGCAGGCGGTGAGTTTTCTGGAGTGATAAGGGCTTAGCCAATGTAATCCTCACAGGCACTTGGCCTTATCTCTCCTGCGAGAAAAAGGGAAACTTTCTGCCTTTTTCAAAAGGCAACAGTGGTCCAACGAGAGGCTTCAACTGTATGGTTTTCTTCCTGCAGCTCGACGGAAAGACTTGCAATAAAATCCACCCTCACAATATCCAAACGCACTCCGAAAAATGAACACATCCTACAGTAAACAACAAATAAAACAAATCTATTCACTTGGCACAACGTTACGATCTCCATTACAGCTTTACATGGACAATGAGGGCAGTGTTACGCCAACTTGACAGTGTGTTGATAAGGGCCGATCAATCACCACCAATTCATCATGTCTGCTTGAGAAACTGTGAGGAACGGAGCGGTCGACAACTCCTCCGAGTTGACAGACAACTCCTCCACAATCCTTTATGTGGGGCAGCGGCTTCGCTCGGCTGACCTTTGGCATTAAATATTGAAACAAGTGCAGTGAACAAGGGAGGATATGGCTTACAGCTACACCCTTCAAAGTGACGCCACTACATGTGAAACAGAGCCGAGAGGAGAGCGAATCGTCTGTCAAGTGTCAACAGTCACATCAGAAGGGCCTGTTACATGTCGAGCGTCACTCCTCTACAAGCGTGTGTCACTCTGCCCTCGCGGGCACAAACATTTCTGTGTTCTCAATTCAATTGTGCCACTAACAGGGAAATGCGTTGCATAATGCCATCGTGCTATCCAAATGATGTGCAAATCATATTTGTTCAAGGCTCCCCGTCTATGGCAAAAAGATCACATGGATCTGCTCTCCGACGGAGACAGAGGAAAAAAAGGAAGAGGAAAAGACAGAGATATGACACAGAGGAGAAATAAGTGAAATGCCACAAACACATCATGTGCTGTATTGCTTTTAGAAAAGATACTTTGTTTTTTTAACTTTCAGCGCCTGGTGATCTTTACCCTTCACTTTTGAATTTGTGATGTTAAAATTTCAAAAAAGGAAATGGAGGTTCATGTCAAGAACCATAGGCGACACTGGACATATATCATTAGTCATGGACTCCCCAATGTCAACACTGCCACGGGTTAGACAAGCTCAGGCCCAATTCTATGGGGGGAAAAATGAGTAGGGATGCACCAAAATGGTTTTTCGTGCTCCCCCCCCCCCCCCCCCATGTACAGTATTTCACCACTGCATAAATTAAATGGTTAATATTTGCTTTTTAGAGTTTTGTCTTGCTTTTTAAAGAACACAATATTTATTTAACACTGAACATTTTAGTAGACATTCTAGTAGACATTGTAGCCTACCAACAAACCACAATTTACCTTAAAATTACTAAGTTAGTAAAATAATATTCTTTGGCCATTATTATTACCCACTTCTTAAAGGGATGGTTCACCCAAAATGTTTATCTGCTTACTCCCAGGGCATCCAAGATGTAGGTGACTTTGTTTCTTCAGTAGAACACAAATAAGGATTTTTAACTCAAACCGTTGCAGTCTGTCAGCCATATAATGGCAGTGGATGGGCACCAAACCTTTAAAAGTAAAAAAAAAAAAAACGCACAGACAAATCCAAATGACACCCTGCGGCTCGTGACGATACATTGATGTCCTAAGACACGAAACGATCGTTTTTTGTGAGAAAATGTCCAACTCAGCTCGGCATCCAGTGCGTTACATGTGTACGCACTCTGGTGTAGTATACCAAATATTTTCATGTCTAAGGACAGTAAAGTATCATCACAACCCGCAGGGTTTAATTTGGTTTTGTCTGTGCATGTTTTTTTGTTTTTTTTACTTTCAAAGGTTTGGTGCCCATCCACTGCCATTATATGGCTGACAGACTGCAACGGTTTGAGTTAAAAATCCTTATTTGTGTTCTACTGAAGAAACAAAGTCACCTACATCTTGGAAACTCTGGGGGTAAGCAGATAAACATCAAATTTACATTTTTGGGTGAACTATCCCTTTAAATCAGGCATGTGTTTTTAATGTACAAATAAATGCAGCCTTGCTGAGCAAAGGAGAATGCTATAATAAATGTATTAATAGAGCTGTTGTAATGATTGTTATTATTTTTGTTACTTTATTTTATTTTACAGAACAACAGTAAAATTATAATACTAACATTTGTGAATGCTGACTTTTATTTTGGCGGAAACCCGCAAGAAGACCACAGTACTACTTATTGCTGACAGCAGCAGATTTATGAATGATTCTCATCACGCTGTTTCAGCATAGATTTTCCTTGCGCTTTGGACTTTGAACCCTGGCTTAGGAGCTTGTGCAGCGCTGTCAGAATAAATACAATTTGTGCGTGTATTAGACAACATAACACTCTGTGGTTTATTTACTAATGGTTTAAGGCCATTTCGCAATTTCATTCATCATACAGTAAACAGCAACAACCACCCTTTCCTCTTCTCATCGAAGACATGCAATGTGGTACTAAACAGTCTCTCGCTGTCAGTGCTTGTAATGATTTTTGCTTCTTTCTCGGACAGTTTCAAATGCTTCCACACAGCCGACATGTTTGCTGCATTAGTGCGCGCCTCTATTTGATCACGTCACGTCATTGTTCGGTATAATATATTCGGCCCTTTCACTTATTTGGCCGAACAACTTGTGGCCGAACATTCGGTGCATCCCTAATAATGAGCTAAATACCCTCAAATGAAAGCAAAAGCAATTGAAGATCTGACAACCCATCCTAGTTTACTAGTTACCATTTACAATGTGTTGTTGCAATGGCCAATCAGAAGCATTTTAGTTTGTCAGAATTCGGTTTTTATTAAGTGCAGTTTTGCACTCTTGTGAATTATTTCATTACTGAGTAAATTCTAGAAAACTAGAATGATTTCTGAAGGATCATGTGACACTGAAGACTGGAGTAATGATGCTAAAAATTCAGCTTTGAAAATAACAAGAATAAATTACATTTGGAAATATATTCAAATAGTAGGGCTGTCCCCGACTAAGAATTTTCATAGTCGAATCAGAATTTTCGAATCTTTCTATAGTCGACCGATAGTCGAATCATCTAGACTTATGTGTGTGTGTGAATGGGATAGGAGGGACACGACACTATAGTCAGCAGGAGGGTAAAACAATTTTTATTTTATTTTACACACTGCACACAGCAACAACTTTTAATAAAGCGACCAAAACTGCCTGCCTGACTGCAAAACTGACAGACAAACTTATTTAGGTTTAAATAAAAAGACAGAACGCGTCTTTTAGTTCTAAAAACGCAAGGCGCACAGCACTGCCTTTTTTGCTAAGCAACGACCAAAACAGCTGTCCTGTCAGTCAAATCAAAGGATTATAGCGCGAACGCTCTAAAATCTAGTTTTTTGCTGTTAATTAAACTGTCATATTAGCAGAAACCCTAAATAATACAGCCCCTGGTTTCCCATGATAGACACAAAAGGTTTCTCCTCTATTTCTTGCAGTCTCCGGACTTTTTAAGCGACGGTAAACTTTCGAAGACCCGAAAGATTGGACAATGGGAAAGAACGCGAATAACGTTGGGCGTTTTTCCGCTCAGAGTTGATATTTTTTTTCAACTTCAGGCGCTCAGAGCGCTCCTGCAAAAACGCGAGGCGCCGGGGACGCATTAACGGAGCGCAGAACGCTCACTGCCAACAGAAAACCATTCAAAAGAGGCGCCTCCAACGGCAAAAACGCGTTCGGTGTGATCGCCGCCTAATCCCTGCCGTCCTCATCTCATCATGGATCAGGGCAAGTGAAAATTAAATCTGTCACAGGGGTGGTTGGATTTGTTCACAAACACGTTAAAAATATTTATTGAACGCTTCTTTCTTTTCACTTTTGTTTTTACTGCATTATCATAATCTAAGGCTGTTTATAACTTAATATGTCCGTACAAAATCTAGTAGTTCTGTGTGCAGTTAGACATTGAGCACCCCTATATTGCCAAAATGGTGTGATGCTCGTTTCACCCGCGAAGATTCGACTGTGAGATCGGTGGTCGAATCAGGCTCCGCATATCGATGCATCGAATCTTCGACTATTCGGGGACAGCCCTATCAAATAGAAAACAGTTCTTTTTAAATAGTGAAAATATTTCAAAATGTTACTGTTTTTGCAATACTTTGGATCAAATAAATGCAAGCGTGGAGTAAAAAACTTCTAAAAACCATTAAAAATTCTTGACTAGTAGCGTAGTCTCACAACTAATAGTTTGTTTTTTCCGTCACGTATCTCACCATTTTAACTATTCAAGTTACGTTAAAAAGACACGGAAAACTTCAATGAACATCAGAAAGCAGTGTGAACATTTGATCAATTGACACTTAAACGGGAAGCATTACCATTCAAATCAGCATTTTCAAATGCTTGAATGTGCTGTATTGATTGATTTGATGTGTTGCAATACTCTTTTTTTTTTCTTGAACAAAATTTCAAATTCAAAATTCAAAATGATATTGTTCAAAAGTTTGGGGTTAGTACGTTCTTTTGAACTTTCTATTCTTTAAAGAATCCTGAAAAACTATCTCAGTTTCCACAAAACCATTAGGAGCAAATCAGCATATGAAAATAATTTCTGAAGGATCATGTGACTGGAAGACTGGATTAACGGCTACTGAAAATTCAGCTTTGACATCACAGGAATAAATCACATTTGAAAATATATTAAAATAGAAAACAAACCAACCCCAAACTTTAGAACAGTAGTTTATGTAAATGCTCTGAAATGGTTTAAAGTTGTACATTGGTTAACATGAAAAACTCCATAAACAAATCTCTGAATCAAAGTTTTAAATCAATTCATTAAACCAGACAGTTTGAACTGTTTCGCAAAAATCAACTGAACACTGGCTCTGTTTAAATCAGAGCTGCTATTTAAATATCTCTTAACAGTCTCTTTACACAAAACTAGTCTAATGACACGCTGTTTAAACAATTTAATGGCCAAATAAAAAGCTCATTAAAATCACTGTGGTATTCACAATGTTGCTTAAATTTTAAATTGCTAACAAAATCAATGCACATATAATTGTGGATATTCAAAACATCCAATAAAATAGTAGACAGCATAAACAAATAACACTAAAAATTCAAACATCTAATCAAGTCATGTCATTAAGATTAAATACATCAATGTGCAGAAAACTAATGAGAAAATCTCCATGCATAATCTACGTTAATTAAATGTTGTACACGGTATGTAAGACACAGGATTATCATACGATAGCGATAGCATTATTTCACACCAAACAAAGGTGATTTGTGAAACACACACCACACACAGATTCCCTCATGAATAGAGTCTCATGGTAAAGTCCCTCAACAGCTTGAATTGTAGTTTGTTTGTATACACTGATCCTCATGGTAATGTCCCCGCAGATTAAAGATCCGAAAACACGTCTCCCTTGGGTCTAGTTCATATTACTCTCCAGTAGCTACATTTTCTTGTCAAAACTGTGTCAGTGCTTCTGGTGTACACACAAACAAATGATACCACCTGTGCTGCTTATAAGAAACTGATCTCAGAGCAAAATCCTTTTTAAAAGGTCTCTGGCAGACAGGGAGAGCAGGGCTTCTCTCTCTCTCTCTCTCCGTCACATTATCTCCCTCTCTCAACACTGAAGGGTTCATCAAAGACGTGTCATACTGATTTCAGAGCCACTGATCAGCGTGCGATTCCTTCCTCTAATCGAATTGTGCCACAAAATGGAAATCATCAGAGCCAATTTAACAGCCCCGACTCGTAGAACAAGCACATACATCCGCTTCCCCCTTCATTCATCTGCACAAGTACATCTGCCTGGTTTCGACTCCTCCACTCAAAGGGTTACTAATTGGAGCCTGAATCCCATGACGGCTATGCTTTTTACTAGGAAAAAAGAGGGGGAGGGCAGGAGAGGGCCAAATTGACGGGGATGAGACGCACATGAAAAACACTTCCTGCTTTTCTTAAACGAAGGCCCCAGCTTGCCCTCAGAGGAGTAGTACACATCTGTCCAGTCCAGTCATGAGCGAGGATCCTCGTCACTGGTTGTGAGTGGATCCTAACTCATTTGAAAAACAGCAGGCATTTACACTCATAGAAAAGCAACAGGTGAGTCATTTCCACAATATGCTGACAATCAATGACTTTTCAGTCATGAGAAAAATGTCAAGAAACACCATGTAAAATAGCATTATACAAAAGCCAAAAATGTATTAAATTATATGAAAGGGTTAATAGAATAATCTCTCTGTTTTAATTTTCTTCAAATATTATATTATACTATTTTCAAGGTGAAGTATGTGCACACATTTTTTAATTAAACATATTTTAGAAAGAAAACGCTTTTCACTTTATTTTTTGACACTGATATTATTGATGTTAGACACTAAACAAAATAAATAAATATCTACAATAAAATACTAAAACATCAAAAAATAAATAAATGCAGACCTTCCAAGGTCAGAGGTCATAGTGGTTTTCTCATCATGTTGAAAAATAATTCTTTTTTAAATAATAAAGTAATAATATACCAGTAAAATAATAATAAAGTAATAATATAATTTAAAAAAAAAGCAAAATAATTCAGATTTTTCGTCTGATGAATGTATGTTGTTTAGAGATGATACAATATTAAGCAAATATAATAAAAAATGATATAATGATATGAAATGATATGGTATAAAAATTATATAAAATATATTAATTATTTATATTATATTATATTGACATTAAAAACTAAAACTAATAATAATAATGAATAATTAATGCAGAAAAGTACTTTAAATGTCAAAGTTCATTTGTGTTATTTTTTTAAATAAAGAAATAAGATACATACAAAATATTAAATTAATAATATAAAATATTTCAGATTTTTAGTCTGAACAATGCATGTTGTTTATAGATGACAATATTTAGCAAATATAATAAAAATGATAAATATATATTCATAAATAATTTGTACATATGTTTTCCATGAGAATTTTATAATACTGGTATATTATATTATATTGACGTTAGATAATACTAATAATAATAATAACTAATAATAATAAAATAATGCAGAAAAGTGATTTCCCCCACCATGTTGAAAAATAAAAAATTATTTAAATAAAGTAATAATATACCTCCAATAATACCAAAGTAATAATATACGTATTTTTTAATGTAAAATAATTTTTAGTCTAATGAATGTATATTGTTTATAGATTATATAATATTTATGAAATACAATGAATTAATGATTATATAATATATGTGGTAATACATTATTTTTATGTGTTTTCTATGAGAATTTTATGAAACTGTTATATTATATTATATTATTTTTAATTTATATTTAATATTTAATTTATTTTTCTTCCTTTCTTTCTTGCAAAACATTGTGTTAATTAAACATATTTGCTTTCCACTTTATTATTATAAACCAGACATTGATATTACTGACGGTAGAAACTAATACTACTACTACTAATAATAATGATCATTATATGTTTTCCATGAGAATTTTATAATACTGCACTTAAATGCTTACTATGCACTTTTAAGGATGAAAACTACATTTTGTAAGACGAAAAACCAATCGATGCTTTTAGAGTCCAATGTCTGGGCATCAAAATCAAAAAAATCATCGAACCTACGGTGGCGTGAGTGCAACTTCTTGTAACTTGAACAAGCATCGTTTTCAGAAGGCAAACACGGTAAGCTGTTAGTTGACCACATCCTGGCTGACAGTGTGCAAAGTCGTGTAGGTTTAGCTGTGAGCAGGACAGAGCAGGGCTGGGCGGTGTTTATTACTGTGCTAACATGGTTTGTGGTTTTGAAACATGCGAAATAATGTGTTAGAAAGGAGCCTGCAGTTGCCACGGTATTATTAGGCCTCTGCAATGCAGAGCGCGTGCATGTTACATTAAGGTTAGCGTGAGATCAAGAGGGGTTTAATAAGCTGTAGCATCTGTGATTTGCCATGAAATTGAATACATTTATAAAAGGTAATGCCGGCGCAGAAATTGCTGCTGATTAATTGGAACGCTGTGATATGTGAATACAAATGGAATCAAAAGTAATTTCCTGCGTTATTTATCAGTCAATAATGTCAGGCGCGCAGTCGGCTCATTAACCGAGTATGACATGATGGGGAGGAAAGAAAACTCCCTCGTTCCACTCCGCCATGAATCCAAACAAACAGGCCATTTATTACGGGGGCAGAAATTGATTGTTTTTCGAGAGAAGCTCACTGCATCAATCCACTAGTGATATTTTCCAAGGGAGAGAAAGGAGCTGTCTCCCGCCGCTATTCCCCAGCGCTCTGTGTCGCGGCTAAGCTGCTTAATCATGATAACCCACAGTAAATGTTTTTGCTTTTCCAGACACATTATCTACTTTACAGATGAGAAATCTGGTTTCATGGATTAAGAGCGATGCCATAACAGGAAATACTTGTGGGGTTAACCTTGCCTGATGGCTTCAAAGCCAGCCTGTTAATTCAAACTACTTCCTGAGCCCAAAAGATAAGACCAACACAGAAGAGAAGACAGGAACCGTGTGTGTGCGCGCGCGCAAGTGCAGGAAAAAATTGCTGAAATTATTATGGCTGAAAAACTATTACTTTGACTTATTTGGCCAGCTTTCAAAAACACAAGTGTAGGGAAGATGAATATATAACTTGCATATATTGTATACAACAAGAAAACTAAGTAAACCTCTAACCATCTAGTGCTGAAAAAGGTAAATAATTAACATTTAAATAAGTCACCAGTTTGTAAAAGATCATTTCCACAGTACAATTCATGATCTACTGTGACGCAGAAGCTATTTATATGATACAGTACTGTTCAAAAAGTTCAGTCAGTGAGACTTTTTTGTTTTTGAAAGAAATTAGGACTTATTCAGTAAAACTAAAATAAATAATTAAAAAAATGCTGAAAAGTACTTCCAAGGTCCAAGTTCATAGTGATTTCCCCACCATGTGGGAAAAAATAATGGTTAATTTTTAACATAATAAATAGTAATATAATAAGTAATGATAATAAAATAAATAATTAAATAATAAGTAATAATATACCTACAGTTGAGGTCAAAAGTTTACATCCCCCTTTCAGAATCTACAAAATGTTAATTTTATCAAAATAAGAGGATCACAAAATGTATGTTATCGTTTATTCCGTACATAAAATATGTTTATACATATAGTCCACAAGAGAAAATAATAGTTGAATTAAGTTTACATCCTCTTGATTCCTAATACTGTGTTGTTACCTCAATGACCCGCAGCTGTGTTTTTTTGTTTAGTGATAGTTGTTCATGAGTCCCTTGTTTGTCCTGAACAGTTCGGCTCCTACATATCCTACAATCCTACATATCCCACAATTTCTTTGGTTTTCCAGCATTTTTGTGTATTTAAACTCTTTCCAACAATGACTCTATGATTTTTCACACTGAGGACAACCGGGGGACTCATATGCAACTATTACAGAAGGTTCAAACACTCACTGATGCTCCAGAAGGAAACACAATGCACTAAGAGCAAGGGGGTGAAAACTTTTTGAATTTGAAGAACTTATTTTGTCTTCTGGGAAACATGTAAGTATCTTCTGTAGCCTCTGACAGGCAATACTAACAGTGTTGTTTTCGTCAACGATGACGATGACGAAATCATTTCGTTGACGCCACTTTTTTTCATGACGATAACGAGACGATGACGAGATAAAAATGGCTCGTTGATGACTAAAACATAACGAGACGTCTGTGAGTTTTCGTTGACTAGACGAGAATAGACGAAAATTTTAGTGGGTGGTCCGTCAGACATTTAAAATGCATGACATTTCTGCTTATTGTGCATGCCAATCAAAACCTTAAACGTACCTGCCGCTATGGCAAGCCGTTTTAGCATTAAATACTCTTTGCTATACTAGTATGGCAAGCAGTTTTAGCATTCCATCCTTGTTTGTCTTTTATGTTTTAAAACATTCCTTCATTATTGTAATTATTGTTGAAAATAGTCGATCCGGAAGCTCACATTGTGTTGAACTATAGATCTGCTATTTTCAGAACTTACAAGTAACACTACCCAACAGCAAAATACTTACTGACCTACATTAATTTGTTAAAAGACTACTTTTTCCCCTTTTTTGACTAAAACTAGACTAAAACCTTTTTGACTTTTCGTCGACTAAAACTAGACTAAAACCTTTTTGACTTTTCGTCGACTAAAACTAGACTAAAACCTTTTTGACTTTTCGTCGACTAAAACTATCACATATAGAAGTGACTAAAATTTGACTAAAACTAATAAGCATTTTAGTCCAAAAGACTAAGACTAAATCTAAGATGGTTGTCAAAAACAACACTGAATACTAAATGAAAAAATATGATATTTAGGCAAAATTAGAGAAATTTACACATCCATTCTGTTCAAAAGTTTTCACGCCCCAGGCAGTTAACTGTTCAGGACAAACAAGGGACTTATGAACAACTATCACTAAACAAAAAAATACAGCTGTAGATCGTTCAGGTAAAAACACAGTATTAAGAATCAAGGGGATGTAAACTTTTGAACAGGGTCATTTTTATAAATTCAACCATTATTCTGCAGATTCTGAAATTATTTTTATATAAAATATTACATGTTGTCCATGAGAATCTTATAATATCACAATGAAATGCTTACTAGACACTTTTAAGGATGAAAACTAAGCAAGGATCCATTAAATTGACAAAAAGCGACACTTATGTTACAAATGATTTCTACTTCAAAAACTTCTGTTCTTTTGAATATTCTATTTATCAAATACTCCTGAAGAAAAAAAAAACACTTTTCAACTGCTGAACCGGATGCTTCAACTGTTTTCAACATCGATAATAATAAGAAATGATTCTAGAGCAGCAAATCATCATATTCAAATGAATCATCTGACATTAAAGACTGATGCTGAAAATTCAGCTTTGCCATCACATGAATAAATTACAAGTAATATATTTTAAAACAGAGAACAGGTACTATAAATCACAATAATATTTCACAATACCACTCTATTTGTATTACTTCTACTGAATTTTGAATCAAATAAATGCTGCCTTAAAAGATACATTAGAATTAGCATTAAAAGACATCTTTATGACGCCAAATTTGAAATGGTACTGTTTATTACACGCACTATACTTCACCACTTAAAAATCTTGCCTTTTGTGACATTTCAGAGATCTGTTGCATCATAATTTCTTGTAAAATGACTCGTTAAAGCGCTGCTAATTAACTCAAGCTGATCTGAGAATTCTACGCTATTTCAAACCCTTCTATTGACAACACATTTGTGGTTTTCGCCTTGAATCAGATTCATTTCAAACGTACAGTGTTATTAAAAAATCAAAAAAAGGGAAGGAAAAAGAAGAAAAGACTTCTTTCTGAGAAAGATCCCAGGGCAGAAATGCCCCCGCATCACATCCTGATGTGCGTATACCCACCAGCTGTGCTGCTTCAAACTCATATTGAAGCGTATCGCGGAGCCCGCAGCCTTGATCCAGCTCTGTTCTCATTAATGGAGCTGTTTGAATATTCATGCAGCGGAGCGCTGGAAACTCCAGAGCCAGCCACAGCACCCAAAACTGTGGGGAATTCAGCACTTACCATTAACAGGCCTAATAAAAGCACCACGCCTCCGCGATTGTTATGGGTAATTCTAAGCGCTCATTAGTATTTCTGTGTGAAAAGTAGGAAAGTGCTAATTTCTTAATAGAATTCAATTTCTATACAATAAATGTCTATAGTCACAGAATTAAACACTCCTGTGAATACACCGGGGAACAATATGCTTAATGCCTAGACAAAGCACTTTAATATCATGTAATGTATTACTAAGATGTGATTTAACTCAACCCTGCTCTCGTGAATGATGATCTGTTGAATCCCTTAATGGACACGGCTGACATCTGAGAGACTGATAGAGTCAAGACGCTGACCGATGCGGAAATCTTGTTCTTTCAGATTTACTTATTCCCCCACTTCCTCATCTCATCCATTTTTACTCTTCCTGCTCGATGACTCACATCTTCCAGCAAACCGCAGATGATGAGCCCATCTCGGAGCACTCCACGACGTCACCTTGTTATGTCACAGGCTAATAGCTCTTTTAATAGTTTCTTGTCAGTAGCTCCATAAATAGGCACAAGACGGTCTACAATGCTAAGAGGTCCTGTTCTAGAGTGAATACTGTAGAGGCTGCTATTAAAATATATGGGTGTTTCTTCAACTATGGACACTTTGACCTTTGGAAAATAAACACTTTTTACTCTCTCACTAATTTAACTTGTCAAAAAATCAAAAGTCAAATGTTTACATACTCCTTGCAGAATCTGCAAAATGTTAATTTTACCAAAATAAGAAGGATCATACAAAACGCATGTTATTTTTAGTACTGCCCTGAATAAGATATTTCACATAAAAGGTGCTTAAATATAGTCCACAAGAAAAAATAATGACCGTTTACAAGTTTACATACACTTGATTCTTAATACTGTGTTGTTACCTGAATGATCCACAGCTTAGTTTTTTTTAATTTAATGATAGTTGTCTATTAGTCCCTTGTTTGTCAGTTAAACTGCCCGCTGTTTATCAGATAAATCTTTCAAGTCCACAACATACACAACAAATACACAACATTGTGTATTTGAACCCTTTCCAACAATGACTGTATGATTTTGAGATCCATCTTGTCACACCGAGGACAACTGAGGGACTCATATGTAACTATTACAGAAGGTTCAAACGCTCACTGATGCTCCAGAAGGAAACACAATGCATGAAAAACTTTTTGAATTTTAAAATCAGGGTAAATTTAACTTAATTTGTCTTATGGGAACCATGTAAGTATCTTCTGTAGCTACTGAAGGGCAGTACTAAATGAAAAAAAGATTTATATTTTATTTTTCCATTCAGTTCAAAAGCTTACACCTCTGGCTCGTAATACATCGTTTTTCCTTGTTGACAAGGGTTC
Organism: Garra rufa; assembly: GCF_049309525.1. Lineage (NCBI taxonomy): Eukaryota > Metazoa > Chordata > Actinopteri > Cypriniformes > Cyprinidae > Garra > Garra rufa. Next base: position 25,206,312 of record NC_133362.1, on the reverse strand, counting down.
AAATACACAAAAATTATGAAAACCCACAGAATTTGCAGGACCTAAAGGAAAGAAAAGTGTATGTAAATATCTTATATGAAATCTCTCATTCAGGTCAGTAAATAAAATAAAAAAAACGTGCATTTTGTGTGAGCCCTCTTATATTTTGGTCAAATAATTAACATTTTGCAGCTTCTGCATGGTGTATGTAAACTTTTGACTTCAACTGTATGTTTAATGTCATTTTGTGGTAGAAGTAAAATCTGAAACATTTTTAAAATAAAATACCTGGCCACTTTTAAAGCAGCTAAAAAATATTTTTTACATTCTTCGCATACTTTGACAAAATTAGAGATTTAGCCTGCTGGGTCATTTTATTCGGTTATTTTTAAGGTTGAAACTTAAATGTCGGACATACAAGATGGCACAAGATGGTACTGAATGTTTTTGAGTACTTTATGATTGCAAAAGACTGACTTCCCCAATATTGTATACTTTTTTTTTCTGTATAAAACAAATTTTAGATTGCATTTTTATTATTTAACATGAAAACCCTATTTAACTTATTGTTTAAATATTACTATATGGCTGGCTTAAAATGAACCTAAAATAAGTTATAAATTAAAAATCTGACACATACAGTAATTACTAGAGGCGTCGGCAAAAAATTAAAGGGTGAACACTTAAGCAATTTAAAAAATGTTTAATATTTAACTATTTTTTAAATGTATTAATAAATGTTCATTTATTGAACATATTAATAAACACCAATTTCCAACCTATTTTGGGTTCATTTTAAGCAAGAAATATAGTAATTTTAAGCAATAGCTGAGTTAAATAAAACTACCCTGAAGGTTGTGTTAAACACAGCATTTTTTAGAGTGTACTACATTACGTCTTCATACTTGGTAGACACATACATTTCTTTTTGAAAAGGAAACATTTTGAACAACTGCTCAGTGTTATTGTTATTGTAACAAATTGAAAGTGTGAATATAACTGAACAGTGTTTATGCAGGGTACAAAAAAATGCTAGATATAAAAATCTTTTCCAAAAATGTTCAATATGTCATTTAATAACCATATTTAAAATAAATATATACAATGTTCTATTCAATAAATTCCATTTGTATGATGGATTTTCATGGGTTAAGATTGAAAGTCTGGGTTTGGTGGAAGGGTAAAAATCATAAAATCTCTTCATATTGGCCATTTAAAAAAAAAACTGCAAAAAAAAAAAAAAAAATGAAGGTAAAACATTTCCAAGCCAGTTTTAACGTGACCTTCATACAACAAAAGAAAAAATGAATTTTTCAAACAAACCTGTGGGCATTAAAGTACCCAAAGTTGAAGAAACACCCAAATACAATCAGATTTAATCATCTTACTTCAGGTCTTTGTTTTAAATGTTCAACCGATAGAAAAGATCAGAGGAATGAAGGTCAGACGACCCATGCATGTATTTGATACTCACTGCTCCACTCCGGCACATCCTACATATCCTAAACATGACCACAGCATCCAGCCAGGAGGCTTAAGAAGGCTGTTATGGATGGAGCATGTCTTGTTTATAGGAGGGAGGGTGTTGTGTGTGGGAGTACAGCTGCATCGCTGCTGCCTCTTTCAGCCGGTGCCCTGGAGGCTGTATGATGGGCCTCAGCCAGGTATGCCAGGTTACAGCCAAAAAAACAGCTTGAATTGAAAACAATATACAAATAAATCAGAAAGCGCTTGTTAACATCATAGTCCAGAGGAAAGCAAATGAAAAAAAAAAAATTTTTACTCAGGGCTAAGACATTTCATGTTTCACCAAGCATGCTTCCAAACATGTCTCACAAAATTTTTTTATAGGAGTAGAAAGAAAAAAAAAAAAAAAAGCGAGAGAGAGAATTTATAAAGCCAAACACAACAAAAGGTAAAAGGATATTCAGGTGTTCGGTATACGTGCCAACCAAAAGCTCAACATACGCTCACCCACACCAGTTCACTTCACACCAGCGCTGACTCTCAGAAAGTTAAAAAAGGAGGGGGAAAAAAGAGCTCTGGCGTACAAGAGAGAAAAATAACCTACAACCTCTTCTGCTTTTTTGAAAAAATCTCAGCTACATGCAAGCAGGTCCACATTGGGGCTGTAGATACACACGGCAGAAGGGATTTGCGTAAATGCGCACGTCGTTACCCATCAACAATTGCAGGTGATGTAAAACGAGCAATCGCTCTGAGAGAAGTGTGAATCCCACCTTCCCCAGACCCCCGTTCTTGACATCTGCTTCATGCCCAAACATCTGCACAGTGTTACTCTAACTCTTCTCACACACATAGCTGAGATCAGCCAACCCAACCGCCGCCGCTAATAAATGACGAGGTGAATTGTGGCTTTGAAGGAAACTTCATCTCTTCTCTTTGGGGCCCCAAAAGTGCTCATAAATCTTAGGAAAAGACAGTATTAAGCATACCACAGACTGCGCCTTTCGCCGGGTGAAGAGAAGTTCAGGACGATACTCAGGTAGATTTGGCGATCGACCCAAGGGAAAAGGATTCTAAACAAACCCGAGAATGAGATCAATAGAACAAGATATATTCAATGTCATTTAGCGTTTGAATCATTCACCATGTTTCGAAACGCCTGCCTCATTCAGCTAGATCTCAGCATGTAGTTGATACAGTATTTAACACTCTGTGATATTTTATTGATCCTGTCATATCGGAGAACTCATCCCCCTCTCGTACTCGGATCTGTGTAGTAATGTGCGAGTCTCAATGCTCAACGCATTAAAAAACAATCAGCTGCAACTCGGGTGTCTCCGCACTTCATCTACTCGTGGCAATTTCACGGCCGCGGCGTATGAATGTTTCAGCTGGAGTGTCTGGTAGAGCAGCGATCCCGTGTCTGAGGTGGCGTGAAGGAGGGGTTTCTCGGAGCCGGGTAACTAACCCTTAACAAGAGGCCTGGAGACCTCCAGCGGTATCCACTTATCATCTCTAAATATTAGCCTGACCTCTCAGCCGGTCGCTTCCTCCCCGGGGGCAGGCAGGAAGAGGGGTTTCCATTGGCCGTGGAGAGCACTCCGTCGGATCAAACGTTCATCTAACACGCGACTCCGCGAGGCTTTGATCGTTTCGAGTCCTATTCAGTGACAGGAAAGGATTGTGTTTGAAGGAGGTTTACCGCAATGAGCGTGAGAGTGTGTGTACACTTTAGAGGCATCGACTGTGCTCGAGAGCCGTTCCCCTGAGTGTGTGCATTTACTGGAACTTCTGAAGAGCACTTGCTTTTCTGAAAATGTCCTCACAAATGTACTGAAACCTGCTGGCCTCACCTGTAAAAAATATTCAGGAAATGTTCAATTAATGTGCTGTTTTGAATCTGACAGCTTTCTGAACCTGCAACACAGCTGAAACATTCAAGGCCCAGAAAGGTAGTAAGGACATTGTTAAAGAATGCCATTATGCTTTTTCACTTTTTGAATTTTAGCCAGTGTGTGGTGTGTATGTTTGGGTATAAAAAACATCTACAAAGTTAAAAATCTCAAAGTCCACTCCAAAGATAGATATTTAGTTAAAAAAAAAAAAATCCCTTTTCAAGAACTACAACCAACGGCTTCTGGACTACACAGCATTGTTTTCCAGATGTTTTGATGTCACAAAGCTCATTAGAATATCATTCAAATAAATCCCGCCTACGGAAATTCAAATCTTTGGCGGGTGGGGGATTTGCCTAACTTTAGCGATGTAGCAGGGAGGCTTGTATAAATGTGAGCATTGACTAAAGTGTCTGCAAACCGCTCCGGTAGCCATGTTGGAGCTGCGCCGTTGATGTGTGCGGTATAGAGGGTCAAAACACATGCGGAGCCACGACTGATGTAAACACAAGCATTGATTAGATTGATGATCATCGGTGGTCGTGTCAGAGCCGTGCCGTAGACGTGCTGTATACGTGTGCAGTGTGTGGTAAGAGATTTATTCATTATACAGTGTAGAAAGCTTCACTAGCCTTATGCTGGAGCTGGTTTCGCCCATGTAAATAATTAAATAAATTAGCACAATAATGATAATATCATGTATCTGCAACCTTGCAGGCTGACGATAGGACCTACACTACTGTAGCGTTTTATTTACTCACCCTCCATGCATCTTGGTGTATATGGCTTCCTTCTTTCAGACGAATGCAATCGGAGTTATATTAAAAATAATCCTGGCAATCCCAAGCTTTAGAATTAGAGGATGGATACCCGAGCCGAGCCCGACGGGACCCGACGGAACCCGACGGGTCGGGCCGGGTTCGGACAGATATTTAGAAAGGATGCTCGGGTTCGGGTCGGGCTCGGTCACCTCAGCGCGATAGTGCGCCCGTGTTATAACGGCGCTTTTTGCCCAGTGTGCACTGATGCTCTCATCTGTTGACATTTCCGAACGCTTTTTTTACAGTGGCTTAATAAAAGCGGGCTTTCCACACAAAAAAGTGCATGTGTCATTAGTATGAGTAAAAAGAGATTTTAACTGTGTCGGGCTGGGATCGGGCTCGGACATAAATATCTTAATGCTTGTCGGGCTCGGGTCGGGTTCGGTTACTGCTCTGTCGGACTCGGGCCGGGCTCGGACAGAAAAATGCGGCCCGATCCGCACTCTATTTAGAATGGCATAGACTGAAGGACATAGACAAGTGTTTCTTTTCATCAGTCCAAAACAAGTTGCTCCATAATAAATATGCAACATGATTTGAAAATGATTTGGGGTGTTCAATGAGTTCCGTCACAAAATGTATGGCATTCAATCCGATCAATCAGGTTGTGAACGTATTACCATGCCTTTAGGTTCGGTATCAGGTTTGCTGTCAAAAGTCCCAGTGTGAAAGCTAAGCAGGACAATATCAAATGTACTGTTTTCTTTTTTTGGTCTGGAACAAATTAGTCTCAGCCTCAGAGGTCACGCCCTCTGATGCATAAGGCACACTTAGCTGGAAACACTTCATGAGTTTTGAAGACGATTTTACCGGAAGATGCGGGTGTCGCGTTCTTTAATGTTCTGTCTGGAAACAAAAATGCCGTGGCACTAAACATCCTCACGAAAGAAGAAAGCCATTGTGTACACAACTGTGATGACGAATGCTTATCAGGATCAACTAAAGGCTGGATTTTCAAAAGTATCTGAAAATTTAAAGTTTGCGGCATATAATCTATAAAATATGTCAGAGAGTTTTACACATGAGTCTGTTATTGCGGCAACATTTCCACACCCCTAAACGTGACACATGAAAATGAAATGCGATTGGTTTCTTTACCTGTCAGTCATATGGCCTCTTGGGCGGGCCTTGGTCATTTAAAGCAGCCTGTCGTCAGTCTGAAGGTCTGGCTATGCGAGACTAGGAAATAACGAACCAAGAGAACTGAACTAAGTGTGCATGCACCTTTAGTTTATCGTCTGTATATTCAGGTTTAAAGAAGAAAGGCTGAGAAAAAAAATTGCAATTCATCCTTACTGTCGAAATTCTCATACATATTTACGAAAACAATTTTATGTGTTGTGCATCATGGTACTCTTATTCAAAAATCAAAAACAAAATAAAATCTAATTACAAGTCAAAGTTTTTGGTCAGTATAATTTATGTTTTTTTTACAGAAGTCTCTTCTGCTCACCAAGCCTGCATTTATTTGCAGGCTTAAATTATTCTTGCTAAATAATTTATCAATTGTATTAATTTCAATAATACAAATAAATAAATAACAAATATGGTATAAATGTCTTTATAAAATGTCTTTTGATCGATTTATTGCATCCTTGCTAAATAAAAATATTATTAATTAAAACTTAACCCAATTTTTTAAATAGTAGTGTACAGAGACACACTAACACAGAGAAGAAATGCGACTGAAATCCAATCAGAAGTCATCAAAAGAGATGCCATAACGTGACGTTATAACACACAAGCCCATGTGCACTCACGTCAGCTAATGATGCTTCAATTATACTGCAAACATGTCTCCGGTGAGTAAACAGCCTCCTATCCCCAACCAGCACAAATGCCTTCATGATTCGCAGCAAATTAGACACATGGCAAATAATACCTAACTGGCTGCTGTTGTGTTTGCACTACGCATGCATAAATGAATTGGTAAAAGGGGGGAGCGAGGCTAATGGTTAAGATGCAACGTGCGTATAATTGTACAATTAGGCTCTTATCATCATGTAGGACCTCGCCATTACTGACTGCTATTAGAGAAAAATAATAAAATGGTAAACAGATTATAAGTGCAATATTATTACTAGGTGAAATTGATAGATTCATTTAGCAAGGGTTTATGATTAATTTGGTCTCTCCCTCGGTACGGCAGTCTGGGCCACAAAATGCTTCCTCTGTGTTGTGTCTCATATTTGATGAAGTTTGCATCATTGATTCAGTTATTTTCTTGTTTATTACTGTGAAGGTGCTTTGAAACAGTCTGTATTGTATAAAGCGCTATATAAATAAAGGTGGCTTGACTTGACTTGTTGGGGTATCAGAAACGTATCACGCTCCCACAGGCATGAGATTCACAGACCACAGAATCTAAACAAGCCATTTCACTGACAGCATGACTCACACGTACAGTATGGCAGATCTCTTTAAGCGGAGAGGCGTGGCAACCACTTCCAATCAAACACTAATTCAAATCAACATGAAGTGCCTTCACAAATCTCCTTAACAAGGTTTGCAGTGAATGTAGCCTTTGCAAATTACAAAACATTATTTTACATGAAAACGTGAGCACTTGCTAGTCGAAATGCACTAATATTGTGATTGGATCCAAATTTTCCCTGCCTATTTATAGTCACTAAATTACACTATATTACATTATATATTTTTTGTACATTTATTTATTTTATGATTTTATTTCTCCTGCCTATTTATATTAACTTGAGACAGAATTTTTTATATATTATATTATAGTATATATTTTTGTAAAAAAAAAATATTTGATGAATAATAGAATTTAATAAAAAAGCAAACAACTTAATAAAAATTTAAATATACCTACATTATCATCATTTTTTTTGCTTACATTTACTTTTTTTTATTAGCTACAATTAATAATAGATTTTTAAAAATTATTTCTGATTGTTTGTGTTTACTTTTTATTAAAAACAATAATGAAATTGTTTAACAATAATAATAATAAAATTATTTTATTATTATTATTATTTATTATTATTATATATTAAATGTAAACAAAAAAAAAATCAACATATCAGATCCAATGAAAATATTGGTTCTGTCATATCATTAATTTGACTATTTATTTATTTATTTGTTTGTTTTAATGAATAATATGTTTTATTATTTTATTAATTATATTATATTATATTGTTTTTATTATTATTTTTTACATTTATTAATTTGATAAATAATAGATTTTCCAATAAGAGAGAAAACAACCTGTAATGTTTTCGTATTACTGATTGTTTGTTTACTTTATTTTTAATAGCAATTAAAAATAAAATTATTTATTAATAAAGTATAATAATAATAATGATTATACATAATATAATATTAAATGTAAACACAAAGATCAACAACAGATTTAATTTGATTATTTATTTGTTTATTTATTTGCTTGATGAATAAATAACAGATTTTCCAACAAGAAAAAAAAAAAAAAAAAAAACACTATCTAAAAATTTACTGCAATGTTTTTATTTGAATTGTTTTTTTATTGTTGAAAAATCTGTTATCTATAACTACTAAAAAAAAAAAAATAAATAAATAAATAAATAAATAAATAAATAAATAAATAAATAAATATATATATATATATATATAAAATAACAATACATTCATAATAATATGATATGATATAACATTATATAATATAATATAATATAACATAATATAATATAACATAATATAATACAATATAATATAATAATACTTAAAGGCTTGTTTTATATGTCCATTTTATTTGTCATTTTAATATTATATTATATTTAATATTTGTATTATTATATTACTTATTATATTTAAATTTTTTGTACATTAATTTATTTGATGAAAAAGAAAAGAAAAGAAAGAATCACTTAATGAATATTAATTCATTAATTAAATATATGTTTTTATTACTGATTATTTGTTTACTTATAAATATTAATAACAATTAATAATACAATTATTCAGAGAGAAAAAAAATATTATTATTATATCGGATCCAATCAAAATATTAGTTCTGTCATATTAATTTAATTATTTGTTTGTTGATTGGTGAAAAAATAATATATTTTCCAAAAAGAAAAACAGAAAACTATCTAATCAAAATCTACCTACAATGTTTTTCTATTACTGATTGCTTACTTAATTACTTGGAAAAAATAATAACAACAACAACAAATTAATTTAATTAATATAATATAATACTTTTTAATGTCCATTTTATATGCTATTATTTTAATATTAATATTAAATTTTAATAAATTAAGAATATTTTTTCATATCTCTGTGAGCCTTCATTATAATATAATATAATATAATATATAAAAATACTTAAAGGCTACACATAAGTGTTTAAATTTTATTTGTTAATAGTTTAATACTAATTGCTAACTTTAATAAATAAAGCTTTGTTATGCACATTTATTTCTTTCTTGTGGTAACAAAGAAAATAGTGAAATTTCACTGGTCCTAGTATCGGCTACTAAAATACTGGTATTGTGACAACCCTGGAAAGCAGCACTAATTAAATTTCATCGGAGCAATCCAGCATAGTGACCAGCCTGCAGTGATGGGGCGGCTGCCAGTCATTTTCCTTCCCTCGCTAGCTGGATTTGCATTGTGTGATCTTTCTGGGTGGAGTGGAGCGGGATGGGGTGGGGGGATACAGTTTGGCGGGCAGCTGACGCCAGATTCAGCTCAAGGTCAGCAGGAGGGCTGCCTGAGTGCGAGCGAGTGTGTGTGTGCGCGTCTGAACGAAAGCAGCGATACCTACGTGGGAGGGATGGCATTGCGAGTCACCTCGCTGAAATCATCGGCAGAGCCCTTGTGAACGAGGTGTCATTATGAGTATGAAATACAACCAACCCCCAACCCGGTGCCCAATTTTGTTGCCAGGGAACTCTGATGTCTGATTGGTGAAAAAAGGACGAGGAAAAAAAAAAAAAAACACACAGAGAGAGGGTGATGGAGAAAAAGAGAGAGAGAATAATGCCACTTCAGGGTGTAGGCTGCCATACTGCTTGCTGTATCAGTTAATGGTCTCTCTCTCCTGCTCTGCTGACAGTATTTTAGTCGTAGCTCAACCTGCTTTGTGTGCACCATAGCACTTACAGGTCTGAAAGCTCGCGCTAGGCAAATGCACAATGTGAAAAGTGAGCTATAGATAGTGTTAGAGAGAAAAACAGACAGAGAGAGAGAGAATGAGTGTTTTTTCTTTCTTTTCTTTTTTTTTTTTCCTCACAGGTGACACTTCCTTTCACAGCTACCTCCGCGGCAGAGCCACATCCTCCCTGGACGAAGCATCCACTCAGTGGAACTGGCACACGCCTGCAAGTGTCAAGAGCTCCTCTTTTATGTCCCTGGGCTGCTCTAGAACCATCTGCAGCTGGGGCCTCAGAGGCCCATCGGGCCCCGCTTTTAATTATCTTCATCTCTCTCACACTTCACCACACCCACTGTTTCTATTTTCTCCCTCCCCCAGAATGTGACTACGTGCACACCTTTAAACGCTCCTGTCTCTTTAAGAGAACAGTTGTATGCCAGTGCCTTTAGAGACAGCGTGTTCACTCAGAGCAGAGAAGACTGACACACTGAGGTTAATGCTTAGGTGTAATACACAATACATTTGTGCTTTATGAGTAGGACGCTTTGCAGGCATAGTAGGCCAAAAAATAAATAAATAAATAAAATCATTATTTGCATGTAATACATTTGATTTAATTCCAGATTTATTTTATTATTACTATAATGAATGAAAATACTTTTAAAATGTTTTAGTTAACTATAACAACAATGGCAGCTGTCATAATGTAAATATGAATTAATAAAAATAAAAAAAATCCAAAAAAGGAGAAAATTACTGAATGATCAATTAATTGAAATGTTGTGTTTTTTTTTTTTGTTTTTTTTTGGAAAGAGAGTTATAAAATTAGATATATAATAATATAATATCATATATTATAAAACACTTCTCCATTAAGGCTCCATATAATTGCCTCAATTTAATTTAATATAATATAATATAATATATAATATAATATAATTAAAAATAATATATAATAATAATAATATATATATATATATATATATAATATAACATAGCATAATATAAAATAACAAAATACAATATAACATAATATAATGTAATATAATATTTAAAAAATAATAATAATACAAAATAAAATAAAATATGTTGAGAAATACTTCTCCATATATATGCTTATATATGCTTCTCCATATAAATGCTTCAATTTTATTTCTTAATAATATAATATATCATTATATGAAAAAATTAAAATGAAACAAAAAATAAAATAAAATAAAATATAATATATTGAGAAATACTTCAAGGCTCCATATAAATGCTTAGATTTTATTTGTTAATATAACATAATAAAATATAATATAACAACACAATATAATGTAAAATAATATTTTAAAAAATGTAACAATACAAAATACAATAAAATTGTATAATATGATATGTTGAGAAATGCTTCTCCATAAAAATGTTTCAATTTTATTTGTTAATATTATAATGTAATATAATAACATAATATAAAAAAATTCAAATAAAACAAAACAAATCAAAATAAAATGAGAAATACTTCAAGCCTCCATATAAATGCTTACATTTTATTTGATATTTTAATTATAAAGTTAAATATAATATAATAAATAATACAATATAATGTAATATAATATAATAGTATAAAATATAATAATATATTGAGAAATACTTAATCATCAAGGCACCATACATATGCTTCAATTTTATTTGTTAATATTTTAATTATTAACTTAAATATAATAAATTATAATACAATATAATGCAATATAATATAAAATAGAATAGAATATATTCTAGAAATACTTCTCTGTCAAGGCTCTATATAAATAATACAAATGTATTTGTTAATATTTTAATAATATAATATATTAGAATAGAAAATAATATATTAGATTAAATTGAGCAATACTTCTCCATTAAGGCTTCATATGAATGCGTACACTTTATTTGTTAATATTTACTGATTTACTCTGCTGAGGTTAATGTTTGGGTGTAATACACAACACAAATTTTCTTCTGATGTTTATGATGAAAAGGAAGATTTAAATGGATAATACACTTCAAAATTAAACACCCATGAACATTTACTCACCCAGATACATTGTCCTAAAACTGAGACTTGTTTTGCATGGAAAGAAAAAGCAGATATTTCACAGAATGCACATGCTGCTCTATATATCACATAGTGAAAGTGCATAGGGACTAGAGGTAGTTGAGAAAAAGAGCAGCTCAGACACTGTGCTAAACATCTCCCCTCAACATAAAGGTGAAGCAAATGATGACAGAATAATATCGTGTGTGTTTGTGGACTACCCCTTTTTGACCAAATTTTGCCATTCCTCAAAAACCACGACAAAACAAACGCAATCCACTGCGCAACTGGCCCTGCAAGTGCAGCGTCTCTGAAATCCATCTCCATTTTTGGTGTGTGTTTTTTGCAGCTCTGTTCCTGTCTCTCATTACTGCTCACTGAAAAACACTCTGCCTCAGGATTCTGATTTCCTAGCAACAGCCTGCCACCAAACATTTGGCACAAGTTCAACACCCCTCCCTCCCTTCCCTCTTTCTCTTCTCTAGTGAAAAATGGCTGTTCTGCCTGTGTGCTGTCCTCTGCCGTGCCACGATGGCAGAGCGGTGCGCTGCCCGTCCCGGCCCGACCCAAGCCTCTATTAACTCTCCTCTCGTCCAATTGCACCCTTCGGTAGCAGGCGTGCTGGGAGTCGGCAGCAGGCATCATTAATCAGTGCTTTACAGCACAAACTCCCTCACGCTAATCTGATTTACAGATGAATGAAACTGAGGAAAGAGGGAGGGGAGCAGAAGAAACAAGGGGAACAACAATCCAGAGTATTGCTGTTAATATTTACAGAGCTTGCAAGACTGCAGAGTATTGATATTCCCCAAACACTCTGGTTGGGTTTTATTATAGTTAGTGTACAAGTACAACTTTTGGAATTAATATAGCCAGAACCACATTACATGAATTCTGAACTGTATTTTGTAGATAACTTTAGCTCTAAACTAAGTTCAAACCACTGATGTCACGTGGACTATTTTAATGATGTCCTTACTACCTTTCTGGGCCTTGAACGTGGTAGTTGCCTTGCTGTCTATGCAGGGTCAGAAAACTCTCGGATTTCATGAAAAATATCTTATTTTGTGTTCTGAAGATGAACAAGGGTCTTACAGGTTTGGAACAACATTAGGGTGAGTAATTAATGACAATTTTTTATTTTTGGGTGAAATATCTCTTTAAGTCCCATTTACGCTGTCAGCAAGTTTTTTTGTTTTGTTTGTTTTTATTCTGCATTACTATAAATGTATGATGTTTTAGTTATTTTGAACTTATCACAAATATTTTATTTTGAATCAGACTTGGTTTACGTTATTGCCATATCAGCTTTATAAGCTATTTTTATCTTGAATCAGAATAATGAAAAATATAATACAAACTACAAATATATAACACATCCATGAAATAACAAATATATTAATATATAAATTATAATTTTTATTATTTACATGTAAATATTACTATATAATATAGTTTCTAAAACATAAAATATAGTATACATATGTTTAGTTTAAATACATACAAATTTATGCAATATGCAATATATTTATAAAAATGTAAAAATTATAATTTATAGTAATTTAATATATAAATACATAACATATACACACACACACATACATATATACACATATATACACATATATACATACACATATACACACAAAATGGTGTTGTTGTTAGTATTACTATATATTTAAATAACGTAATGAGTAATAGTGTAATAAACAAACTATAAATGTGTATACTTTTATAAATATATTGCTATATATTATGTTATATTGTGTATATATATATTACACACACACACACACACACACACACACACACACACACACACACACACACACCTCTGTATTATTATCATCTTTGTGAGAACTTACATTGACAATGCAATCTCTAGCTCCTTACCCTAAACCTCCCCATCAGAACTAAGTCTTGACCCTCCAACCAGCCTTTAAAGGGGTCTCAGAAAGCGAGGACTGGCCAAAATGTCCTCACTTTACAAAATTGTCCTTACTCCGATGGTCTAAAACTCAAACCGGCCCTCACAAAGAAAGCTGTACAAGTGCACACTCTATATTTGCGGTGAAGTTAATTAGGTAGCCGCTGAATAATAAAAAAGTTGTGTGCGGAATGTCAATAAAACAAAAACCCGCCAATAATTTAGCGTTTCAGTTACGCAAGACCACAGCTTAAGACTCAATTTTACCTAAACCTGTACCACTATTATTCTTAAGACTGGCAAGCACTGGTATTTCCTTCAGGTAATGCATATCTAGCCTCTCAACAGAACACCATCAGGGTAAATTAAAATCAATCCCTGAGGTTAAAGTGAGCGAGTTGCATGGTTTCATGTTCACACAGGGATGTCTTCCACTCTGAACACAAGGTCAATGGAGATTACCGCTCAAGGAGGCCTCCCTTATCACTGCACTGAAGCATGCCACAGTGCATTAAGTGGAAATGGCGCTGGATGGTCTCCACTCAGCCCTCTTTAAAAAACAATCTCAGCAAAATGCACCGCCGAGGACTATCGAGCAGACCTTTGCACTCAGGATTCACAATATGTCCTTGTTTACCACTAAACGAGTAAATCTAGCTGGTTACCGAGAGGTGCTTAGGTGGAAAATGGAGCGGTCCTGATTGATGCCATGATACGCTACAATTCTAAGGCCATGACTCCGTAAATAGCAGATAAGAATTCTGGCAGTGGACCGGGGTGCCACCACAATGTGCTATCCCATAATGTCAAGGGAGCTATGAGAGAATCGGACCAGATCTGAAGTAGTCTAGTGTAAGAGCTCTCCAAGGGTGCAAACTGAGGATTGACCACCACTGCATTGTGATCTCACAGATGGGCTCACACGCTTGCCAATTACATGGCAATTACATATTTGCACAGCCACCAATGATAAATCCAGCCTAACTCTCTACAAACCCAGCCAACATATTTGCATTTTAAATGAATTGGGATTTAATTCATTGCTTTTATGCTGAAGAGCCAAAATGTGGGAGAATTACAGTGCAGGTTATCAATATACATTTCCTGTTTCACCAATTCTCCATTTGATTCAATTAGAGCTACATTAACATCAAGCTACTCAATTAACATCATAATTACGTTCAATAATTGAATAATTTAATATATGATGATAAATGAAAAAATGATAGATAGATTGTATAAAGATAATAGAACAACAAACTGTATGTACATGTAGTATGTTTTTGATTCACTAAAGAATCAAAAGAGATTCAAAAGAGTCTTTTGTTTATAAATCAGACTACACTGGTCATGCTGTATTAAAAAAAGAAAAGAAAAAAAAGGTGGTATTTTATGACTCAATATTAGGGCTTTCTGTGATGCAGGAAACGTGGACTGAATCACAGAATCCAGCCATAAAAACAGAAATTACTATATAACACGAAATATCACCGAATTTGTCATATTTTGAATGGATAAATCAAAAATAGGTCAGTAAACTTAAATCAAAAAGTGATATGGACTACTGTTTGTGAATCCCACACGTTCTGCATGTCTCTGTGTGAATGAATGACGCCAGTTTCATTTACTACACACATTGTGAAGCAAGTACAAGTCTGATAGAAGTCTGAGAGTCACTTTGTGAGATTTTTACAGATCATTTGAGAACAACTATCGTTTTATATACAAACAGAAACTTAAAGGTCTTCACAGCTACCCATCAAAATAAAAGTTAGGTTTAACTTGAAGAAACTGTGACAAATATACAGGTCCTTCTCAAAAAATTTGCATATTGTGATAAAGTTAATTATTTTCTGTAATGTACTGATAAACATTAGACTTTCATATATTTTAGATTCATTACACACATTTGAAAGTAGTTCTAGCCTTTTATTGTTTTAATATTGATGATTTTGGCATACATCTCATGAAAACCCAAAATTCCTATGTCAAAAAATTAGCATATTTCATCCGACCAATAAAAGAAAAGTGTTTTTAATTAAAAAAAAAAGTCAACCTTCAAATAATTATGTTCAGTTATGCACTCAATACTTGGTCGGGAATCCTTTTGCAGAAATGACTGCTTCAGTGCGGCGTGGCATGGAGGCAATCAGCCTGTGGCACTGCTGAGGTGTTATGGAGGCGCAGGATGCTTCAATAGTGGCCTTAAGCTCATCCAGAGTGTTGGGTCTTGCGTCTCTCAACTTTCTCTTCACTATATCCCACAGATTCTCTATGGGGTTCAGGTCAGGAGAGTTGGCAGGCCAATTGAGCACAGTAATACCATGGTCAGTAAACCATTTACCAGTGGTTTTGGCACTGTGAGCAGGTGCCAGGTCGTGCTGAAAAATGAAATCTTCATCTCCATAAAGCTTTTCAGCAGATGGAAGCATGAAGTGCTCCAAAATCTCCTGATAGCTAGCTGCATTGACCCTGCCCTTGATAAAACACAGTGGACCAACACCAGCAGCTGACATGGCACCCCAGACCATCACTGACTGTGGGTACTTGACACTGGACTTCAGGCATTTTGGCATTTAACTCTCCCCAGTCTTCCTCCAGACTCTGGCACCTTGATTTCCGAATGACGTGCAAAATTTGCTTTCATCCGAAAAAAGTACTTTGGACCACTGTGTTTTACAACACGCGGAGTGATACAAAATTGTGAAAGGGCGTTCCTGTAACGATACCAGTAGAATATCTCACGGTTCTCAACCAATCAGATTTGAGAACCAGAACGAACTGTTGTGTGTGTATATATATATATATATATATATATATATATATATATATCCTATGAATAATATAATCCATGAACATGAGTTCCTGTCGAGTCCCGTCAGATTGCATCTGTTGTAGGGATGAAGACGACTCCCATGATTTCATACTCAATCACGGTGTCATCAAAATACGCCTTTGTTTTTGTTGTTTGTTTTGAATATGCACTCTCTAGCAGTGAAAGTTTAATTTTGAAATTGCGGTTAAACATTCAATTATATTGCAATTAATTAGACATGCTTTGATTAATACTATTTAATTTATTTAACAATTTAACACTGAATCCAGAAAAATTCAAATGGGAAAATGGAATTTGGAAAATAAAAAATAAAAAGGAAGTTTGGAAAAAAATAAAACTAATTTCATAGGGCCCTACTAAATAACTACATTTAACTGTTAAATCAGCTGAACTGTTTAAATGATGATCTCAATTAATCAGAACAATCAATATTTTTCACCCTGCCCTAATGAATTAGTCTACAATCTATTCATTAGATAACAAGGTAAGACATGAGCCTCTTTGTGCAAGCAGAGAAAGAAAAGATACTCAAAAAAAAAAAAACACTTAAGGTCAGCAGATAAAGAGTGAGACAGACAGAGAGAGAGAAAGATGTGGCTTGATGCATAACAAGGACAGACTGGCTGGTGCCACAGCCTGTGATGGTTATATGGAAGAGGAAATCGCTTACATAATCCTGCTTCAGTTGAATACAGAGACTCCTAGATAACCAGCAGGACTACGACCAAGAGTACACTCAGTTTATTTGATCAACCGGTCTGTTTTCAGTTTCTCAGTTTAAACAATCAAGATCTGATGCCCAGCCAAAACAAGCACCAGAGTCCCTTCTCCGAAACAAGTGCGTGTAGATCAAAAAGGAAGTCCGTAGAGACTTCAACCACCAGTGTAGTTGGCTCTCTTAGGGACCATGTCCATCTCTACCTAGACCAGAGGCTGAATTCGCTCAGGAGCGTTCGCTCCACCATTAAGGTGGGAGAAGATCTACTCCAGTAATGAACTTTCTCTGGCTGGATAATCAATTCTCACACTCCTCAACCAGCACCGGGCCGCCTCTGGCCTGAAAGCGAGAGCGAGAACAAGAAAAATGTGGGGCTGGAGTATCTGGCCAAATGCATTAAACATGTCTGTGGATTGGAGACCTGCAGCGCACCTGAAGAAGCTGCCTTCACGGCTCGGTTTGGACCTGTGGAGGAAAAACAAGCCTGCCCGCTGGGACGCTCAGCACTCCAATCTCAGCTGAAATTTGAGCCTCGGACAAACCGAGCAGGGCATCCACAACAGAAACTATCACCTCTCCCTCAGGATCGCTGTCAAACAAGCACAACCGAAAAGCCTGGGCTGACAAAACGGGGACAAGACTTTCAATAAACACTGGAATGTGCTTGCGCGCTCACTCGCTTTCTTTCTCTGCCGTTGAGGACAACCATTCATCCAAGGGCACGGCTTGATGTGGATCTCAGAGCGTCTTGCGCGACTGCACGCTTATGCAACAAGCGTGGTGAAAAGAATTGACGGCGACAACAAGCCGACGAAGCGGTGGAGCCATCAGGGCACTTTCCCATGAACGCCGGTGTATTCAGCCAAGTTTGAAAACACAAAGGCCGTCAACACGCAACAGCTCCTCAATATTCATGTATAGCCTCGAGCTTCCCATTCACCAAACGACAGTGGGATGAAAAACGTTTAATCAGGGACAAAAATGATTTGATTAGAGTGTCACGTTACAATGGCTGCCAAATTGAGCTTCAAAGACTGACTCCTGCTTTGAGGTTAATCACAGTCCTACAATACAGGTATTCGACAAATGATGTCCAAGCCTGTGCGGATGCCAGACTTTCCCTCGATGAATGGAGCTTACAGCAGGTACAGACCCACATGGAGAGCCATCCCAATCACATTTGCAATGGCTCATTAACAAAAGGGTCGGAGTGTAATGGGGTCGCTCGTTTCACACCAACCTTGATTACCGGTAATTACGAGCAGCAGCTTTTTGCATCTATCTCTTCTCGTGGTGTGTACTCAGAATTAACCAGCACCGTTGACTAGCGGTGCTTAGACAAACATTTTTTTTAAGAGCTTGAGGTACATGCGCTGTATATGAAAGCACGGAGTTGGTCGGTAACCTTCAGAGTGAATTATCCCGCCCCCTCATGGCATGTTGATCAAACCTCTCGACACTCACAGGTCAAAGAGCACAGACTCTATCCGCCGCCTCGCAGTACCAGTTACCTCATGCATTGTGGCAGTGTAGGGTTTGGAACAGAAGTTACATATTCGAGATGATGTTGTTTATAGCATTAGATCACAATCAAAATCTCTCATCTTTCCTCACGAGGAAAAAGTTGCACCCTCTGCAATCTGATTTTTCAGAGTTTGGCTCAGAGAAGAATAAGCAAACTGCCAACAAGTTGAAAAACTGAATTTTAACACTTCGCATCACGTGGCGACAAACTGCAAAAAAGGCAAAAGTGTCAAGAGAGGCATTTCTACTTACAGCGATGTAGTAAACTTGGGCTTTCTCAACAAGTTTCCAGTTCTCCTCCAGATCGAGGTGTTTCTCTTTCTTGTAGCAATTAGCGGCTGCCAGATTCGCAACAAGAGACCTAACAAAAACACAAAAGTACAGTCACTGTCAAATTATAAACTGAAGCCAACATTATTATATTTTTCCAGCAAAAATGTGTGCATGAGTATTACATAATGGAGTTACATTTACAGATTTCACAATCGCAGGAAATAAAAACATTTAAATTAGTGCTGTCAAATCGATTAATCGTGATTAATCGCATCCCAAATACACACACACACACGTATATATTTAAAAAATATATATGTAATGTATTTACATTTATGTAATAATATAAATCACACTTAAATATATAAATATTTTTATACAGACACAAAAATGTACTTTTTAAATACATGTGTGTATTTAAATATACATATAAATATACACAGTACACATACATATTCAGTTTAAACAAATTTTTAATTGTGATTAATCCATTTGAC
>NC_133362.1:25080030-25186715 GCF_049309525.1 Garra rufa | reverse complement strand
CTTTATAAAGCTACATTTCAGGTCTTGAGGTCTGTGCAAACAATTTTATCCCCCTATAATCAGTAAATGATCAGAAATAAAAACTTCTAAACAAATTTCTTTCAAACCTATTATAACTGGTCGCAAAATAAACTTGTAATATATATTACTATAATTTTAAAGCCAATGCAGGACTGTGTGATAGCTAACAAACACTAAAAAACCAAAGCATAAAAGTTGTTTCCTGATAGAAGAGTTACAGGAAATTCTGCGTCTACTGATTATTTGAGATAGTAATATTCAGTCGAACAAATGTAGGCATTCGGTTGTTCATAACTACCGATATCTAAACTTATTTGTAAATAAATCTTACCTATAGACAGCTGTCTTTATTAATGTTTTCAGGCAGTATCCCCAGTTTGCGAATGTGGCCGATGTGTTGTCACTCCTCCTTCCCGGGGTTCATGTGTTCGAATCTAAGCCTGTCGCGAATTCATATTAAAGTAGATTCAAAACACAAACAATCGCTTCTTGTGAAAAAAGCGTGAAATCAAAGACGTTAAACAACACCTCTGAAAAGCATGTATTTAATAAAAATGTATATACTGTAAGCATGGAAATGTATTTTTTGCTCTGGCGATACACAGGGACAGCTATATGTCTCTAGTACATTTTCCCTCCACGGCTAGAGTCATTTAACAGAATCGGTTCTTTTGAACAACTCTTTCGAAAAAATAGTTAAATGAACAGATTCTTTGGGTCTTTATACAATCACGTGGCTTGTAGGAACACGCTGTTTATTGCGTTTGTCATTAAAGTTTATTAAAACGGTGTCCTTCTATCAAATTCACACATTTGTAATATATCTGCTATTTGGCTGTTAAGTTTAGCCCTGTTAGTCAAATCTTCGGTTCACTCACGATATTTACCGACTCACTGAACCGAGAATCGAATGCTTTTATTAGCAGCTTACTCATCAGTCCTCTCAGCCAATTACAAAACGCATGTAATCGAGAGAGACGACTCTCAGTTCAGTGAATCTGTGAGAACAGCTCGGACCGTTTCAATCCGGTTCGTGGAGGAATAGATTTGTGAATCGATTCAGTGAAAAGATTCGATTCAAAAGAACTATCCGCTAACCCGAGCCTCCAGATGCTCCATTCGTTCAACAAGGTGCCTGGAGCATATTTGATAGAGCTCTATCAACACTGAAGCATGGCGTCCTATGAACCTAAAGCCAAGAGGATTAAACTCGAGGAAAAAAAGCTCAGGTACAGTAAACACAAGCATCGGTTTGAACAGTGAAGAATGACAGAGTCAAGCGTGTGTTTGGGATTTTATTGAACACGCGGCGGTTTGTTTGCGAGCACTTTTGGGTCAGAGGTCTAACGTTAGATTGCGTGTCACTGAAAGTCCATGTGCTGTCAATTTAATGTTCCTCTCTCAAAAGCACATTGTCGTTGCACTGGAGAAGAATGTATAGGGCATTTTCCCATTTTAGAGCAGTGCCGATGAATCAGTTGAGTTTTGCGGCAAAGCCTAAATCGCAAACTCGTGATCATGTGGCATGAGTAAACAATATGCAATCATCACAATCACTTCAGTTATACATAGTTGATTGGTGAGTTCGTGTTGTGGCGTACGTATGATTAATACCTTTGAACATCCGTTGTCCTTGAGTGTTTTATATTGAATGTGTCCCTCCGGCTCCACGTGTCTTTTGTTATGCAGTTCAGCTCTGCTGCACAAAAAGTATTCCTGCTGTAGACCAATGCATATATAACATCAATACATGCATGCATTCAAAAACATACATGAATACACAATATAGCTGTTAGTTTAGTTTACTCCCCATGAACAAATGTTGGTTGCAAGTTGTGTAGGTCACTTTCCAGCAGGTATTTTTGTCACAAACCTATTTACACCAGTCTTCTCAGATATGCGGTGGCTTTAGCAGTGCTGTCATTACGAAATATCAACCATGACTACTATGTGCCGTAGTTATTCAGCTAATGGCTAACGTTACTGAGAATAAATGACAATACTTACGGTTAGGTCACAGCTGAATATTGGTCATTATTGTTTTTGGATACCCATATGTGTATATTGGGTGGCATACATGGTAGTATTTACGTTTAATATGTACGTTTATTTTTACATTTTCACCTCACAAAAAAAGCTTAAACGGAGAGCAAATTCGTGCCTTCTGTTACTGGCCAATCAGCGGTCGATGCTGCGCGTTTAGCCAATCAGCTGCGAGGTGGTCTTGCGTCTGAGTACAAACATTGCAGACCGCTGACTGTCCGTCTGACTGACTGTCACTAAACTCCAGTGAGCATCTTCATCACCTCAAGCCATCCTCATGCCTACAGCCAGGTAGGGCTAAACTGGATAGTTAGACACCTATTTAGCTATTTTAAGATATTTTCTAAGCTTTGTCATTCTATAATGAAAAGAGAAACATTTCCAACACAAATAGCATGTCGTTTTAAGAGAATTTGGTAATGTTTTGGCTAGTTTTCAGCATAGTTTACCATGTTGCTGAGGTGGCTGCTGTTGACTTTTAGTTATACATAAATAATTTTAGTCTTTACAGAAGTGACATTCATATATTTCTTTATCCAACAGCACTTCCCAACATCTGTTTTAGAGCACCACAAGCTTCACAAACTCCCACACTGACACATCTGTGCTTCTTCACGTGTTTCCCATAACGTACACTAAACAATTGCCTTTCTTTCAATGTAGGAGTGTGAATGACCATTAAGGTGAATTTTGTTGCCTGCTCATGTAGTATTTAGATGTGCTCCCTTATTTGTTTACATTGATAATATATTATGGAAAAACATGCAGGCTTTTATCAGTACTC
Source organism: Garra rufa (assembly GCF_049309525.1). Classification (NCBI taxonomy): domain Eukaryota; kingdom Metazoa; phylum Chordata; class Actinopteri; order Cypriniformes; family Cyprinidae; genus Garra; species Garra rufa. Next base: position 25,183,867 of record NC_133362.1, on the reverse strand, counting down.
ACTGGCGAGTTTTAATCTTAGGGTCTCCACGACACATGTCTCATCCAGGGTGAATGAACGGTCAGTCACTCAGCCACGTGCTTGAATGCTTGGTTGGTTAGATGTGGTGACTGTGTAATGCTTTCTTTAATGTTTTAGTGCCTGGTTTGAAACATTTATGACATGCTTTTCTGCTTTAAAACATGTCTGGCTGAGTATTTCTGCATGTGATAGAGCTACAACCTAGATATTTAGTCTATGTAAGCAATGCTTACATTTTTCAAATTGTGCAATGTGCTGTAGTTTATGCTTGAATGGATGTGTTTATGCTGAATTTGAGTTATGTAAAGTCCCCCAAGACAAACGCTTGAGTTATGCGCATTTTTTGAATTTTTGGTGAAAATGCTGAAAATAGTCTGCTTGGTCAAAAAATGTCCCTGCTATCTTTAGAAGACACATCAAGCAAGTGAATCACGAAGGCCTTGTGCATTTGCTTTTATCGTAACTATGTTTACGTTTGTTGTCAGGACTACTCAGTTGTTTTCCTAATGTTTTAACTGGACACGCATGTTTTTTTTCACAGTCAAAATGCCCTTTTTGGGATGGGAAACCCCCTGCTTGACATCTGCGCTGTGGTGGACAAAGACTTCCTAGACAAGTAAGTCACATCTTTCTTTAAAATCAATTTGATTTGAATCTATTTGATGACATGGCTAGGCACTGCTGTATGTTTGCTTTGAGATTAGTGTGTCGTGTCAGCATTTTCTTATGGGTGACGTGTAAACTAAAACCTTTGTTTTTTAACATGTTACTGAGTGGTTGATCTTTGGTCAGTCCATGTTGGAAGCCCAGTAGTTTTTGGGTTCATAATCTTCTTTGTGAAGAAATTAAACCTACCACGTTTAATAGGCCAAATGTCCTTGTTCTTTAAGGAGGCGGCATGTGCCATGTTTCTCCTGTTTGGCACGTAGGCCTACTCGCAGAGTGCCATTCCAGCACTAGTCATAAAACGATACCCCCTTCATTACATAACCCTAAACACACTGGCAGTGCCCGACTTGCCATTAGCACCCTTGCCTTAGCATGACCGTGAGGTGGCACACTTCGAGCGGTTATACTAAACAGATGTTTTCGGTAGTCTGCAACTTGATCTGACCTTTCTGCACCATTTAAAAACAAATGCAAGTTAATCTACTTTGATCTGCTTGTTTACAGTCACTTCGCAAAGGTAACACTCATCCTGTAAATTCTAGAATCTACCAGGACACACATTTATCTTTAAATGTAAGTGTTTTTAGTAGGGTTGCATCGATCCGATACTCTGGATCGGTATCGACGCCGATCCAAGCTTTTTGAATGGATAGGATATCGGTGATGCGTGACCGATCCAAATTCGATACGTTACCAGAGTTTGATTAAATAAATAGCAAGAAATAATAGTCTACTGTAAAAACTATAATAATTCATACAAGAACACTATTATTTTAAACCATTGCCTTAAAAATAAAATACATTTAAAATACATTGCGCTGCTTACACAATCACATGTGACGTGAATGTGAGAGGCGAGTTCAGAGGGAACTTTCACATGCAAAGTTTACTTCAACGCGGTAAACATGTCCCTGATTTAGAAATATTTTACTCTTGATACAGCAGCTAGTAGCACTGCAAATTGTAATATTTGCAAAGCCAAAGTTTCAAGAGGTGGAAGTAGCCTAGTGTTTTAAATTACAACACCACAAATTTAATCAAGCATCTTCAAAAGCATCACGCAAAAGAACACAAGGACTTCGCAAACCGAGTGACAGCTTTTAATACTTTCTTTGTAAATACTTTGTAAATGAGATATTGTTTAATACAGCAGTTAAATAAATAAGAAGTTATTATTAAATGACTTGCATTGTCTGACTATAACACTATTGCCTGATTTTGCTCTATTTCGTCGTCAAAAGTATTCTGAAACAAGTCACAACTGAGACGCAGCGCATCTCCATCCAAACACAGCGGTGTTTTGTTCACGAATGAATGTTTCGTTTTAAACGAATCTAGTGAAATGATTCAATTTCCCATTCAAACAGAGAGTCACTTGCTTTATTCCTGAATGAACCATCCGTTCGAACGAATCAAATGAATGAAATGATTCAGTAATTAAATCAGTGTCTTGCCGCCATCTGCTGGCAGATCTGGTCAGTTATTTATATCTGCAATATTTCTGTTTTCAAAATGTTATTTTTAAAACATTAATCTTAATATGAATTTATGAATTTGATTGCACTCATGCATGTATCTATCCCCCCCCCCCCCCTTTTTATCCAACAGTGTGCAAGCGGATTTGGTATTTCTTTCTTTACCTAAAACAAATAAATCTTAAATACCCCCACTGATATCGGCCTGGTATCGGTATCGGCCGATACTCAGAATTTTTGGTATCGGATCGGTTTTGAAAAAATGGTATCGTTGCATCCCTAGTTTTTAGTTAAGTTAAACTAAGGTTTATTGGCTCCTACTATTGCAGACACTGTTTGGTAATCCTAAAACTGCCCTTTCAGACAGAACTGCTTTACCTGTGGCAGACTTTGACTGTAATGATTTCCATTTGATTTATTCTAAGGAGTTTGTTTAGTTGCATGATCTGTTGTTTGCAGGGCAGAGTCAAAGAATAGATTACTAAAATGCATTAGGTGAGATCAGTAAGCTGTCTATTTAATGATTAGATATTGGCCCAGCACATGATTGACCACATACCAAATATATAAAAGGCTTTCGAGATAATGGAAAATAGTTTTAGCTGCTTGTGCAATTTGATTAAGTGACAAGAAGTGAAAAACCTGCTTGGTCACTTATTATGTTCTCTCAAAGACATTATTCACTGACAAATTATAGTTTGACTCCTTAGGTTAATTTGTTAACCTTTTCTTTTCCTTTGAGGGAAAATCAAAGCAAGATTCTCCCTAGTTAAAAAGTTTAGATGCTCACTTAGACTGTTTTTATTTGATCAAAATACAGCTAACACGGCTATATTGTGAAATATTATTACAGTTGTTAACTATTTTAATTTATTTTGAAATGTATCTTATTCCTTTAATGGCAAAGCTGAATTTTCAGCATCATTACTCCGATCTACAGTTTCACATGGTCCTTTAGAATCATTCTAATATGCTGATTTGCTGCTTATGAAACTCTTGTTATAAATGTTGACATAACTGTGCTGCTTTACTTTTGTGAAAACCTTGATGCATTTTTTTCAGGATTCTTTGAATAGAAAGTTCAAAATAATATCATTTATTTGAAATATTAATATTAAAGTCTTTTCATGATTAAACATTATAAATGTCTGTTGTCTATTAATAAAAAATTCATTCTCAAGTCATTCTATTATTTTTGCCTTCATCTCCAAATATATTTTATTGTTGCTGCATAAGGCTTATTGAAATATTCGAGTATTTGCAATGAGTCAGTGTCTACTTCCATAATCCTCTTCAGATGTAAAATTTCACCTTATTAGATGAGCTGTTATGACCATTTGTACCACAGACGCAGACTACAGACAGTTGTCAGATGGTTTCCATTTTTAAAAGCACACTGGGTTCATGTTCGTCTGTTACAGATAACTCATAACTGACCATGTTTTGCAAATACAAGCACAGAATTCAGTTTATGAAATTTAATGAGCGATGCTAATTATTTTGCTCGCCTCCAAAGACGTTTTAAGTTGATGAAGTGATTATGGCTCAAGGAAAGAAGCTTTATTTTGTGTTAGGCCTAAGACCTTCACCTACACTCGAATTACTAAAATGAGCTGTCGCACATGCTTGTCTTTATCTCAGGGCGGATGGATCTGTTTTGTGTAGATTGTTCCATGATAATATCTGTTTGAGAGTACATTTCAAGATGATTAGCTGTATGTGACAACAAAATAAGGCACATGTTCGCTCAAAAAGAATTACTTTAGATAGGGCCCTATGAAATCGGGTTTTACTCCATTTTTTTTTTATTCGTCTTTGATTTTATAGTTTTTCTAGATTCAGTTTTTTTTTCGTATAAATTTGTCTAGTTAATGTTATTAATCAAAAAGCATGTCTAATTAACTGAAATCATGAAATGTGCACAATTTAACAGCAATTTATTAAGTTGAACAAAAATTACATTAAGGACCTCTAAAATGTTTAAATTTTTCGCAAATTTAGTTTTATTTTTTACCAAATTCTGTGTTTTACATTATTTTTCTGAATTTCTTTTTTTTAATGGTTTCATAAATATTAATAATCAAAATAATCTGTAAAATAATAGATTTTTATAAAAAACTAATTTATTTATTATTTTATTTCTTTTCTCTCTTTTTCAGAAATACTGTTGTGTATTTACATTTTTCTGATAACTGTTTTTATTGTTAAATATTCCTTAAACCTACTAAAAGTACTATCATTACTTAAGTAATATATTTCTGTCACAATTTCTTCAAGTTAAACCAAACATTTTAAACCAAATTTTGATGGGTTGTTGTGAAGACCTGTACATTTCGTTTGTATATGTTTTGATATGAAATAGTGTTTTGTGGCTTAATATTTACAGGCATTAGTCCATATCGCATTTTAATTTAAGTGTACTGACCTACATTTGGTTTATCTTTCCAAAATTTGCCAAATTCCTTGACGTTCCTAGTTATACAATAAATTCCATTTTTTGACTGTATTCCATGATTTCGTCCGCATTTTCTGTCATAGGCCCCCTATTTAGACAAAGGTCATTTTTTTAACCATATTTTTATGCCACTAATGTCATGTGATTATTATTGTTATTTTACTTTGAGTAGATCTGGTTTTACAAAGATGCTTTGTGTGTCTCACAGGTATGGACTCAAGCCAAATGACCAGATCCTAGCAGAAGACAAACACAAGGAAATGTAAGTCTTTTACCAGTGCTATATTGTTTGTTTCAGCACAGGCCATTTTGGTTTGTTCAGTGATATTGAAGGCTGATTATAGATATTTACCCCTATATTATAAATCCCCAATAAAAACAAATCTATTTCTTTAACATCATGTGATGTTGAGTCTAATGTTCATGTGAATGTCTCATACTGGCAAGTGGCATAATCTACTTCCCTGGTGTAATTCCTTATTTAGTAGCACTAAATAAGTAGCCTGTGTGTTAAATGATTTTATATGCATGGCTGTATGCCAACAAAGCAATTTCACTTCCTTTTATCTTTAGAAGATGTGAGATCTCCAGGAGGGAAGTGCCTGTACGATGCATTACCAAAGCACTATTGTAGTTTTGTTGCCGTCTTGTGTATTGATGTCGCTCCATGTTGATTAACATCTGATCTAGATGATTGATCCTCTTTAATGCAAAGATTAGAAGGATGTTTAGCGCATTAGTAGGATACTGACAACTCTGTATTATGTTCAGGCAGATGGATTCATCTGATCCCACTTCTCTTGATCTAATCATGTGTGAAAGCACTATTTGATAAGTCTGAAATTGTATTCTTTGGTCTCGGCTGTGAGTTCTGTAATGATTAGACCCTCAGAGATAGAGACAGTGGTTTAATATGTGATACTCAGAGTGTGACACCAGCAATTTCAGCATGAGGGGAAACTCGCAGTAGCTCTAAGCTAACATGCGCTTTTGTCTTGATGTCATGGTTGAATCATAAAAGGCTACTTTAACTCAGTCCAGCTCAGATCTGCACTTAATGACCCTTCACAAAGACCCGCCCTACTTTGTTACTGTTGCTTTATCTGAAAAGGTGTCTGCTTTCATGCCACACATCATGTTCTCACTCAGTGAAAAATACATAGCAGAGCAAAGAAAAAAACTTGTCAGTGCACTGACAGACAAGACAGAACAGGTAACTTTAGGTATGAAACTCTCAGTCTAAGCTTTCAAATTTGGTCATAAAAAAAAAAATCAAACAATAAATACCATTTTGTGGCTCTTTAATGTGTTGTGACAGATCGTTGTAGCACCTCACTTCAAGCAGCATATTAACCAATTATCTCTTTCTCTATTCTTTTCTTCTACTATTTATAGCGTGAATAAACATCAGAAGGTATCTTGTTTTAACTGCGGAAAAACTCGAAACACACCATTCACATTTCATTCATGTTCACGTTAATCTACTCTCCTGTCAGGTTTGCTTGTTGAACAAAAATGGCAAATTCAGTGGTATAATTGGTCTGTCAGTCAAACTCTCTGTGAAGGGTCAATTCTGCTGTCATATCTGAGTGGCTAGAGCAAGTTCACAGTGCACTGGCTCAACATACAGTATGTCCTGCTTTTGGTAATGGGCTTAGGTAGCTGGAAGCCTTAGGAAGTAGAACAAGGATGTATTGTTTACTGCATGTAATTGCATGTAATTTGGGATATATTTAACTTGTTTTCCTTCACTGTAGTTAGTTTTGAGAACTTCATTTTTACCCAGTGTATATACTCCTCCTTATTTGTCTTGGTTAGAAAATTGTTGATGTCCAGTTATATTTGGTCCAAATGAACCAAGTGGATTCTGGAATGGACAATTAGAGAAGTGGGCTGATTGCTGTTGCAAACAGTGGATAAACATCAAACAATGGATTGTACTGTTGTTTAACAATATAAAAAATATGTAATCTAAAACCTTTATGCATGCCATTGTAAAGACTAAGTCAATTTCTCACAGAGTGGTTTCATTTAGATTAAATATTGCATCTATACCGTTTTTCATTGGGGAAAAACAGCATTATCACGAGCTAACAATAAACAGGATCTTTTATGGCAGTCTTATTACAGTTGAAGTCAAAAGTTTACATACACCTTGCAGAATCTGCAAAATGTTAATTGTTTTACCAAAATAAGAGGGATCATACAAAATGCATGTTATTTTTTTTTGTCCCACAATTTTAGTTTTTCAGCATTTGTGTATTTGAACCCTTTCCAAAAATGACTGTATGATTTTGAGATCCATCTTTTTACACTGAGACCAACTGAGTGACTCATGCAACTATTACAAAACATTCAAATGCTTACTGATGCTCAAGAAGGAAAAACAATGCATTAAAGGAACCGTATGTAAGAAATTTATGTCAGTTAATCGTAAAATGGCCCTGACATGTCACTAGACATTAAGAAATCATGTTCATTTCAAATACTTATATCACTGACAACAGTGGTCCGGCCAGGATATTGTCATTTAAAAGTGAAAGTTGCAGCCCTCAACTGATGTTATTGTTGTCATTTTGTGTTTTGGTCTGAAGCTCCACCCTCCAGCTATCTACCAATCAGGAAGTCAGTAGAGTTTTGTGGTCCGGGTTGCCAGCTCTGTTCCAGCTGCAGCTATACAAACGTGTCGGATAAAACATGTATAACGTTACGAAACCTAAAAGACCTCGTTATGAATCCGAACTACGTCGTGACAAAGTCTGAAATAAAACAAGAATTTGTATAGGAGATGCCTTTGAAAGATGGAGACGGCTGAAAACGGAGAAGAATTTGAAGACAGACGCCAACGTTGCTGATTTTCTCCTGGACGGGTAAGATTCATCTATGTTTGGCTAACTTTGCTTCCGTACACAGTGGATTTTCCACGGTCGCCCGTGCTAAATGCGTTCATAAAAAGCTTTATATCGCACCACTAGCAGGGTATGAAAACAATCTATGTTCAGACTGAAATGTGGTATTACAGTACATCTTTACGAAATATTTGGCTAATCGCCATCTGTAAATTTTTGCGATACATAATTACTTCGCAAAACATCTCTTGTGAAGCATAAACATAATTAACAGAAGAAAAACAAATTACTGTGTAGGACTCGTCACTTGCCGTTGGAAGATCCTTGTAGCAGCCTACTCCTGCAGCTTAGCTGGCAACCTCGAGTCAGGGGGGGAGCGGGAGGGGGTACACCGTTCTACAGTATTTTGAAAGTGATTGCAGTACCAGTTTTGGCCACAATCCTACATACGGTTCCTTTAAGAGCCAGGGGTGTAAACTTTTGAACAGAATGAAGATGAGTACATTTTCCTTACTTTGCCTAAATTTCTTTTTTTTTTTTCCATTTGAAAAGATAGTCATTGTTGGAAAGGACTCAACTGTTATTTTCTTTTGTGGACTATATGTAAACATCTCTAAAGTGAAATTCAGGTCAGTAGTAAAAAAAAAAAAAGCATTTCGTATGATTCCTCTTATTTTGGTAAAATAAATAAGATTTTCCAGATTCAGATTCCAGATTAGTGTATTACTAAGTGTATTACTAAGTGTAAAAACGAAGTAACCAAGATGAATAAATGCTGTAAAATATTTACTTTTAATTAAACTGTTAACACATAGAAACATAGTTTAAAATGTTAGGAGAACATCATATGAGAACAACTTGAGCATTAAAGAAGTTCACTTCCAGTATGAAAATTCACTGATTATTTACTTGCCTCCATGTCATTTAATATGTTTGTCTTTCTATCTTCAATCGAAAAAAATGATGGTCTTTGAGGGAAAACATTTCAGGATTTTTCTCCATATAGTGGACTTAAGTGGGGATCAGCAGGTTGAAGGTCCAAATTGCAGTTTGAATGCAGCTTCAAAGGTCACTACATGGTCCCAGCCAAGGAATAAGGATCTTATTTAGCAAAACGATCTGTCATTATCTAAAAAAAATACAAATTCATATATTTTTTTTAACTACAAATGCTCATCTTGCACTTGCTCAACCTCCTGCATTACAGAATTATACACGTGACGTGACATAGGCAGAAGTACCGACCCAGTGTTTATAAAGCAAACATGCAAACACCCTTTACAAAACATAAAGGGTACAACAATGATGGCAGATGATTTTGAAGTTGGAGGAGAAAATTAGATGTGTTTTTTTTTTTTTATACCGAAGTACACAGACGAAGAAATAACCACGCATGATTTTTCCAACGTGATTACATAATGCATAAAGACACGCACATGCGAGCTAGTGCACTGCAAGATGAGCATTTATGGTTTAAAAGTATATACTTTTTCTTAGAAAAAAAATGACAACGTTTTGCTACATAATACCCTTATTCCTCGGCTGGTATCATGTAGAGTCCTTTAAGGCTGCATTGAACCATTGAAGTCCACTATATGGAGAAAAATCCTGGAGCGTTTTCGTTTCATTTTTCATTGCGACAGAAGAAAGACATGAACATCTTGAATGACATGGGGGTGAGTAGCCTTGGTTTATTTATTGGTGAACCTTTAAAAAAACTATAAAGAAGGGTTACAGTCAAGAAAGTGCCATTTATATGTTTACGGTAGCACAGTGTTATGTACTGTAAATGTTAAATATAAACATGGTTAATGTTTTTTTCTGTTTTCCTAAACACTCCAGTCATAGGAAATGTTTGGCTGTCCAGATCAGACTGTGTTTGTGTGTAACAAGCTCTTCTCAGAAATTCTTTCCAAAGGTTGTAGGGTTGTTTTTGTTTGGATTCATAGATTATAGTGTGTTTAAGTCGAGATTGAGCCGAACGACATGGATCTGATGGAGACCTTTTGCCCTGCATTGGTTTACTCAGCTGCGCTGTGCTCTTCCTCTCTCTGTGCGCGGATCTCAACAATGCATCACTTCAGCATGCACAATGTAAAACATATGATCACGAGAAGGCCTGTTCATCAAGCTTCAAACAATATAGCTTATTGTCTCTAAATCACTGGGTTGTTCCTTCCTGGCTTGTGCACATGGGATGCCTGTGTGACATTAACACTCATTCAGTTTGCTAATGATTATCTCCTGTGGACCAGGAACCTCAAACCAAGCTAAATGTTTGATTCGGCCATGGAGGCTTAATCTAGGTTGCTTGTGATGATTCCGGTGGGAACCAAAGCTCTTGTCACCGACTATTATGTTTGAAGCTGTGGGCCTCTCTTCATTGGCCTTGTAGGAAGAGAAATGAATGTGGCTTACCACTGAGAAAAAGCAAGGACCACCCTACATCCCACTGTGCTTGAAGAATTGAGAAGCTTAAATTGGTCCAGGCCGACTCCAAAAAACACACAAAAGTGAGAAAAGGCCTGTAATCTGCCTAAAGCAGTGCAGAGGCGTATGTTAACCTTTAAACCTTAAAGTATTTGATCCAAAGCACCCTTTATTGTGGCAGCTCTGAATGTCACTTCTTTCACAGTTGACTCATTGTGCAGTTTTTTGGTAACCTCTCTTCATATTTATGTTCCGTTTTGAATTTGATTTGTGCACCGATGTGTCTTCAATTGATTTACGACTGCTTGAGGTTGAAAGGGTCTGATTTGGTGAGTCTGCTGTATTATGAATGCACTCCCACTCTGTTCTCTTTCATTGTCCTTATCAGAGATTTTGGCCTGGCAGAAAGGCAAACAGCCTGCGAGGAACAGGTGGACAGGCCAGACATGCTTTTCATTAATCACGACACTTGATAAACCTGCTATATATGATTCAGCCGTGCATTTAAAGCACATTCAATTTGGTCTCATGCCCTCTGTCCGGTTATTTTTCTTTGACCCATGCTGAAACCAGTAGTTTAATCTTTGTTGTTGTGGAATTGTTTGAAGGTGTAGTTCTTAGAAGTGCAGTATATCTTATACAGTATATATAGTTTTTTTTATGTTATTTGTATTGGTCGATTTTGGATATTTTTGCATGATCATTTCCTTTATTTTTTTGCATTAACACTACCTCTGCTTTCATATAACAATCACTTAGTTAATATAAAAAAAATTAAAAAAATAAACTACTAAAAAGATTTTATTTTTGGCCAGAATTAGAATGCTGTATAATGCAAATATTGTGCATAGAATAGAATTTTAATATCCTCCTTTTATTTAAAATAAAATAAATTTGCTCAAATAAAATAAAATAACATTTTTTTTTTGCCAGAATTAGAATACTGTATAATTAAAATGTGTGCGTAGAGTAGAATTTTAATTTCGTCATTTTATTTAAAATAATGTTTTAATAATGTTAATAATGTAATGTAAATAATGTAAAATTTACTAAGAAAAAATAACATTTTATTTTAGCCAGAGTTAGAATACTGTATAATTCAAATATTGTGCAAAGCATATCATTTTAATATCGTTCTTTTCTTTCAAATAAAATTAAATATAATTAAAATAAAATTAACATTTATTTTCAGCCAGAATTAAAATACTGTATAATTGAAATATTGTGCATAGAATATAATTTTTAATATCGTCCTATTTAAAATAAAATAAAATTTAACTGAATTAAAATAACATTTTAATTCATTTTATTATTTTATATTTTATTTTATTTTCGGCCAGAATTAGAATACTGCGTAATTCAAATATTTTATTTTATTTTATTTTTGTCCAGAATTACAATACTGTATAATTCAAATATTGTGCATACGGTAAATATCAATACAATACATTTGTTTTTTTTAATTACATTTTTTTTTTAATTTGTATTTATTTTATTTTATCAGCCAAAATTACAATACTGTATAATTCAAATATCATACACACAATATAATTTTAATATCATACTTTTATTTTAAATAAAATAAAATGTTAGTTTAAATTTATTTTATTTTATCGGCCAGAATTAGAATACTGTATAATTCAAATATTGTGCATGACTAATTGTAAAAAGTGCACAATTTCTGCTTTTGTTTCTACTCCTCCATCAGCATTTTATGTAATAAATACAATCACAGCTGAAGGGCCTACAGTGTGTTGTGCCAAACATCTGCCTTTAGCTATGACTATATTCACAATATTGTTCAACCTCTCCGAGCTTATTGCTTAAATATAGATTTTTGCATTGCATAATTGTGTTCATTTCATTCTGGGTCATTTGGACTGAAGAGTGCTTGAGTTTTATATCAGACAGATGCCCTGGCATTTTGCTGTAGACTGTCTGGGTTGGCATTCATTGGTCCCTGTGTGATTTACGAGGCCCTGAGGCAGCAGAGTGCAGTCACCAATCACTGTACTCCTGTTACAGCTTCAGCAGTCTTCAGGCTGTGTGTGGTGTTCATATGCAGTGCTTTATTTTCTGTTGCCAGACTGTACATTTACTAAACTTTCCTAACTGTCTGTATTAGTTTACTCGGTTTATAGAACATTGTATCAGCTGGAAGGGAAGATCCTGCTTTATCAGAAAAAAATGGTAAAATGGAAAAATAAAAGTAGTTCTGAAATCATGATCAGACATTTTAATTATGGCACCCTGAACCACAAAACTGGTCAGGAGTAGCACAGGTATATTTGTAGCAATAGCCAAAAATACATTGTATGGGTCAAAATGATTTCTTTTATGCCAAAAATCATTAGGATATTAAGTAAAGTGTCACGTTGCATTAAGATATTTTGTAAATTTCCTACCGTAAATATCAACTTAATTTGTAATTTATAATATGCATTGCTAAGAACTTTATTTGGACAACTTTAAAGGTGATTTTCTCAATATTTTGACTTTTTTTTTTTTTTTTTTTTTTTGCACCGTCAGATTCCAGATATTCAAATATTGTCATATTCTAACAAACCATATGACAGTGGAAAGCTTATTTATTCAGCTTTCAGATGATGTATAAATCTCAATTGGGGCAATAAAAAAAAAAAAAAAAAAAAAATCCTTAGTTTTTAGAACCAGATTGTGTAGTTACAGCATCTACCAGCAGGGGCTTAACTGAGCCATGCTAACCAGAAAAAAAGTCTTGACCAATGTAGAAACCCAGACGTTAGTACAACACTGCCATCTTGTGACAAATCAATTGTTTATATTTGAATTTTATTTAATTTTTATTTATTATTTTTATTTATTTGTAGTTTTTTTTTTAAGGAGTGTTCTTCTTTCTTTTTTTTAATTTATATTATTATTATTAATATTATTATTGTTATTTTATTGTAGATTTTACATTTTTCATGGTTTTCTACATTTAGAATGACAATTTCTTTATATATTTTAACATACTGATATTGTGTTTTTTTTTTTCTTTTGTGTTTTTTTTTTTCTTTCTTTTAGATATTTAGACATATTTTTAAATGATTTCTTTCCCCAAAATATCTAGACAAGTCTGTTTGGTATCAGTTTATTTATTTAAGTAATTTCTAATGCTCATGAAGGCTGTTTATTTGACTAACTTTTTTCTATTTTAATAAACATTTAAAATTTAATGTATTCCTGTGGTCTTTCAGAATCATTACTCCAGTCTTCAGTGTCACATAATCCTTCAGAAATCATTCTATATATAAATCTACTATATACAGTATTGTTTAAAAGTTTTTTTTTTTTTTTTTTTTAAGAAATAATACTTTTTTATTTAGCATGGAATAAACGTGATGGCAAGAACTTATATTGTTAGAAAAGATTTATATTTTAAACAAATGCTGTTCTTTTTAATATTTCCAAAATATTTGGCAGCACAGCTGTTTCCAACATTGATATTAAAAGTAATAAAACAGCATATAAGAATGATTTCTGAAGGATGAGACCCCTTAAGACTGGAGTAATGGCTGATGAAAATCCAGCTTTGCATCACAGGATTAAATTACATTTTAAAGTATATTAAAATAGAAACTATTATTTTATATCGTAATAACATTCCACAATATTACTGTCTTTTTTTTTCTGTATTTTTGATCAAATAAGTGAACCCTTGGTGAGCATAAGATACTTCTTTAAAAACATTAAATGTCTTACTGATTCCAAACTATTGAATGGCTGTGTAAGTCAAGTTTTAGCTGCCTCTTGTCTAGTAACAGCAGCATGTTTGGAAAGGCTTTAGCTTATGTGAACAGACAGCAGATGCAATACCACTGGCAGCCAGCAGGTGGAGGCATATGCTCAGGCATTTTAGCAGTTTTCCACAGCACCATGCCGCAGGGTGGCTTTTGCTCGTGCACAACAGGAAATCTTACCCGATTTCAGATTAGTTTTGTTTATCTAGGGACGGACAATTGAGTTGCTTCCCAGGCTGAAAGGCAAAGCTTGACTGAACTTATTTGTTTTGAAATTCTTGAATTGAGTCATTTGTATATACAGAAACAGTTATTGAGAACACATCACATGGAGTTCATAAATACCAAGACAATCGCAGAACATACCAGCTCTGATCTGTGTCCTTTTGTTCTGTAGATTGTCCTAACGCCGCACAGCCCGCGGGCAATCTGCCTCCCCCCGGAGAGAGAGCTGAGTCTGACTGTTTCCTGTGTCTCAGATGGAGCTGGTTTTGATGAGTGTGCTGTTCTTTATTTGAGAGCAGGCAGGAAAAAGAGCTGTTGCACACCGAAAAGCTAAATTGCAGGTGCGCGGAGGATCGAGAAAAATAGTGTATTTGAGGGGGACAAACCGTTTGCAAATTGCGTATGCTTGCAGTATGAACATTTACTCAGCAGTGTTTGGGGCAAAATGCTTTGTCAACATTAAAGAAAGGGAAAAAATAGATTGGCAGGGATGCTTAGCTCTTAGAGTTGGAGGAGACGGCCACGATTAATCATCAGCGCTGCCTTCCTAACACTTCTGTCGAGAGCTATACACTTGGAAAAACGTATTGTTCACTTAAATGAGCCACAAACTTCTACTTGTACTGTATGTTCCTGTTAGGTTATCCCTGTGTGAGCCGTCCTTACTCTGCCTTCCCATTGGCAGACACGCACCAGTGCTCGTCCAGCCTTGGCTAGAAGCGCATATAAAGCGCCACACCTCGGGATCACGTTCCAGGGGTCAGGACAGTGACCTTACCCCGACCTTACAGACGAGGAGGGAGGGTTAAAGCAGGTGCTTCGCCTACAGGATCCAGAATCTCGTCCGGCTCGGGATCAATGGTCCCTGGTGGCTCAGACTCCAACTCTGGCTCCTGCCTGATTCATTTCCCATCAGCCATCCCTTCGCAGCCAGCCCTCTAAGTGATTTCCCCTAATGGCTCGATGTCCGAGCGGTAACCTCTTAACGCTCAGCCCTGCATCTACTTCTGCCCGGTTCATCTTGAAGAAGGAGAGAGAGAGTGGATATCAGCTGTCATGCTCGCTCTCTCGCTCTTTTCTTCTCAGTCTTCATCATCGTTCAAGCCCTGCTGTACGTTATGACTGCTTAGATTTATGTGCTGTGAATTACGGCGGCAGTAAGCTGACTGCCAGGAAAACTCCAGACTGTACACTGTGGCCCGGCGTAGAAACGCAACATTGGCTTTTATGGCCACTCTGGGATTTTCCATTGGTCTTTGCCCTCTCAGGTGGGAACATAGATCTGTTTCTGCTGAGATGCATTAGGTAGGTTGTAGCCAAGTGTTACAAGGGAGTCAGGTAGAGTCGTTTTTTTTTTTTTTTTTAAAGTCTGTTTGTTCTCCAGTCAACGCTGGACGGTCTCTAATTGCTAAGCTGCGGGCCGCCGTGGAGCCCAGCCAGGCCGTCTGTTTTCCTGCTGCACTAAATGCTGGCCTGATGGCGGTGGGCTGGTCCCGCTCTACGCTCTCCTTACAAGCATGCGTGCCTGCCATGTTTACGACAGCATTCGGATGCCTTTCCTTCTTCACTCCTGGTTAAGTGTTTGGTTGTGTATGCTGAGCCGTCGGGTTTCGAATGGCCGCAAACCCCTGCTTCGCCTTTAATCATCTCGAATCACTCTATAAAACTGACCTCAGACCTGCTGCTCTGTGCTTACTGTCTCCCTAGCACCTCATTACCAACAGAGCCGAATGATTATGTGCACTCTATTGCCCCCTAGTCCTGGCTGGCCTGCGGTTGAGCTGAAACGCAGCGTGCGGGTCCTCCTGCAGGTGGAGCTGTAAGTCACTGCGCTCTTGAGCAGCAGCCAGCTATCATCATGGAAAATATGCTGGGTGTGTAATGAAGTATTGTGCTGGGTGTGTTGTAGAGGAATAAGTTTTTCCTAATGTGGTATTGTTGAATGATTCTCAAGATTTTAATAGCTTTGATGACTGTCATCTCATGCAGGATTTGTTCAGTTTCAGCAAAACTAATCAAGATTACATAACTGTCTATCCATCTATCTGTAATATGTGTGTGTGTGTATGTATGTATGTATGTGTGTGTGTATATATTAGGGCCGGGACTCGATTAAAAAAATTAATCTAATTAATCAGAGGCTTTGTAATTAATTAATCGAAATTAATCGCATTTTAATCGCATATAAATATTTGACCTGAGAACAGTGAGAAGTAAGTTTTTTCATATGGATTTTTAGTATACCATTAAATAATGACTGAATACATAAGCTTAAGCAACAAAATATTGTTTATTTTTGTTCAACCAAGTCCAACAGACCAGTGCAATATTGCCATTAAGTGTAGCAATAGGATACAGTGTTTCCCCTAGGTTTCCATACTTTTTTTCTCGGTACTTTACCCTACTTTGTGTAATAACGTTTATTTAACATAAAACATTTATTTCAGTGAAAAATTAAATCCAAAACTCTCTATTTTAACATTTTGAACAATAGGGCTTTACAATCTTTTGCTATTTTTTTTTTTTAAAGAAATTCTTGTTTTAATTTTTCTCATAATCAAATGAAAGCATAAACATTTATTTATTTTTAATCAAATGAAAAATAAACCTTTTTATTTTTTGGCAAACAAACAAGAGGTTTGCTGTTAAAATCAATAAATAATAATAATTTAACATTTAAATAATAATCGTAGTATTTTTTTCTACAATTAAGTGGTTAATCTTGTTGTCATATTTATTTTTTATCATAGGCTATATATTGTTTTTTGTCAATTATTTAAATAGGAATATTGTTCTGTTTCATGTTAAACCGTACTTTTATTTTGACAGGTTGCCGTGAAGTTTCTGTGTGTAAAGTATATGATGCTAGTTTTCTCAAATGAAACGGTAAAAGTGACACTGACAGAGGCAAACCGTACATGCAGGATTCATATCTTTTTGCATTTCAGTTTTCACAGACACTAGTCCATATCGCGATTTGAATTAAGTGACAGACCAACTTTTGATTTATCAATAAAAAAAATCGACGAATTTACGTGGCATTCCGCGCTATAGTAAATTCGGTTTTTATGAATGGAGTCCGCGATCCAGTCCGTGTTTTCTTGGAGGAGACATTGTAAACGCGCCCTCCTAAGATAATAGTAGGGGAAACACTGGGATATTTAGAAATATACTAGCCTACATTTCAGAAATTCAGGTACCCTATAGGTAGGTAGACCTTCTGTAAAAGCATTGAGGTGATACTTGAGGCTCGATGTGCTGCGGTGATATGCGCATAAACGCTAGTTGGTGCTCCAGTATAATCGGTCCGCTGAAACTCATCCAGTGAGAAACGTTCCGCGGTGCAAAATTAAGTGCGATTAAAATGCGTTAAAAAAATTTAACGCGTTATTTTTGTGTAATTAATTAATCTTAATTAACGCGTTAAAGTCCCGGCCCTAGTATATATATATATATATATATGTATATGTATATGTATATGTATATGTATATATATGTGTGTGTGTGTGTGTACTGTTATAAAATATTATGACATTGTTAATCTGCAATGTTTTATGTACATTTAAATATTAATAATAATTATCTGAATATTAATTACATAATATAAAATAGAACATTTAAATATGATCAAACTACTTGTCTGACAATAATAGTAATAATTTATACATATTTCATAACAGTACATATACAAGTTTTAAAATGTGTATAAAATATTATTGTTATTATGCATATATGTAATATATGGCATCTAGTCTGTGCAATGTTATATGTACAATTTTAATAATTTAAGATTAATAATAATAATAATAGTAATATCAGAATAGTTTGTTCAGATTAAAAATTATTGTTAATTACATTTGCAAAATGGAACATTAAAATATGGTCAAAATACTTCTGTTGATAATAATAATAATAATAATAATTTATAAACATTTTATAGCTACATTTTATATTTTATAACTATTTTATAACTACGTGTAATATCAAATATTATTTTGAATATTATATATTATATTATATTAATATTTTACACATATATGATGTTAATCTGTGCAGTGTTATATCCAATTTTAATATTTGTAAGATTAATAATCACAATATTACTTGTAGAATAGTTTGCTCAGATTAAAAATGTATTATTGTCAGACAAGTAGTTTAGTCACATTTAAAAGTTTTATTATATGTGTACATTTATAAAATATGTATTATTATAAATTGCACAGATTAACAGCGTCATATTATATGTAATGTTATATCAATACAATTCTAATATTTTGTAATTTATTATACTAATAATAGTAGTAGTAGTACTATCAAATAGTTTGCTCAGATTAAAAAATATTATTGTCAGACAAGTAGTTTGATCACATTTAAATATTCTCATATATGTACTGTTATAAAATGTTATTACTTCTAGTATTATAAATACTTTCCACAGATTACCATTGTCATTATATGTTATGTTAAATCAATGCCATTTTAATATTTTTAATAATAATAATAATATCAGAAATAGTTTGCACAGGAAAAAAAAAAGTATTTTTATTATTATTAATTATTGTAAATGAGTAGTTTGTTCAGATTTAACATTATATAGTATAATGTCAAAGCTGCACTATTTTTCTGGTGCATTTTTGTCTTTGTCCTTAGTTTTTTATCATTGTATGGAAGAGAGCAGCTTGAACATTCTTCAAAACTACTACTTTTGTGTTCAACGGACAAAAGTAAGTCTCACAGGTTTGGAATGACATAAGGGCGAATAAACGACCAAATTTTATGTTGACTGCATCTGTCCCTTTTATCGTCTGATTTTTTTTATCATGTTTTTAGGAAGCACATCACAGGCGCAGCATTTGAACGCTGCAGAAATGCCATGTTATGAAAAAAACCTCAATCCATATATTTTGTCAAAGGAAACCAGCAGTTTCAGCGTTCGTTTTAGCCCAGCAGTTAAAAGTATTGTAGCCTAACTTGTAACCTAATTTAAACCGTTGGACCATGTGTGTAATTACCCTCATTTATCTCTGACTGATTCACAGCCAAAAAGTTCCTTAAATGAGCGTACTTTTACAGAATCCAAGATCCCAGCCATTTTGTGGGTGTAAATTGGACGAGAAGATTCTTCAATGCCTTTTTTCTTTATTACTGATGAAACGTTGCAGTCGCGCGCGCGTAGATGGTTCACATTAGGCCGTGCGGTGTTCTCTGCATGGATATGAATTATTGACACGGAACATCATAGCTCAACGGATCATCCCATGTGTCTCCCTTAGGAGATCCTCTAAGGGCAGTCTTTTTACTTCAGGTTCGTCTCTCTCACACCATCTGTCTGCCTTCAAACCCAGAGTCTAATTGAAACCTAGACTGTCACCGCAGACACATCGCTTCAGACTAGACGAAGGGTCCGAGTCAAGGTGGCGTGAGGGGTCCCGCCCTCTGACCTGATGATGGGGCGATCTAGTAACGCGAGTCCAAGGGCTCAATAATGTCTGTCTGATAGGGCGACAATGATGTCATGTTTCCGCCGAGCTCGGTCTGCACCTGTGCCGCTCATCAAAAACAGATTATTTCCGATTTGTACGTCTCGTCGTTAATATTTGTAAAGTTAATGAGCAGATTCAGATTGATAGATTGCCAAGGAAACGGAACACAAGGACCGCGTCTGTGACATCACGGGATAATTAGGCCCGCGAGTGCGCGCGAATCCGCAACGGCGCTGATTTGCATTTTAATATGTTGTTAGCATAGGTGAAGGTTTATCTCCTCTTGATTAGATTCCAGTGATGTAATTACAAAGCGGAGTTTTACTTCTCAGAAAGGGCACCGCGCATAAACATCAATATGATTACCAGTAATTGTTTCAAAACAAATAAGCGGTTGGGTAATCAGTCATCGGGCCGCCTCGGAATTGTTTTGGAAGACGGCCTCGGCTGCGGCACATCGCATTCGGCTCATTTTAACATCTCAGTTTAAATTGGCTTTCCACTTGTCAGAGTAAAGAATATTTTAAAGATGAGTGGTGAAGGCTCAGAGGTAATCAGTGCTTTTAATGATCTTATTTGTGCGTGAGTGGCTCTGTAGACATTACTTAAGAGTCATTGAGAGAGCTGAGACACTGCGTTTGAAAAGCTGTCCCCTGACAGCCAAATCCATCCATTTATAAAAGAGGAATTATTATTGACTTTCCCCCCCTTCTCTCTCTCTCTCTCTTTCCCACTCTCTCGCTCTCCTTAAACAAGGGGGAAAAAATAACAGATTCAACCTTGGGAGAACAGGCACTGTGGAAGCTTAGAGAACAGAATAAGTAATGACACTGTCGTCTTGCTGGGACGTGGCTCACCGTGAAATGGGCTATTGATTTTAAACAGATAAACTGTGTTCTCTTTTGTGTTGAGAAATTACTGAACAATTTAATTAGGGCTGGAACAACAATATTTATTACCAGTTTTTCGCACAGATCCCCCTCCTCCCCCTCTTCGCGAAGTCCTCAGTCTCCTTGTAAACTACCGGAATAATTAAACTAACCATGTTGCTTAGCTTGGTGTTGCTGATTAGCAGCCTCACCCAAGAGAGGAAGAAAAGAGGGAAAATATATCCATTGATCACGCTGCTAATTCCTGAAGGTCTGGAAGAATTGCCGCACCAGATGACTCTGTTGAAATGAGGATTGACGGCCGCTTTTACATTCGGTGTCGTCCTGCATTGTTTGAGCGCGTCCCAGTGCGTCTGTTAGCTGTTTGTCTAAATATAGTCTTCAGTGCCAATCAAATGGAAAACTCTCCTCTCGAGTGATTTCGACAGAGAATTCATGTGGTGAAAACACTTGTCTTTCAGATCTTCCTGTAGTTTTGTTGAGTTTTTGAAGTACTCGTTCCTGTTGGCAAATGAGTCTTATATATTTTAGATGTTACTAGAGTTGGTAAGCTCAATCATTTTTACTTTGTTTGATTACATGTGGATTTTTGTGTGTGTGTCAACTATATTTCCACTTATCTTGTATTGTATTCCACTTATCGAACACACTCATACAAAATGCAACTCAAAAACAAGGTAAAAAAATGTTGACAGTGCAATTTCACAAATTACACCACCAAAAAAGGCTGGTCAAAGTTCCATTTGTTTAATTAAAAATACAAAGAAAAACATGTTAAATTGCAATAATATTTCACAATAGTATAAGTTCTCTTTTTTAATATACTTTCAAATATAATCTATTTCTGTGATGCAAAGCTACATTTTCATCAGCCATTACTCTAGTCTTCAGTGTCACATGATCCTTCCTTCAGAAATCATTCTACACTGTAAAAAATAAAAATCTGTGAAATTTACGGTAAAAATTGGCAGCTGTGGTTGCCAGAATTTTACTGTAAAAAATACGGTAGCAACAATTTAGTTTTTTGTGGATTTAGCTTAAATTTTCATTTAAATACCATAATTTCATTGATTTAATGTTAATATCACCACCTGGTTATCAGTGTATTAAAGGTACTAAACAGATTTCAGTACTTCAGTAGGTTGGTATAAGTCACTTGATGAACCAAAGTCAATCACAAGCATCTTTTAAATACTACAATATATAGAAGGTACACAGTGTCATTGACACAAACACTTAATACCATCATGGTAACACACATTGAACTGAAATCATAAACATTAATTGAACAACATTACACCGTGTCCTAATGACACGACGCAATGCTGCGACACACGATTTTCCAAGTTAATCCTAACTAGCTGCAATGGCGACACACAACTTCTATTTTAGAAACAGTTTCTATTTCTGTGACATCCTGGCTGGAACAACAACATGTGGCAATTATAATCTCAAGTACTGATTGTGTGCTTAATTCAATGTTAAACGTGTCTAATGTGAGTTTGAATATACATTGTGTGACACTTATAGCCATACTGAAAGTAACAACAGGTAGTTTACCTCAGATCTTGAAAATACATTTAAGCAAACATATACGTTAAAACTGCAAACTCTATATAAACCAACAAGTGTTTTTTCATGACAAAGATGGTATCAGTCACTCAGTATGTAGTTTTAATAATCTAAAAAAGGTTTAATATTTATGGATTAGATAAACTTGTCTATTTCTTTGGGAGTGCAGTGCACTTCTGTGCTTCTGAATGGCTGTGATTCTGTCATGTCTGGTGTGGACAGCCAAATTGCTTGTTGCTGGAATCTTGTCAAGTCGCATGTAGTTAGGACACGGTGTTAAATGTAACATACAACCCTAATGTGCACAACTAATAAGAAAAAACTAAAAAGAAACAGTTATTCAATGAAGAAAAAAAAACATCAAATGTGAAATGTAACAGGGAATTCTGGGAATGTCATTTTGTGGTTCTTCTGAAAATTATACCTTCTTTTTCACTTCCAAAAACAATATACTACCGTAAAATTACATGTGAAGTCTGAGTTTTTGACTATATATTGTAGGGTAACTTACCGTTAACCAGTTAATAGGTTTTTACGTCTTTTACCCCTAAAATCACATTCATTTTTTTACAGTGTAATATGCTGATTTATTATCAATGTTAAAAACAGTTGTGCTGCTTAATATATTTTTGGAACCTGTGATACTTTTTTCAGAATTCTTTGAATAAAAAGTAAAAAAAAAAACAGCATTTATTAAAAATAAAAATATTTTCTAACCATGTCTTTTACTATTACTTTTTATTAATTTAACACATCCTTGCTGAGTAAAAGTATAATTTTTTTTCTTCTTTTAAACAAAGAAAATTTACTGACCCCAAACTTTGAACAGTAGTACTGTTAGAAAAGTTTCTATTTTGTATAAATACTGTTCTTTTTTTATTCATCAAAAAATCCTCAAAAAGGTCACAGGTTTCAAAAAAATATTAAGCAGCACAGCTGTTTCCCTCATTGATAATAAATCGGCATATTAGAATGATTTCTGAAAGATCATGTGACACTAAAGACTGGCATAATGATGCTGAAAATTCAGCATTACATTATAGAAATAAATTCTGTTTTAAAGAATATTACAATAGAAAACCATAATTTTAAATTGTAATAATATTTCACAATATTACTGTTTTTTTTTCTGTTTTTAATCAAATAAATTCAGTTTGATCCCAAACACCTTAAATGGCAGTTTACCACATGACAACTTTCCGAAAGTATTTCATGTCAACTACCCATTAGTTGCTTTTGGATTTTTATTTAAATGAACTTGAATTGCAGCTTGCACAGCCTTGCACGTCCTGACATTGATTGAGTAGCATCCCATGGGATAACTTTGTGTCAGATATAAAATACTAACTTGTTTCAGAGCACGTTTTATGGCGGTTAATGATGTCCTCTGGTTTCAGCGGCTCAGGATGCCCCGTGACAGCTGTTTAGGGTGGAGAATGATATGTGTGTGCTCTATGCTAAATGATTAAATGGTTAAAAGGCTCTTGATTGTAGCCGGGCCACGTGATCCCCTGGGCCCCTGCGAGGGGGGAAAGGTCCCGAGGCAGCTGCTGCTTTTGAGCAGGACTCCTTAAGCCCTCTGAGAGCAGGGCCCCTCGCCGTCTGTGCTCCAAGGTGCTGAAAAACAGTTATTCAAGCCCAAATCCTGTGAGCCCCTGTGTGTCTGTGCCTGGGTGCGTGCGTGCGTGCGTGTGTGTGTGTGCGTGCGTTCGATTCCAGTCCGTTGGAGTCCCCTCGTGTGAAATAAACACCCAGGCTGCTCAGATTCCCCAGTGTGGATGACTAGGAGCAGGTGTCCCACCAAGCTTTATTAAGTCCTCTCCATTAACGTGGTGAATGTGGTCCGGTGGGGAAGACCGGAGGCCGTAGACACTCTGTCTGTCTGCGATTCAGATGTAAAGGGCCATATAGGCATGCACGTCAACCGCTGCATTCCACACAAGAGCTGCCTTAACCACACTTTTCATGTTTCATGCTTATTTGAAAGGAGGCTGCTTATCGCCCTCAGCCCACAGGAACCTCCCCTGCTCTTTCACCTCAACCTGAGACCCATCTTCATTCTACATCAATCATCCATGTTTGGTTTTCTAGAGCTATTGGCGACGTCGCCTCATGTTTTCCCTCACACATTTGCTGAGTTGCTCAGCTGTTCATGAGCACAGAATATAAAGGGTGTCATGGTTTATAGCTGTTTCTTTGACTTTTGGACTGGTGGACCCTATTGTTTTTACAACTGGTTTATATAATTTGTCCTCTTTAATTTGATGTAATTTCAAATTATTATCGAGTTTGATAACATTCTCTGTAGGAAATTATATTATGGCAGGATTTCCTAAACTGGGGTTTGTTAATAAGCCTTGGGGGTTTGTGAGGGAACTGCAGGAGAATTGTGAGTTGATAAAAAGCGACTAATTAAATTTCATAAAATTTTTAATTCTTCACATAAATAGATGTTAAAATAGAAATGGTCAAAAAAAAAAAAACACTGCATAGGGGGCCCTGTAATTTCCACAATGTGGAAAATACAGATAGAATGGCAGAATCCAGTCATAAAAATTTGCAGGATTTGCCATGTGCTGTTTTGTTTACTACACACATGCTGAAGCGCTTGTGACTCTAACTGTTTTCAGCCTCTGCCGCCTCAATATATGAGTACATAAACGCATAAGCATAATCTCTAGAACTGCTCTGAGAGTCGCTTCATGAGCAATTTAAAGTTTCTTTTGAGAAAAACTATGGTCATATCATATACAAATAGAAACCTTAAGGTCTTCACAGCAACGCATCAAAATAAAAGCTCAGTTTAACTTGAAGAAATTGTGACACATATTACTTTATATAATGATAGTACTATTACTATACTGGTGAAATTATTATTAAAACATTATTGTTTGAGGGATATTTACCAGAAAAATTGACCAGAATTGACTTACCAGAAAAATGTAAATACACAACACAGTATTTCTGAATAAATAATAATAATAATTAAAAAAAATATAAAATCAGTTAGAGGTGTTTTTTTTTATATTAACGAAACCATCATAATGGAATCCAGACATTTTGTGGAAAACAATTTGGTAAAAATTAAACTGAATTTGAGAGAAGTATTTCATAAGCCCATAGAAATATATTTTTTGTTAAACTTTTAATGTATTCCTGTTAAACTCATGATTGTTAATATTTTATAATTTATCCATTAAAACAGAGTATAAAATATCTTAATTTGTGTTCCAAAGATGAACGAAGGTCTTAGGGGTTTTGAACGACATAAGTAATAACATAAATAATGAAGACGCAATAAAAAGTTACAAAAAGAGTTTTAATGTGACCTTAAAAAGAAAAGCATTAAAATCTGTAACACAAATCATCCCCTGGGACATAAATGTGCTTGTCGTCGAAGAAACACGCATATATATTGTACAACACAAGGCTTTCTACACCTTTCAAAGCAGTTACAGCTTTTTCCTAACACATGACTATGTGAGAAAGCAGATCCCCTCCCCTACTAGGTATGTGTAAAGAAAACCCGCAGAGAACTATGTGTAAAAGAAGGCGGAAATTTCCAAGCGTGTTATGATTAACATCGAGAGAGGGCAAGATGGAGGTCCCCCCTCCTGTGGAAAAGTGCTCTGTGCAGGTTAGCGTTTAAACTAGCATAAAGGCCAGGAACAGAGAATACTGATGGAGACATTAGTCAGGCTGCAATTGGGGGTTTATTTTTAGAGGGTGGCATTTAAAGCCAGGACACTTGGTTCTGCCTGCCTGTTAATGACTCATCTGGGGAGAGACAGAGAGAGAGAGAGAGAGAAAAGGGCCGCTGCCCAGCCGCCAACGAACTATACTCTGCTTTGGATCGTCACGCGCCAGCCAGCAGTGTTTGAGCTTCAATTTATAGATTTCAGATTGTTTCGTACAGTCTAAATGCAAAGTCCGGGTTTCAAGTGTTATCGCTCAAGCCGTAGCCACAGAGACTTCTTTTTTTAGTCACTGTGGTTACATTAAATGTAGCTTGTTTTTTTTGTTTTTTCATCTCTGAAGTATACATTTTCTATGTTAAATCAAAACCTCGAGTCCGTTTTGTGACAAGCCTGTATAATTCACTTGTTTATTGAGAGGCTAACGATGACGTGCAACCATTGACCACCTTGTTTCTATTTAAACGTGCGGCCCTGGCGAATGAATGGCTGCTTTGTGGCTTCGGTCAGTGAGATGCTTGTAAATTGTACATTTCCTCTCTGTTCCTGTGTTTATGTGGAATTTACATGACAGCTACATTAATAATGTCCCACGCTCTTGCCACCTGGTATGTGCATTTCCAAATAAATGAACCCATCTATTTCACTTCATAATTCAGACGTGCTCGGCAGTCAAAAGTTTATCCGGACTTTTTCACGACCACCCAACAGCAGGTTAAATTTGTTCCCTGCCATTAATCCTGACTGTGTCTGTCTGTCTATGCACGTGTGTGTTTTTTCTGTGTATGTATAGGTGTCTGTATTCGTGTGTATGTGAGGACATGTGTTGGCTCACTCCCGATTCGGCCTCTGCAGAATTTGTTCGACAAAGATCCCAAACGCTTGCCATGATTTCAAATGGGAAAACAAGGCAGCTCTTTCTGAGGTCACAGTTGTATGTCAATAGCTCTAACAGATGCTATATAAATCTTTAATAGAAAGCTCAGTGCTGTATAGACATGCACCTATGTGCATCGTAGTCCAGACGGTCTCTCCTGAGTACCGTTGGATGAATACAGCACATCTGACATTCACTGTATTTAGTTTACCCTAAAAGAACATTTTGGCATCATTTACTTTATAGAAAATATTTCAAATAATATGTTGGTTGCAATTGCAATGAATGGAGAATGGCATCTTATGTGTTATATTAGTCTTCGGAATGCATTTAGTAGCCAGACTGCAATTTAATTAGTTGTTCACAGAAAATCCTGATATTCCCCCCATCTCTCATTCATGAAAGTTCAACAAGAGAGGTAGTGATGCCTGTGAATGATTTTTTTTTTTCCCTAAGTCTGATCATTTTAGTAAATCAGATCAGTCTGGTTCTCAAAATTCTTTATCAGTTTCTCAAGAATCATTCCTAGCTGATGATTTACAGGTCACCTAATCTTAGCCTCAGATGTCATGCCCATGGACCGTTGGCTGACAGCTGATGCATATTGCACACAAAATTGGAAACACTAGGAGTTTCAAAGTCGTCATCAGATTGGTTGAATTATACAGGATGTCTGGGAGACGTGTGTGTCGCGTTCTTTAAAGGGGTCATCGGATTCAAAACTGTTTACATGTTGTTAGAACATAAATGTGTGTTGGCAGTGTGTGTACAAAACCACCCTATAATGATAATTCACCCAGTGGTATTTTTTTAATCCCTATAAATATCCACTTTTTCAAATCAAGCCATTCTCTGCTTCTTGGCTATGTTACGTCACAGACCAAGGCCGCTCCCCCGATAGTTGATTGACATGGCTGTCTTACCTTCGAGCTGCGTACAGTCCGACTGCCATTGTTTCGAAGCCGGAGCAGTGACGTAGACAATGGCGGATAAGCGATTTGAGGTGTTTTGTTGTTGAATGTAATAATGATCATAGCATATCATTTACTCTTGACATCTGAGCCGCTGACGATTAACATTACTTTTGTTTGTAAAGGTAATGCGTCCTCCGATCTACATAAATGCGTCTATGTTCGTGCGAATCATTTGTGATCAAGCTTCACCTACAGAAGAAGTGAGTATAAGGGTTTATGAATCTTTGCAAATCCCCTTTACTAATAATGTGCTAGTTAGCAAGTTTCGCGGCTAAAGTAAATAGGACGCCTTGTTACCCCACAGAAGAGAGGGGTGGGGTGAGCAGAGCTCATTAGCATTTAAAGAGGCATGCAACAGAAGAAAAGAGTTAATTTTACAATGTAAAAAGGGCGTTGTTTTATATTACCATTTAAAGATTTTAACCAAAGTATGTTGTAGACTTTCTTTAAGACCCTAAAGAATCATATAAACTTGTGAAAAAAGGGCATCCAGAAAATAACAATGCTGTAATGCCAAACCCCCTCATACAAGAAGAAAGCTGTCATGTTTACAACTGTGACAATGAGCACTTATCAGGATCAAATTAGTCTCAGCCTCAGACGTCACGCCCACGGAACGTTGGCTAAACGTCTGATGCATATGGTACACTTAACTGGAAACACTTCAGGAATGTCGAAGTCGTGATCTGATTAGTTGAATTTGATCGGATTTTCGGGAGACGCGAGTGTCGCGTTTATTTTATACCAAGCGCAGACTGATTTACTCGCGTTTTGCTAAAAGGTGCTTATGCAGACGCCGTTGTTGTTATACACATTTGCGACGTTCGCGAACAAATTACTGACTTACTGCTTGTTCTCCCTCTTCTTCGTTAACTTTCAATGCTGGTTATTTCAATGACTGACTTGTTGCATGCCAGTCTGTTGTTGTGGGGGCATTTCTACACCCCGAAACGTGACGCTGAACGAAACGAACTGTGATTGGTTGTTTGACATGTCGGTCAAACGGCCTTATGGGCGGGCCTTGGCCAATTAAAGCTGCCATGAATTCCAGACCTTCAGCCGTCAGTCTGAAGGTCTGGCTACGCGAGACTAGGATCAAATAAACACTGGATTTTCAAAAGTATGTGAAATATTTAAAGTTTGCAGCATAGACTCTTTAAAATACGTCCAAGAGTTTTACACACCGGTCATTTGTGATAGGGACATTTCATTTAAACATGCGGCTCAAAACAAAACGTGATTGATTGCTTTACCTGTCAGTCTTATGGGCTCTTGGGCGGGATTTGGCCATTTAAAGCCAGAGACCTTCTGCCGTCAGTCTGATGGTCTGGCTATGCGAGACTACACCTCACTAAAGAGGATTATTAGTGAGCAGTTTTGGTCGCATTTATTTGATCAAAAATACAGTGAAGTTATATTGCGAAATACTGTAATATTGCAATTTAAAATTACAGTTTAGCTTTATGCCCAAGGTAGGGGGCCAGTAGTGGAAGACTCTTTAAATAAAACTTTATTTTGTGCTATAACAACTAAATTAGCAAGTGTTCCCATTTATTATGTTTAATAATGCATTGGATGATGCATCATCATGCTAAATTCGCAAACATCCTACAAACTTTTATCTAAAAATTTTACAGTTTGGAAGTAAATACCCATTTTACGTATTTTACTTCTCCTGTCTTCAAAGGATAGTTTACCCAAAAATGAAAATTACCCCATGATTTACCCACAAGCCATCATAGGTGTATGTGACTTTCTTATTTCAGACAAATCTTGAAGCAAAATAAAGTGCATCCATCCATCATAAAAGTGCTCAACACGGCTCTGGGAGGTTAATACAGGCCTTCTGAAGTGAATCAATGTGTTTTGTAAGGAAAAATATCTATATTTAAAACTTTATAAACCGTAATCTCTAGCTTCTGCTGTCGTACGAGCATTTACGAGAGAGTGGCATTCCAGCAGGTGACATTGAACGTAGACAATATGCCAATGATAACCGTAAAGAGAAAAGAACAATCCAACGATGCGCTCATATCGCTAGGCCCCATTCACACAGAATGCATGATGTGGTTTACATGGAAGAAATAATGGATAAGCAGCGCAATCAGATTAAAAAAAACTATGATATTTCATGTTTGCATCATGTTGACAGGCTGAAAGCTGCTGTAAATAGTTTTTACAGAACATTTATAGTTAATAATAGTCTACTGGCGTTATACTTTAGAGTCATTTTAAATTTGAATTACCTTGACTTTTGAAGCATTTTCCTTGTATTATTTCTGAACATATGTAATGTATAAGACAAGTTTGTACAAGATGTAGTTTGTACAAGTATAGTTCTTGCATCTTTTTTGCAAAGATGTTTAACAAGTGATGTGGTTAACATTTAAATCATGTTGACAACTACATGTGTGGTGCACTGGAAATAGAATTTTCTTTAATTAGAGGGTTAAGAAAGAAAAAGTTAGTTAAATCATGTTGTAGGTACATTTTCAAGTTGACAGTTAAAAATCCAAAAAAAAAAAAAAAAAAAACGCAAATCGGTCAAAGGTTCTGAAAAAATCTAGATTTTAATTTTAAGCTGCAGTGAGAAGCGGAGAGAAACACCGGGCATGAAGTAAAAGTACAAAACAAGGATTTGTAAAGAAAAATGTTGGATGATTTTAATATAAGCCAAAAGGAGACTTGGCTCTCGCGAGACTAGCATATTCACATCTACGCCTGTGTCCTACGTAGGGGTGTAACGATATGCCAAGGTCACGATACGATACGTATCCAGATATTGGGTTCACGATACGATACGTATCACGATATTTTGAACAAAAATTAAAATATGAAACTGAAAATGAAACAACAGATTTATTTTTAAAAAATGAACAAATTTCAATAGCTTTCTACAAGGTCACATTTTAAGGTTTAATAAAAACCTTCTGTATTAAAATTAACAACTGATAAGGTCTGTCTGTCACTGAATTTTTTTTTTACATTTAACATGATAGTGATAAAATTGTCAAGATGTAAAATTCTTTAAACCTGCTAGCGATGCAAGATTCTTTGTGTGTGTGAAACCGAGTCCTAACCCGACGGGTGAACCGCTATAACTGACGTAACGGTGGAATAATATTTATCTGTCAGGTGCAGTGCGGGTGACATGCACGGGTATTTGCTCTTTGGACTCAATCCGGTACACGCTTACGCTGCTCTCAAACGGTCCCATGCCTGTGTTCGCGCTCTGTCTGAAGACCGTTTAAAAGCCATTTCACATGGGACGCGTCAAGCGGTGGAATCTCTGCTCGGCTGCCGCTTTCTCTCATAGTGAAAGTGTTTTGCGGTCGAGCTGGTGTTCGCGACGCGGTCTCGGGGTAAATGTATTGCAAACAACAAGGTCTCATTTTACTTTACAAAAACAAAATAAATGAAACGTAATGAAAATACTATGTGTTATTTGCTATTTGTCATTTTATGGGACAATGACTAGCGTGGTTTTCATGTCAGACACAGTTTACTATGACATTTTACACATAATTGTATTTTTACTGCGCAGGCTGTACTACACGCATTTTCTGGATTTTTTTCTTTATTAATAGCCTTTCTCCGTATTTTATGGATCATGCAGCTCCGAAATGTTGCCATACTGCTGACTTAAATGAGGAGGGAGTGTCCGCAATCTCTGGGTTGGTTGCCATGTTTCCTCACGTTTTTCTTCAACTAGCTCAACTTTTGCAGGCAGGCGTCACATGATTGGAAAGGTAGTCACGGGGTGTGTCGCGATTCTCCCTTATTACACCGCGACACAGGATCGTGGATCTGAGTGTCGCGATTTCGGTTTCATATCGCGTCTCGTTACAGCCCTAGTCCTACGTCATCCACTGGAACGCCACTCTTTTGTGAACGCATGTACGACAGTTAGTGCAAGCTAGAGATTACAGTTTATAAAGTTTTAAAAATGGTTATTTTTCTTACAAAAAGCCCCAGGAGCCGTGTGAATTACTTCTTGTGATGGATGGATGCACTTTATTTTGCTTCAAAATCTCAACACCCATTCACTGCCATTAAAAAGCTTGGAAGAGCCAGGACATTTTTTAATATAACTCTAATTGTATTTGTTTTAAAGAAGACATTTGTGTACACAGATGGTGTTAGGGTGAGTAAATCATGGGGTAATTGTCATTTTTGGGTGAACTATCCTTTTTTGTGCCTTTTCATGGCTTGAAAATGCCAGTCTCCATTCATTTTAATTGCATGGAAACTTGCCTTTTTTAAAAACAAGTGATGTGTTTTGAACAATATGAAGGTAAATAAATAATGGCAGATTTGGCAGATTGCATTTGCTGTCAGCGTGCTTTCTCATTTGATAAAAATTAGATGTAACTTTCCACTAAAAGTGTCACTACACCAGCTATTGCAGAGTTTCTCACCGCATCCTAACGTTTTGGCATCGACTTCAACACGTACTGCACTTTATTATTCAGTGGGGTGATTACTCACAAAACAAACTGTTCTTAGTAAAGTGTTTCTGTTCTTTTATGATCTCCCTCTCTTGCACCCTTGAGTGTTTTCCATCCATTCCTCACGGAGCTCTGGACTTACATAAACCCGTGTTTACAGACAAAAAGGCTTTTATTTATTTGTCAGTTGTCCTCTCTAGTGTACAACACATCCTGAGCCGGGGACGTATTGGCATCTATGAGGAATTGTGGATTCGGTGCAATCGTTGCACAGCTTCGTTGACCAGCGCTCTCCCAAACCACTACTGAACGGTTCATCATACGGCGTTCTGAAGGATCTCCATGAATCATTGAGGAGCGGGCAGCTGTGAGCTCAGACATAGATGCGCACGCCGCTCGGCTTGTTTTATTTACAGCCCTTCCTCTGTCTTACCCTTCAAACTTCTCGTCTATATCTCTCGCTGTCTGGATGCGGCCCTGACAGGTTGTTTTATATCGGCCTGCTAATGAGTATTTAAGTGCTTGTTATTACTTCTAGATCTGTATGTTCAGCGCGTGCGGTGTCGGCTGTCATAAAGCCAGCGGTTCTGTTAGAAGCTGTCAGAATATGGCCTGCATTAGTAAAGCGCTGTATTCTTCCTTCATTAGAGGTCTTCTCTGCAAACAATGTCATTGGCAGAGCAGAGCGTCTCACTTCAGCATTTAGAGCGAGCTGTCTCATTGTTCTTGTTTAATTGTATCCAGTTCTATTGACAAAAACAATGTTATTGGAGTGGAGGCGGATATTCTGGATCTAATTAACTGCGATTGTTGTGCTTCAAAGCTCCATCTGAAAGAATTCTGAAGACTTGACCTGGTTTTGTTTAGCATCATTGCATTGCGCTCTCTCTCCCCGCCTCCATCCCTGTGCCTTTTCTCCTTATTTTTGTTAGGTTTTTTTTTTTTTTTGCACCTATATTTTGCTTAAGCTTCCTATGACCAAAAAAATGAAGCCCGGGTCTCTAAATAGTGGCTTTTTTCTAAATGGCTGTCTGAAAAATCAGTTGTATCACCATCTTGGATAGACACTCCACTCTCATCTTGCTTTAATATGTCTAACCACAAGCATATGCAAGACATGTTGCCTCTGGTTTTATCAATCTGACGTTTAAACGCATTCTTTTCAGCTCTTGTAACATTTGTGGTGAGGCATTTCAAAGAGTGCAGTCTGACGTTCCTCACTGTGCCCCTTCTCTTCATAAGTGAACATTTGGTGCTTGCAAAAAAAAGGAGATAATGTGGTCCTCGTGCTTCACTTAAATTAAATGGTTTGCTGCCCAGCCGTGCTTAAGATCCATCATTGATCCTGTGGGTTATATTTCTTAGACACTTCATAGCTAAACAATGTGGGTGATGTTTTTAAATATAAAGTTGCCCTACAAATGTGTGTTTTTAAAAAAATGAGTTCATACAAATGTATTTACTATATATATATTTTTTTTTTTATGTGTATGCTGTAAACCTAAGTTTAGTTTGCTGACTTTAATATATAATTAACTTTATTAAATAGTCAAACCAAAACAAAAGTTATTCAGACACCAGATAAAAAATTTTTTTTTTTTTTTTTACTAGTGGGTGCAGGATATTATAGTTCATTTATATAAGGGAGAATAGCTAAATAAACTGTGAAATATTATACCTTCTAATTCTTCATACAATGGACTACCACTAAAATTGATTAAAGTGCCCCTATTATTCAATTCAATTCAATTCAATTCAAGTTTATTTGTATAGCGCTTTTCACAATACGAATCGTTGCAAAGCGCTGTACAAAAGTTTAGGCTACTACAATATATTTAGTAATTTTAGTATTTAGTGGTGAATACTGTATGTTAAGTCGATGTACATATGATATAAATGTTAAAATCAGTAACTGTGTAATCAAACAGATGATGAACACTAATTGCAATGATTATGTGCTGTGATCAAACTTGTAAGAAAATTATGTAGTGCTGTATGTTGTTTCAAGGCTGGCATCATCTGCGGTCCTCTGAGGGGTCGGCATCATTTCTTCTTCTGAATCCAGACTGAATCTTGTGTAAATCCTAGTTACCACGGGATGGAAATCCCGTGGCAGAAACAGAGAAACAAATAGAGAAATAATTAGCGTAGCTGCTGTTCCAACTTCCAACCAAACAAAAATGATGTGTTTAGCCCAAGCTGAAGAATATTAATGTGCATTTGATCAGATGTAACTGAAGTACAACGTTATGAGATACATTATGTGAATGCTTGGCTAAAGAGATGAGTCTTTAATCTAGATTTAAACATAGAGAGTGTGTCTGAAACCCGAACGTTATCAGGAAGGCTATTCCAGAGTTTGGGAGCCAAATGAGAAAAGGCTCTCCCTCCTTTAGTGGACTTTGCTATCCTAGGTACTACTAAAAGTCCAGAGTTTTGCGACCTTAGGGAGCGTGAGGGATTGTAGCGTAGTAGGAGACTAGTTAGGTATGCAGGAGCTAAACCATTAAGGGCCTTATAGGTAAGAAGTATTATTTTGTAAGTGATACGGAACCTAATAGGTAGCCAGTGTAGAGACCGTAAAACTGGGGTAATATGATCATATTTTCTTGATCTGGTAAGGACTCTAGCGGCTGCATTTTGGACTACCTGTAGCTTGTTAATTGAAGAAGCAGGACAACCACCTAGTAGTGCATTACAATAGTCCAGTCTAGACGTCATAAATGCATGAACTAACTTTTCTGCATCAGAAACAGGTAACATGTTCCGTAGCTTAGCAATGTTTCTAAGATGAAAGAATGCTGTTTTAGTAACATAGGAAATATGATTTTCAAAAGACAGGTTGCTGTCTAATATAACACCCAGATTTTTGACTGTAGAGGAAACAACAGTACATCCGTCTAGTTGCAAGTTGTAGTTTAAGAGATTCTGTGTACTCTTTTTTGGTCCAATAAGTAATATTTCAGTCTTATCTGAATTTAACAGTAGAAAATTATTGGTCATCCAGTCTTTCACATTTTTAACACACTCTGTTAACTTTGCTAAGTTAGAAGTGTCATCTGGTCTTGTTGAAATATATAGTTGAGTGTCATCAGCATAACAATGGAAACTAATCCCATATTTCCTAATAATATTACCAAGGGGTAACATGTAAATTGAAAATAGTAGAGGACCTAGGACAGATCCTTGTGGCACTCCATACTTTACTGGTGTTAGCTGCGATGACTCCCCATTTAAATACACAAAGTGATAGCGATCGGACAGGTATGATCTGAACCATCTTAATGCCTGCCCTTGAATACCTGTATAGTTTTGTAATCGATCTATGAGTATTTCATGATCTATAGTGTCGAACGCAGCACTAAGATCAAGTAAAACTAGCAATGAGACGCAGCCTTGATCTGCCGCAAGTAGCAAGTCGTTTGTGATTTTTACAAGTGCAGTTTCTGTGCTATGATGGGGCCTGAAACCTGACTGAAATTCTTCAAAGATATTATTATTTTGCAAGAAGGAGCACAATTGAGCAGACACAACTTTTTCTAGAATTTTAGACATAAATGGAAG
This sequence comes from Garra rufa, assembly GCF_049309525.1. Taxonomy (NCBI): domain Eukaryota; kingdom Metazoa; phylum Chordata; class Actinopteri; order Cypriniformes; family Cyprinidae; genus Garra; species Garra rufa. The sequence goes on along the minus strand of NC_133362.1, from coordinate 25,148,479 downwards.
ATTAGAAATGGGTCTGTAATTTGCCAGTTCACTAGGGTCTAGCTGTGGTTTCTTAATAAGAGGTTTAATAACCGCTAGTTTGAATGGTTTTGGGACATGACCTAAAGATAACGATGAGTTAACAATATTAAGAAGCGGTACTTCTGCTACAGGTAACAACTCTTTTAGTAATTTAGTGGGTACAGGATCTAATAGGCATGTTGTTGGTTTAGATGTGGTGATAAGTTTATTTAATTCTTTCTGTTCTATAGTTGTAAAGCACTGCAGTTTTTCTTCCGGTGTAATGACTAATGTTGAAGTATCAGTTGCAGTAGTAACTATATTTGTTATTGTATTTCTAATGTTGTCTATTTTATCAGTAAAGAAATTCATAAAGACATTACTATTAAACTGTGCAGGAATATTCAGGTCAGGAGGTGTTTGGTTATTTGTTAATCTAGCCACTGTGCTAAATAAAAACCTTGGATTGTTTTGGTTTTTTTCTATGAGTTGGTGGATATACTCGGCTCTAGCAGCTTTTAAAGCCCGTCTATAGCTGGACATACTGTTTTTCCATGCAATTTTAAAAACTTCTAAGTTAGTTTTTCTCCATTTACGCTCAAGATTACGAGTTTCTTTTTTTAGAGAATGGGTATTACTGTTGTACCATGGCGCAGTACGTTTTTCTCTAACCTTTTTTAGCTTGATTGGTGCAACAGATTCTAATGTATTAGAGAAGATAGTGCCTATGTTACTAGTCATTTTGTCTAGTTCATGTTTATTTATGGGTGCACAGAGCAGTTGAGATAAATCAGGCAGGTTATTTGCGAATCTATCTTTGGTAGCAGGAACAATAGTTCTGCCCAGACGATAGCGCGGAGCTATATAGTTAACATCAGTGGAACGCAGCATGCACGATACGAGGAAATGATCGGTAACATCATCGCTTTGAGGTACGATATCTATATCAGTAAGATCAAGTCCGTGCGATATAATTAGATCTAGTGTATGATTAAAACGATGAGTGGGCCCAGTGACGTTTTGTTTGACTCCAAAAGAGTTTAACAGGTCAGTAAACGCAAGTCCTAACGCATCATTTGCATTATCAACATGAATGTTAAAATCTCCAACAATTAATGCTTTATCAAAATTAACCAATAGGTCAGAAAGGAAATCTGCAAATTCTTTTAGGAAATCTGTATACGTCCCTGGAGGTCTATACACAGTAGCCAGAGCAAGTGATAGGAGAGATTTATTTTGCATATCTGACAGAGTAACATTAAGTAGGAGTACTTCAAATGAATTAAACCTGTACCCTGTTTTCTGAGTAACATTGAAAATATCACTATAAATTGTTGCAACACCACCGCCACGACCGATCTGACGGGGCTCATGCTTATAACAGTAGTTTGGTGGAGTAGACTCATTCAGACCAATAAAATCATTTGGTTTTAGCCAAGTTTCAGTCAAGCAGAGTACATCAAAACTATTATCTGTGATTATTTCATTTACAATAAGTGCTTTGGGTGCGAGTGATCTAATATTTAGGAGCCCAAGCTTTAAAAATTGTTTTTGTTCATTTATTGTGCATTTTTCTGGTTTAATCACGATTAGATTTTTTCTAGATCCTGCATTAAATTTTTGTTTTGACCTCACTATTCGAGGAACAGACACAGTCTTTATAGATTGGACAGCACCAGTACTATCGTTTAAATGTGCATAACAAAAGCCATCATCGCAACTATTTGAAGAATTGCTTACTAGTCAAATGGAGCGCAGCGTCCTGGAGATGTTGTCCGACAGCAGTTCTGCTCCGACTCTGCTGGGGTGCAGGCCATCAGCGCGGTAAAGCCTAGGGCGCTCCCAGAAAAGATTCCAATTATTAACAAAGAGCAGTTTCTGTTCTTTACACCATGACAACAACCATTCATTTAGCGCAAAAAGTCTACTGAACCTTTCGTGTCCACGTCGATACGTGGGAAGCGGTCCTGACACGATGATCTTCGACGCGGGCGCTGTGCTGCGTACCGTCTCGATCAGGCTCCCGAAATCCCTCTTCAGGACCTCCGTCTGCCTTTTCAAATATGATATTTCATGTAGTGTGTCATGTAGCTGTATGTGAACATAAACTATCTGCAAAGTTGTGACGCCGACAGTGCACTATAAATAAAGTTTTTGTCTAACAAAAAAAAGAGTCGGCTCACATTCGCCTAAACGAGTCGTCAGCAATTCGAATCTTTTTTCTGTAACGGCCACACGTCACGAGCTACACATTTGCGTAATGTCCGCCCACGTTCAATTTCGCGAACAACTTGCCCGCCCACAAACAGTAGGCCTACCATTTTCACGTGGATTACATCATGTCAAGAAGACGCCCTGCGCTGTGAGAGTGAATTTGTTTTATATGCCCTTCCGAAAGATGAAACTACCAAGAATGAGTGGTTAACATTAATTTTTTCAACAACACCTCAGCAGTACAATTCCAATCTTGTTTTGTGTTCGCGTCATTTTACTGATGACTGCTTTTCCAATCTTGGGGAGTAACGTTACAAAGCAAGATTCACCAAACGCTTGGTTTTAAAAAATGGATCAGTGCCCAGTTTATTTGGACCGGCTTGCTCCTCTGAACTTCTACCTGTAAGTATGATTAATAATTGTATTTTCTAGCGATCGTTCAAAATACGTCTTTGTGTACGTTGGTGTGTAACAACCCCGCACATGTCTTGGTAACCGGCTAACTTGCGTTTCTGTAGTTCTGTGGTTCAGCTGTGAGTGCAATGTAGTCTAAAAATTGTGATTGCAGCTTGACTGTCTGTCTGCCTTATTAGTTTAAGTAATGATAATGATAAACGATGGCTTAACGCAGTGTTATGGATTGTACAGTGTTGAAGTTCACAACGTAGAGGTGTGCCCGGTTCGCTTACAAAAGCAAATTGCAAGCACTTTCCACAGTTAACATATGGCAACCACTGAGAAACGTCCTGCTCCAGTCGTGCTTGCAAAACAGTTTCTTGTAGATGTGTCACTTCAACCGTTTCATCGTCAGACTCCGGCTCGAATTGATACGGTAAAATCGAGGCTATCTTTTCTATGCATTAACAGGTCTCCGCAGCTGTCATTCAGTTATGCCAATGGGCGTTTCGTTTTGCGCTGAAGCGGTAGACCAATCCAAAAGGACTGCACCATCTGACCAATCACAGCAGTGAGGGCTCACTGAAAGGAGGGGTTTAGAGAGACTGATTCTTCGAACTGCTTCACACGAGTCGTTTACGAATCAATTAGAAACGGGGTAAAAATAAATCTAATTTTGGAGAAAACTAAAGTGTTTTTTGAACTTGCATACATGCAAACCTGTTTTAAGAGACTATTACAACAATATTAACTACCTTTAAAATGGCATAATAGGGGCACTTTAAAAAATTTGTAACCAAAAAATATTTCGACACTTTAAAGGAACACTCCACTTTTTTTGGAAATAGGCTAATTTTCCAACTCCCCTCGAGTTAATAAGTTGAGTTTTACCGGTTTGAAATCCATTCAGCTGTTCTTCTGTTCTGGCGATAGTACTTTTAGCATAGCTTAGCATTGATCATTGAATCTTATTAGACCAATAGCATCGCCTTCAAAAATGACCAATGAGTTTCGATATTTGTCCTGTTTAAAACTTGACTCTTCTGAAGTTATATCGTGTACTAAGACCGGCGGAAAATGTAAAGCTGTGATTTTCTAGGCCGATAAGATTAGGAACTACACTCCCATTCCGGCGTAATAGTCAAGGAAGTTTGCTGCCGTAACATGGCTGAAGCAGGCGCAGTAATATCATGCAGCACATGTGCAAATGCTAACTTAGCTGGGAACTAATTTCAGGCGCTGCGTGATATTACTGCGCCTGCTGCATCCATATTACGGCAGCAAACTTCCTTGACTATTACGCCGGAATGGGAGTGTAGTTCCTAATCTTATCGGCCTAGAAAATCACAGCTTTCCATTTTCTGCCGGGAAGTATTAGTACACAATATAACTTCAGAAGAGTCAAGTTTTAAATGGGACAAATATCGAAACTCGTTGGTCATTTTTGAACGCGATTCTATTGGTCTAATAGGATTCAATGATCTATGCTAAGCTATGCTAAAAGTGATATCGCCAGAACAGGAGAACGGCTGAATGGATTTCAAAACGGTAAAACTCAACTTATTAACTTGGGGGGGAGTTGGAGAATGAGCATATTTCCAAAAAAAGTGGAGTGTTCCTTTAACTGAACTATGTTTTGCTTAAGTGTTTTTTCTTTAATTGCTAATGCGACCTTTTTACACCACAGACTGAACAAAATTAAGTATTGCTTGGTAATTGTTGAACGCGTCAGCTCACATTTGCATAGGCCTTACTACTTGTGAATTCATGATTGATTGACAGCAAATTTCAAATAATAAATGGAACAATAAAATAACATTATTAACTGGTTCATTGCCATTTCAAATTTTCGATTCTGTTCAGAAAAGTAAAATTAGATTTCATTTCTGTTTCTGGTTCTGTACCTGTCAAAATTTAGTTTGTTTCTGATTTTCGTTTTCGTTCCTTGAACTAGTTCAGAGCCCTGTATTAAACATTGAATTTTGAATTGATTTCTTCTTGTAAACTCGAAGATGTATATTCGGATGGCAATTAAATTACCACAGAACCTTGGTGTTTGTAAAAAAAAAAAAGTTGGTAATTCGGTCAGACATTTTTACGCAGGTGGTAAGAGATAAACACAGGCATTCTGTATTCGGACGGCAACAAAATCACGACTACCCCCTGTAAATGGTGAAAATAACTTGTGTTATTAAGATATTTGTATTATTTAACAAATTTAAGGATTGCAGGTTTGCATTGAATTTCACTGTTTTTATTCATTTTGAGGAATACTTTAACCATTTTTTTTGTGAGTGAGATGAGTTAATTCATGTTCACATTTATTCTAGAACTAAAGTAACATTTTACACACAATTTCTCTCAACACGGGGACAGGAGAGCTTTTAATCAGTAAATTGGGTGAAAGTAACTGCCGTTACTTATTTGAAAAAGTAAAATGTTTTCTTGTCAATTAAAAAGTAATGCATTACTTTACTAGTTACTTGGAAAAAGTAATATTATTCAGATGGGCTACCTGCTATTTCTTTGGTATATCAAAAAGTATATATTTTTAAATGTGATTGTTGGTATGTTTTACCAGTGTTTACCATATTTTCAAAACAAAAATTAAAATAGGAAAAATATATATAAACAAATTTCCTTAATAAAACACACAATTTGGTTTTCAAAAAGCCTTTTCCCAAAAGGTTTCCTTATAATCAGGGTTGTGGCCTGGGTGTATGGATGGAATGTCAGCGTATATAGACGAAACGCCACTGAGAGATATAGATGATTTTGTTGTTTGTTTGTTTTCATTTTATGTTCATTTTAGGTGTGTACATCTGTGCAAAATTCATTTGAATTCCTACGTTCACTTGGTTGCCAAGTTTCAGTTATGTTTATCACAGTTAAAAGGAATAAGATCAATACAATATATAATAAAATAAAACACTTTAAATGTTTGTTTAAAAAGAAAAAAAAGGCTAGCCAATGGCATTTGTACAGTATCATCAATGTGTCCATAGAGGGTTTTTTAAGCTTGATATGTACCATAGAATTGTCTATATAAGGTACCGGATATATTCAGTACTTTTAATATAACATTCTCCCCCTAGGTGCAACAACTGCGCCTAACTTCAAACCCGTTTCCGCTCGTAGATTCACACCACCTCCCACTGTACCACTTACTCTCTTTGTCACCACTCTCCAGCCGCCCAATTTACATTTCTGAAATAAGAGGCTTCTCACAATTGATTGTGTTTTCCACAATCTGACTGGAGTGCTGCTTTGATGTTGTTCGTGGAGTGCCTAGACACAAGGCTGTGTGTAGAGCAGTGTTTGCCTGTGGCCATTGATGAACAGTCCCTGCCTCTCCCCGCAGGCTCACTGTTTGTTTGTGTGAATTGCCTATGTAGCCACATCAGCTGCTTCCAGTCAAGCTACAATACAGTAAATAAAACCGCCGTCAATATTGAGCATGGGTGCTGCAACTTCTTGCTGTGAGGTAGACTGCTTTTTTTTCTTTGCTGAGGTAGTAAACACTTCTGAATAGCGCCTTTTTCAATCAATAATGCTCACATGTATGTTCCTTACCTCTTTTATTATTCTTATTGTGAGTTTTCTCTGTGCATGTGTGTGCATTAAGGGGGGTGTATGTATCTGTGTGTGTGTGTGTGTGTGTGTGTGTGTGAGTGCTCTCTGTAACCCTACACTGAGGCGTTGTGGCAAATCTCCCATCCAGAGTTCTTCTCCTGACCCATTTCAGGCCGTAACTAAGATGTGTTCTCCAGTGAAGCGCTGGGCACAGAGTGCAAGATTTTTTTTTCCTGTGTGCATATGTGTGTAAAAGGGTAATGTGTTTGTGTGTGCGTATGCTCGTGGTTTGACTTGCTTAGCTCAGTCCCACGCACTGTGGTCAGAATGGTTAGTATTTTTTTTCTCTAGGCCGAGGAAGTGTGTATATTGTTCCCACGCTATGAAGAGTTCAGGGTCCCGTGCTCCAGACAGGGGGCGCTGACGGCCTCTGCACTCAGCCCTGACCCAGGCTGCACGGGAATGTTGGAAAATCGCTTTAATTGTTACGACCTGATACCAAGATGTTTGTAAACGGACAGCATGGTTGAGTAAACTTCAGTGAACTGTGTTTGCCGTGTGAAACAGAAATCTCCTTTTGGTTCTTTTCTGTCGAATGCTTAGCATTTTGCTTTTTTCCACTTTTTTTTTATTGCACCTCAGGTTTAAAGGGATAGTTCATTACAAACATGGAATTTCTTTTTTTTTTTTTTTGTGAAACACAAAATGAGATGTTAAGCAGAATGTTTGAGCATGTCTTTTAATAACAATGAAAGTGGAAGAGGATTAATAATTGCTCCAAAATGTCCAAAAATCTTGCTATATATTTCCAGTTTGTCTGCGGTGATATAATAGCTTTTTTAGGTACACTGACATAACATGTGACCCTGGACCACAAAACTAGTCATAAGGGCCAATTTTTTGAAATTGAGATCTGAAAGCTGAATAAATAAACTTTTTTTTTTTTTTTGATGTTAGGATAGTAAAATATTTGGCTGAGATACAACTATAAAAAAGAAGAAAGAAAATATTGAGAAAATCGCCTTTAAAGTTGATCAAATGAAGCTCTTAGCAATGCATATTCCTAATCAAAAATTATGTTTTGATATATTTATGGTAGAAAATTTGCAAACTATCTTCATGGAACATGATCTTAACATAAAATCCTAATGATTTTTGCCATAAAAGAAAAAGGCAGAATTTTGACCCATACAATGTATTTTTGGCTATTGTTACAAATAAACCTGTGTTTTGTGGTCCAAGGTCATATGTTTTAGAACAAGACATGCAAGAACCAACAGTGATCCGCGTAATAATGTCAAAGCACCATTTTTGTAGTCTAAACTTTTGTGGCACCATTTTTGTAGTCTAAACAACTTTTGTGGTAAAGTTAAAAAGTTTGGAGATTTTTTTTTTAAATAAGTCTTTTGTCTCCAAAGCTGCATTTATTTGAAATACAGTAAAACAGTAATATAGTGAACTATTTTTACAATTTTGTTTTCTATGTTAAAATATTTTAAAAAGTAACTTATTTCATCCTTATGCTGATGATACACTGGGCAACTTTTTGAGCAATGGTGCCAGGCAACTTTGGCAAATGTTTCCGTCAATGGGCACCCAGGTGAGATATAAAGCCCACGACTGATCTAAATTATTCATAGAAATTTGTTACCTATTCTCAATGGGAAAGTGCCCAAGCAACATTGCTAAAAAAAAGTTGCCCGATTAAATTGCTCAAAGTTGCCCTGTGTATCATCAGCCTTACTCCAGATTTCAGTGTCACATGATCCTTCAGAAATCGTTCTAATATGTTGATTTGCTGCTCATTGTTGAAAACAGTTGTGCTGCTTAATAATTTTGTGGAAATTGTGATTTTTCAGGATTCTTTAAAGAATGAAAAGTTCAAAACAACATTTATTTAAAATAAAAATCTTTATTTTACTGCATCCTACATTTTAATGTCTTATGAAATCTTATTGACCCCAACTTTTTAAATTGTAGTGTAGATTTAAAGTGTCCAAAAACTTTTTTGAAAAGTTGATCATGCTGATTTTAAAGTTAAGTTTCATTAGTTTGAATATACCTTAAACCAAGAACTATCATAACATCTTAGTTGATAATTCAGTACATTTTATTTTTGACAAAACATCCCATGTTTCGGTAGTGACTGCACATTTTTGATGGTGACAATAATGCTTTGAAAATGCAATTTTAAATTGTGATGTAGATTTCAAAAAACTTTTTTTAATCATAAAAAAATTCTAAAAATCTTTACATAGATTTTCTTTCTTTATTGAAATTGTGTCTATATCTCCTTTTAAATATGTCTATTAATTTGTTTCATTTAAATGTTAATACATTTTAAACCAGATTTTACCCTATCCTTTTTTTTTTTAAATAACCATAGGTGCTTACATGACATAATTTATGAATTAAATAAATGGTTGTACATTTTGGAGCTTCGCAGTGGTGACACTTCTATGAAGTGTTTGACTCTTGAATTTTATATATATAAACAATTAGCTTGGACTTTGTCTCAAGTCCTTAATAAAATCGTAATGGCATGTAGGTGATTCAATTAAGACAGTTTTCATTTTTAGGGGAGCGGTCCCTTTAAGAGGCATTTCTCACAGGCACACACGAGGAAGACGCACGTGATTATGCTCTCAGGAGGTGTCACTCCACTGTTTACAAAAGCTTCAAAAGGCTGAAGACGAGCTGGAGTGAGAAACCGGTGCATTTGTTGTCGGCCAGCATCTTGAAGAGCCTCAACATGCCAGCCATCTCCAGCCTGAGCCTTTTGTTGCCAAGCGTGCAGAGCTCCTGTTGCTAAAGGAAGTACTTAAATGTGTAGTTATGTGAGATCCCTCCTCACTGAAGCCGGCCCCCCGCTGCTTCTTCCTGCTCCTTGGCTGGATATGAAGTGTTGCTTGATGGGCTTTTCCCCTCTGACAGTGTCACAAGAGGAGTGACAGATCCGTGGGAGAGCTGACCCTCCTCCCAGAGGAAGTGCTGGGAGCCAGGGGTGGCCCATTCAGTGCCCGAAGGCCACTCTCTTCTAATGGAACATGATAAGCTTTTCATGAGGCACTGTGCAGTGCGGCTTTTGTGCGCCTGTGTCTCTGTGGGCACAGTACATCACTGCCGTCATCGCTTCGCTCTGAGTTCATGGGAACACGAATTGTGTCACTGAGAGCCACACCTAGTTAAGGTGGCTAGTATGTGTGAAAACAACTAGACCTTGTTAATGATAGTGATTCCAGCCAAAACACTTTATTTAATTTTGCTATATTGAATATTGCTTGCGAAAGGGATAGTTTACCCACAAATGTTTCTGTCATTAATTACTCCCCCTCATTTCATTCCAAACCGGTGAGATTTTTGTTCATCTTCGGAATACAAATTAAGATGTTTTTGATGAAATCCAAAAGCTTTCTGACCCTGCGTAGACAGCAATGCGACTGACATGTTGAAGGCCCAGAAAGGTAGTAAGGACATTGATAAAATAGTCCATGTGACATCGGTGGTTCAACTGTAATATTATGAAGCTACGAGAATACTTTTTTGCGCAAAGAAAACCAAAATAATGACTTTCAGTACTTTCATCTCTTCTTTGCGTGTTCAGGGTCTGAAAGCTTTCGGAATTCATCAAAAATATCTGCATTTTTGTTTTGAAGATGAACAAAGTTCTTACGGTTTGGAACGACATGAGGGTGAGTAATTATTGACACAATTTTCATTTTTGGGTGAACTTTTCTTCAAATAAGCCACATCTACAGTCTAAATATCAGGGAGATTTGGTGACCTAGCTTTTTTGACTCATGCCACTAAGCGACCACCCAAAACACACTAGCAACCACATAGCAATGCTTTGGCAACCACTCACAACACCACTGCACTCACATTTTCTTTGGGAAATGTGAAACTGGATATTATTATAAGCTTGTACACAAACACAACTTAACATTTTAGTTTGAGCACAAATGTAATGAGCCTTTTTTATAGTTTTTATTGTTAATGTGACAATCCATATGTCTATATAGCACTTTTTTTTTACATAGTATTATGTTTTTATAAAAGACTACAATTTACTTTTACTAGATTTTATTCTTATTTTGTTTATATATTAATGTACAAATGAGGTCAAAAGTTTACACCCTCCTTTAAGAATCTGCAAAATGTTAATTAGTTTACAAAAATAAGAGGAATCATACAAAATGCATGTTATTGTTTATTTAGCGCTGACCTGAATAAGATATTTCACATAAAAGGTGTTTACATATAGTCCACAAGAAAAAAAAAATTGAATTTATAAAAATTACCTTGTTCAAAAGTTTACATCCCCTTGATTCTTAATACTGTGTAGTTACCTGAATGATCCACAGCTGTGTGTGTGTGTGTGTGTGTGTGTTTTTGTTTAGTGATAGTTGTTCTTGAATCCCTTGTTTGTCCTGAACAGTTGAACTGCCTGCTCTCCTTTGAAAAAAATCCTTCAGGTCCCACAAATTCTTTGTTTTTCCAGCATCCATGTGAGATCCATCTTTTCACACTGAGGACAACTGGGGGCCTCATATGCAACTATTACAGAAGGTTCAAACGCTCACTGACGCTCCAGAAGGAAACACGATGCATTAAGAGCTGGGGGTGTAAACTTTTGAATGAATGGAGATGTGTACATTTTTCTTATTTTGCCTGAATATCCTATTTTTTTTTTTTCATTTAGTACTGCCCTTCAGAGGCTGCAGAAGATACTTACATGTTTCCAAGAGGACAAAATAAGTTACATTTACCCTGATGTTCAAATTCCAAAAGTTTTCACCCCCACCTCTTAATGCATGGTTTTTCCTTTCTGGAGCATCAGTGAGCCTTTGAACCTTCTGTAATAGTTGCATATAAGTGACTTAGTTGTCCTCAGTGTGAAAAGATGGATTTCAAAACTATACAGTCATTGTTGGAAAGGGTTCAAATACACAAAAATGGTACCCTGGAAATCCAGAGGTCTCGCGAGAGCACAATTTGAATTGTCTCTGCAAGACACTCTGGCATCGAGCAATGATGCAGGTTACTGCAATACATAAGCAATTGTGGGAACCAATCAAATCGGTGTATCTGATGTAGGCGGGACAGAGGCGAGCTAAGCTCATGATGACAGCACTGCGACGTCCGAATCATATAGTAAACTTTGAAAGATCGCTGTCGCTACAGATGAACAAGTTGTTTGAAACGGCTTTGGCCGCTACAATGAACGAGTTAGACTTGGCTTTCCATATAAAAGAGGAACAGAAAACCGAAAACTCGAATCGTTCCTTTGCAAGAAGGACGTTTTTGCTGTTTTGCCGACTGGATACGGCAAGAGTTTAATCTATCAGTTCACGAGTTCACGCTTACATATAATTAGCCGGAGAATAGTAGTGCATGTTTGGCGTGCTGTCCGGTGAAGGGCTCCGAGCTCGGGAGTGGCCCGAACGCAGAGTACGTTACCCCCCAATAGGAGTAGCGAGAACTCGGAGTGATGAGATGGGGTGGTGGAGGTTTACTGATAAACCATCGAGTGAATTGAGGTGAGTCAGCTGTATTTAAACCTATGGCGCTGATTGACTTGTGATGTTTACGCTAAGCATCTGACGCGCTTTTCCCGAACTTTGTTAATGAAACATCATTTAGCTCTGCTGGTAGCTAAGCGTGTATTGTTGTGATTGGTCGTGTCGTTATCCAATTGCGTGCAGTTAGAGTTTCAAATGCATGCTTGGTGCCGCCCCTCGAGTTAGGCAGTTTTCATTGCTCGATCCCAGACCCTTAATCTTAATAGATTAGGGTCTGGATTTTTCCAGGCTACAAAAATGGTGGAAAACCAAAGAATTTGTGTGACCTGAAAGATTTTTCTGAAGAACAGCAGACAGTTGTTGTAACTGTTCAGGACAAAAAAGGGACTCATGAACAACTATCACTAAAAAAACACAGCTGTGGATCATTCAGGTAACAACACAGTATTAAGAACCTTTCATTTTAAATAAATTCAGCAATTCAGCATCCTTTACGTGAAATATCTTATTCAGGTCAGTACTAAATAAACAATAACATGCATTTTGTATGATCCCTAAGCAACATTTTACAGATTCTGAAAGGGGGAAGTAAACATTTGACCTCAACTGTATGTGAACAGCATGTTACTGTAGGTATCAGCACAGAAATATATTTGAAATCTGTCAGCAGTTTTTTTCAAATCCACCTGGAGTTTTTAATCAAAATGTTCAATTGGAGCACAGAAGAGTCCTACTTCTTATAGCAGCAGCTGCTTCCGGATTCACTGCATGAAAATATTGTTTAATATCAGTGTAACAGTGTTTGTCATCATTTCAGCATGTCACACGGTACTTCAATACTGGATAAATATTCTTCATACACTTCATCTTTTGTTTACATGTGCACACGTATACACGTGAGCGTTAGCTGTTAGCAGACATCAGCTTCAGACATCAGTGTTGTGTGGAAAGGAGCTTGGTGGGTGTGTGGTTTTGATGATGCTTGTGTTTGGACTGCAGAGGCCATGGGAGGTCACGTCCTTCAGTGACTCAGACTATTTGCATGCTGTTAAAATCTGTTGCACAGACAGGTTTGTGGTGGATGCTTTTTTCTGTAATAATGTCCAGACATGGGGCAGGTTGTTTGTTGTCTTTGTGTGGTTTTTTGTATGCGTGTATTCGCACACGTTTCTACACTATGAGAGATGCGTGCAGAAGTACAGTACACGCACACTTTCTCAGAAGACTCACTGCCCTGCGGCACAAGGCCTCTATTTCCTGTTTACAGTGTCTGAGGTTTCCTGTTCTCGATACATCTCCACTGGGTGATCTTGTGATTTGTATTTTGGACAAGGCCTGTGTTAAAAATAAAACACCCTTGTTGCATCAAAAGTCTTACTGTATATGCCTGTTGTTTTTAATTCTGTGTATGCATACAGTTTTTTATTTCTTGTCTCATGTCATTTCTTTTTCTGTTTCTCTTTTGCACTTTAGGTTTGAGGAGATAGTCAAGAAATTCAAGGTTGAATATCATGCTGGAGGTGCCACTCAGAACTCTGTAAAAGTTGCACAGGTTAGTGCTCAAAATTGTAGCCGGTATTTAATGCATGCAGCGCTGGCAATGACAAGGTCATGAATTCCTAGATAATACAGGAATGGATAAATGTATAGCTTGAATGCAATGTTTTTGAAATCTTTTAATTGCATTTAACTGTACACATGTACATATAAATTTCCATGTAACACAGAGAACACAAACCAAAAAAAGAGCTTCTCAGTATTTTACGGTAATATACAATATTACCTCTTTTCTTAGTCTTCTATCAACACATTTCCAACTCCACTACATTTTAAAAACAATTTGAACGGTCCCCTATATTTGTACGTCCTATATTTGGTGCCCATAGGTGACCCTGGACCACAAAACCAGTAATATTCTAATGTTCTATTGATGTATGGTTTGTTACAGTCTCACAGTTCTCACTTCTCTCTATATTTGAAAATCTGGAGTCTGAGGGTGCAAAAAAATCTAAATATTGAGAAAATCACCTTTAAAGTTTACGGTAGGAAATTTACGAAATCTTTAATATTTGATCTTTACTTAATATCCTAATGATTTTTGGCATAAAAGAAAAATCTATAATTTTGACCCATACATTGTGTTGTTTGATATTGCTACAATAGCCAACAACAAATTGGCTACGACTGGTTTTGTGTTCCAGGGTCACATATACTTTTCCAATTTAAAGAAATAAATTTGCTTTGTAAGTTGCTTTAGATAAAATTGTCTGCCAAATACATCATACACAGTTCCCTCAGATGGACAGGTGGTTTTGTACATCCTCTGTGGTTTAAAGTGCTTAACTAGGATGTCTGTAAAACCACAAAGCTAAAAAAAAGCTAACATATTTAATTTAAGAAGTTCAGAAGCCTGCAGAGTTCCTCAGCAGAGATCCAAAGGTCGAGATGTCAGATGATTGTCTGTTTGTGATATATGCTATAAATGTTACAAACCTCTTTATAAGGAGTTGATATTTGCAATGATTGTTAGGTAGCATTTTTTTTTACCTCATATGGGCGCATTTTTACTTACCATATAGAAAGGTCTAATGAATATTTTTAATAATTCAAGAATTACAGGTGTGCCTATAAATTCAAATACAATTATTATATATTTATTTATTTTTTTGTTACACTTTGTAGCTATCTGCAGTCTACTTCCTTGGTAGATTTTGATGTTTAGATTTTTTTTTCTCAAGTTTTGTAGTGTTTTCTGTAGTGCATTCAGTGTTGATTTTTATTATTATTATTATTATTCACTTTATTTAAAACATTTGTTAGCTACATGTTCACACTCACTACTAAGATGCCTGTGACGCTATGCAGTGTCTGTAGAAAGTTAACTCAACTAGATAAACAAACATGCAGGCCTATGTTAGAAAATTGTGAAACATGTTTGATAATATGTGGGTAAATTGTTACTTTTGCTGCAGTTTTACCTTGAGATCTGGTAATTGCTTGCCCTCAGGTCTGTACACAAGCAATGTTCCCCTAAAACCGTCTAATTTTTGTGAGAAAAACTTTTTTGCTGTAAGTAATATATAATAACAAAGCGTTAGAGATATATTCTATTCTATACTATTCTATTAATTTGTTAAACTTTGTAGCTATCTGCAGTCTACTACTTTGGTAGATTTTGATGTGGTTCGATTTCTATTTCTCACGTTTTGAAGTGTGTTCTGGAGTGTTATAATTCAAAGTTGATGTGAAGAGTTCAAATGCAAAAGCCTCCAAAAAAGTTAAACATTTGTTAGCTACACGTGTTCACACTCACTTCTGAGATGTCTCACAGTTCTCACTTCTAAGATATCTCACAGTTTTTGGTCACTGTATGGTATCTGTAGACTCAACTACAGTGATGGGAATAGCGGTGCTATAAATAAACGGTGTTACTAACGGCGATACTTTTTTCAGTAACGAGTAATCAAACAAATTACTGTTTCCCCCGTTACAACGCCGTTACCGTTACTCACAATAAAATGCGTGTTACTATAACTGAGAACACTGAAGCGGTTTTCATGCGAGCAGTGTCTCTCTCAGCCATAGGACCTCTCTTTCTCTGGGGTGTGTGTGTGTTTGTGTGTGTTCGGGGCCGGGGCTGGACACATAACCAGTGATGATGATTGGTGTGTCTGTAAACGTGGTGTAACTGAGAACGCGATGATTGGCTTAAATTGAGTAAATTTCCATTGTTTGCCAATCAGAGGCAGAGTAGTGCGGGTGTTCACACACAAGCACACGCACGATCAGTCGCACACACCAACATCCAGGAGTCACCTGGATGGCAAGTCCAACAAGTTCAAAGGTAGCTTTCGCAAACTGGAACTATATATAAGCACTACTTTTCCTTCGCTGAGGTGAAAGGCAAAAATGTTTATGTAACGTGCAACTTATGCCCAGGAAAAAAAGAGTCTCTCTGCGTCGGTCTGTGCAATAAATAAAGTTCTAAACCATCTATTGTGCTTTATTGTTCCACTATAGTAATGAAAATATTTATAATAATATGTTGAATTTGATAGTTGTCTCTGACGTTGTCCCACAACAACATTAAAATAGTGTAGATTAGTGTACAATGTTTTATATTTATTTTATAGTTATATTAAGTTCAATTTTTTTAAGTAACGCAATAGTTACTTTGCCTGGTAATTAGTTACTTTTATAACAATGTAACTCAGTTACTAACTCAGTTACTATTTGTGAGAAGTAACTATAACTAATTACTTTTTTAAAGGTACGTGCCCAACACTGCTCAACTAGATAAACATATTATGAATTAGTTTAATAATATGTGGGTAAATGATGCTACTTTTGGTGCAATTTTACCTTGAGATCTGGTAATTGCTGGCCCTCGGGCCTGTACACAAGTAATGTGCCATAAAACCATCTCATTTTTGTGAGAATAATGTCAGGCGGGAGACTTGTACACAGTAATTCTTTCACAGCTTAACTTTTAAGAACTTGCTGCTTGCAATATATTTATCTTTTCTGGATCCATTTTTACAGGTTTATATTTGTTACATCAGACACAGCAAGATTTAAAGTTGGATGCGTCTCGCTGATTTATAGCCCAAACGAGAGACAGTTATCTTAAGATCTGTTCAGCCCTTCACTTTAGCTGGCCTAGACTGCAGCCATTGTTGGATTAGAGCGTTTCCAGAAAGTCTAAATATTGTTTTTCCTCTTTTCAAGCTTTTTCCGAGAATTCCCCAGACGTGATGCTTCACATCTGAGTGGGATATTTTATTTGTGTGATATTGTTTAAGGCTAACAACAGAAATAATCTCAAGTCCCTGATGTCAGGAGGGTGCTGTCACAGCAGAGAATGAGATCTGCTCAGATGCCCTTGTTGCCCTCAGGGCCCAACTAGACAGAGTTTGATTCCTCCAGCACATGTCCAGTGTACTTTTGCAGGTGGCTGCAGACATCAACATTTTTAGGACCTCAAATACAGGAGTTATTTAGATATATATCATCTAAACAGACGCATGGAATTTTCTGATGATCTCCAGATGATGCACACCATCCAAATCTACAGATGCATTAGGCTGCAGAGGCTTTCACACGCAGTGCATCTATCACCATGAAATACAGACCTCGGTGTGTGATGAGGTAAGACTGTGGATAATCATTTGGGAATCTGCCAGTGCAAGCAAATGTGATTTCATTACTTTAGTGTCTGACTCCTAGTGTTGTCGGGCACATTTGTTATGACCCGAATACAGCCCGAAAGGACTCTGAGAAATGATTCCTCATTTAAGTCTTTCTTTTTCTGCTGCATTCCAACATTTATTTTGCTTAACAGGATTTGCTGTAAACGTCCTTGCGAGGATGTCTGCGCTATCTTCCAGCTCTTCACCTGCCGTCGCAGATAACAGAGTCGGGGCGGTTAAAGTTGTGCCCATTTGAAGCGGCGGTAGTTACGAAGGCTCCCAGTGATATGTGGGTTGTTAAGCAGCAGTTTGATCAGACAGTTCTTCAAAGCCGGTTCGCGTAAGAAGGGAAGCTTGATGCGGAACCAGGCCTCTGAGATTAACACATGGCAGCACCTGGAACGCCAGGAGCAACGCAACCTGTGTGTCGGTGTCGCGGAAAACGAGAGCTTTCAAACGCAATGACATGGGCTGCCTTGTGCGCGCACATCAAAGCGCCCATGTGGAGATGAGGTGCTCCAATCGGAGGTTGCTCTCAGCCTCGGGCGCTGCTTGGCAGACGTGGGAGGGAGCATGTTCCGCTCCCAATACCTGACCAAGATAGGTAGACCATTTACACAAGAACAACCAGTCATTGGAGAGGCAAAGCTATCTTGCTCACTCTGCATCACCTTTTCTCTCCTTTCCCCTGCTCTTCCCGAGACCATGAAATCAAACCGATCACCTTTTTTTTTTTTTTTTTGCCAACTTATCCACTCTCTTTTCACATCCTTCTATTTGTACGCTCCAGAAAAACACACACACAGCAAAAACACATTCCCCAAAGAGTCTTTCTTAAAAGTTCAGTCAGTCACAGTTCACTTATAAATGAAAACTCTGTCATCGTTTACTCACCTTCATGTATGACTGACTCTCTTCTGTGGAACACAAAAGTTGGAGTAATGGGGCTGTGAAGCTTCAAAATGACAAAAATACACAAGTTGTGCACTATATTCAGTCTTATGAAGCCATTTGATATCTTTGTGTAAGAAAAAGACTAAATTGTCTTTGACAAAAAGTTGTTGTTCACTGAAAATCTTAAAAAATCCGGCCTAGATCTCCTCTAAAACAGTTGATGAGACAAGTGGATATATCTGATTTGTAAATGAATCATTATTTTGACTTGGATCTTATCAATTAATAATTTTATTTAGGTTGTCAAATTAATCAGTTAATTTAGGGTGTGTTCACACTTGTAGTTCGGTTCGTTTGGTTTATTTGGTCCAGACCAAAAAGGAAAATGGTACATTTGGTCCTGGTCCACTTAGCGTTCACACTGGCATTATTGACAGTGAACCTGAAGATACCGAACTTAAAGGCATAGTGATACGTTTACAAACTGATTGGTCGGGTTGAATGACGTATATTTTGTGACGAAACTCACCAAACAAAAGGAAAAGGTGCATTCGACTTAAAGCGGCCCTAAATTGGTTTGCTCAGTGCCGCTTTAAGTCGAATACACCTAATGCCATCTGCTAGACTAAGCATGCTCAATGTTGCTTGTATATGATTTTATTTTCAAGAATACTTTACCACCTCGTTGCTCCATGTTTGCCCTCTGCTCATTTTGTTTTCAATACACTGCGTTCCCTTCGTGAAATCATGTCGCATAGTGTCAAATCTTGTCATTACTTCCTGTTTTTGGTTCGTTTATAAGTATTTGGTTGTTATCGTGTTCATATTTCATTCGAACCACACCAGAGTTTGTTTCAAAGTGGACCGAAACCATCTTTTTAGCAGTCTCGGTCCTCTTGTTTGTACGCGCCAGGGTTCCAATGGCAGTGTTTACGCTTAACTCATATAAACCGCACTAACAATTTGTTTTAATTGACAGTTTATTTTAATGGAACCGAACATGAAAAGTATGAACACACCCTTAGTTTACAGATTCACTCACACACCAGACTGACCTGGTTTTACTTTTTATTTCATTTGTTGGTCGCATAAAGCTATCAAATTGCTTCAGAAAATATAGAAATGAAGTTTGAAATGTTACATTTATGATGCTTGTTAAAGTTTTAAGGGATAGTTCAGCCCAAAATGTTTTATTCTGTCATTATTTATCCTCATGTCGAGAAGAGAAGACTTTGCCTAATAAAGTCGTTTTTTTTGTTTTCTTTGTGCCCAAGAAGTATTCTCATAGCAGGGTTGCCAGGTTTTCACAACAAGACCCACCCAATTGCTACTCAAAACTAGCCCAATTTTGAAAATTTGCGTTCCAGGGGCTAAATATCATGTTATTTGGGGTC
This sequence comes from Garra rufa, assembly GCF_049309525.1. Classification (NCBI taxonomy): domain Eukaryota; kingdom Metazoa; phylum Chordata; class Actinopteri; order Cypriniformes; family Cyprinidae; genus Garra; species Garra rufa. The sequence goes on along the minus strand of NC_133362.1, from coordinate 25,129,297 downwards.
GCTTCAACCCACAGTCATGAGAAAGCAACTGTGTTAAAGTATCCCAATTCCACTGGAAAACCGCAGATTTGGCAACACTGTCTCGTAGCTTCATAAAATTACAGTTGATCCACTATCACATGGACTATTTTAACAATGTCCTTGCTACCTTTCTGGGCCTTGAACATTGCAATTACATTGCTGTGTATGCAGGGTCAGAAAGCTTTTGGATTTCATCAAAAATATCTTAATTTGTGTTCTGAAGATAAATGAAGGCCTTACTGATTTGGAACAACATGAGGGTGAGTAATTGCTAACAGAATTTTGACAAGTTTTTGGCATTTATTGTACTCGTATGGGAAAAGAGCAACAAACATATTCTTCAGAATTTCTTTTTTTGTGTTGCACAGAAGAAAGTCAGTCCTATGGGTTCTGAACAGCATGAAGGTGAATAAGTGATGACAGAATATTTATTTTGTCTGGACTATCCCTTTAAGACATTTCATTCGGTTACCGCATACGTTCCTCATTCTTGTATAAAGCCTGAGACGTCAATATAAATCTATTAATGGTTCAGCTCTAAGCCTCCCCGGATGGTTCTTTTGATGTGTCTGAATTGGTAAATTTGTGCAGGAGACATATAGTCTTAGTCTGACAGGCACCACTCTGCCCCACAGGATTTTCACAGATGAAGACTCTCACCTGCAGAAAGTAACGATCTCCCATTCTCTTTATATAGCACTGCAAAGAGAACGCACCAGCACTGCTCTACAGCCCCAGACATCAAAGCCAGGGCAGAGAATCACACTCTCCTCCACTGTATATACAATGTTCCCCAAGCATTCTTCTGCACTGTGATCCAAGACTCGGCTCCATTACATGTGCACCCCTGGTGCGGCCCCTTGAGCAACGGAGAGTTTGAGAGGGGAAGAGGCTGACACTTACCAACAGAGAGAGCAGTTGTTAGGTGCTGCCTCCATTGGGAGGTTAAATTACTCCTCTAGAGCTCGATAGGCCTACAGCTTTGAACAGTTGCACATGCATATTGTTGCAGATAGACGCTGAGAGTCTTAATAGAGCTGATTGCCTAAAAATTGACATTTCTGAAAGCAACTTCTAACATCACAAGTGTAATTTAACTGGTGTTATATATTAAAAGCTCACCCAGAAATGAAAGTTGTCATAATTTGTTTACCCTCATGTCATTCTAAAGCTAAATGGCTGACTTTATTCTGTGGAAGACAAAGGAAGATATTTTTCTTCAAAATATATACTTTTGTGTTCCATAATAGAAAGTCCAAACAGATTTGGAACGACGTGAGGGTGAATAAATCATGACAACATTTTCATTTTGGGTGAACAAAAGCAAGCAAGCAAAAGGATATCTTTGCTTCTGCAACCTTTCTTTCCTCAACTTCTTCTGTTCTCCTTTTTTTCCATTTGTCGCTGGCCCATGGTGCCTTCACAGATTCTTTTTCAAAGTGGTGAGGGGGCCCAACCTTGGACTCAAACCGGACTCTTTTATTGGAAACACATGTGCACTCTGTAGTTGGAACTCCTCTGTGAAGAAAATCACTTAGCTCTCTTCAGCACACAAAGGCCTTTCCCAGTTCATATTTTTTGCATGGAAACTTAAATTGGGGAAAAGTTGGTGCCTAGAACCAGACATCAGACTAGAAGACGAAACGTTCCATGACCTCATGTTTGACTTGACTTACTTCTTTGCTTTCCTTTGAAAAAAGTCTCTTGTGTCCATCTGACCTTTCTCGATAAAGAGTTAATATATTTTTTTGTCTTTCATGGAAGAGCTAGTCTCAGTGGAAAGGGGAGGAAAATGGCAAATGTTACACGTGTATCAAACTTGGCAGTGGGAAACGTTTGGACGAAAGGAAATTTCAGTGCAAAAGAAAGGAAAGTTTGAAAGCTCTGAAGGCTCTTGAGATTAACAAGACACATACCAGGGAACACTAAACTCTCCACGGTGAATGGCCACAACATCTGTGTCCGATATTCGCAACGGAGAGAATGGAAATAGAAAAAACGTCTCAATACCTCACCGTGTGCGATTGAGGATTTAGATACGTGCGAGTGTGAAATCCTCCTCGTTGTTCTGGATTTTTGCAGAGGGAATGTTTAGTGTACGTCGAGCGCAGGGAGGTTGTCTGATTAATGATTGCTAAATACCTGCAGGTTCTGGAGATGATATGCAGTGCGGTGAGAAGCCGAAAACAGCCCCATCATTAAGCATGCTCCTCTGTTTCTCGACAGAAGGTTAATTGAATGTTAACATTCAAAAGCGCCAGCTTCTCGGACAACTGCGCTGCCAAGAACAGTTTATTTCCTTCCTGAGTTGATGAAGGGTCACAGACAATTAAGCGCCCTGAAAAAGAAAAGCGTAACAGACTCACCTTTTGCATTCCTGGAGAGCAGCGGACTGGCATCCATTTCCGTTATGCGCAGGAAGCGTCAGGTTTTTCTTGAGGCCAGAGCAGTTAGAGGTTACACCCAAACGCTGACGGTGAGCTTTAGCAGGATTCTTGTGAAATCACACCTTTCCTCTTCCTTCCACCCAAACGTTGTTTACTGGAAGCGTGAAGGGGCGGATACTCTAGATTGTACCGTTTGTTGACTGCCCTGTCTGTGGCTAGAGCACATGTGCTGTGTCTCAGCTAATATTTCACCATTTGTGCCTCATAGGGAGTCGGAGAGCAGAGTAGATCATAACAGCTCTAATCTTCAGTTTGATCAGTCCACTGGCCTCCCAGCAGGGGCTCCCAATTCTCTTCGAGCGCTCTCGTTTATCAGAGTGCTCTTGTCTTATCTCAAGACCTCATAATCTAAAAGGGTAGGTGATACACCGTTTCCCACACTTTTCTCAGTCATGGGCTTTATTTATGTGACCTATAAATCCATTCAGCATGCTTTCACTTCAAGAAACAAAAAATCACTTCAGCTTACACTCACTATAGGCAATACTGTACATACTCTTGCAAAAAAATTTGGGTCATGTAGGTTGTCTAGTCATCTGATAGTTTATTTAGCTTTTTTGGTCACACTTATTTTAAGGTCAATTCTCACTATTAACTAACTATTAAAGGATTAGTTCACTTCCAGAACAAAAATTTACAGATAATGTACTCATGTCTTTCTTTCTTCCGTCGTAAAGAAATTGTTTTTAAGGAAAACATTTCAGGATTTCTCTCCATATAATGGATATGTATGGTGCCCCCAAGTTTGATCTTTCAAAATGCAGTTTAAACGCAGCTTCAAAAGGCTCTAAACGATCACAGCCGAGGAAAAGGATGTTATCTAGCGAAACGATCGGTTATTTACTAAAACAAATTGACGAGTTATATACTTTTTAACCTTGATTTGTCTTTGCGATGCACATGCGTAGTCTGTGTAATCCGGGTCAATACAGTTAGGGTATGTCGAAAAACTAATTTTAGAATTTTAATTTTTAATTTTAAATTAATTTTCGTCTTCAACTTCCAAATGGTCCTACAACTCTGTTTTACCTTTTTTTGTAAAAGGCGTTTGATCTTCTTTGTATGTTCACTTTGTGAACACTGGGTTGGTACTTCTGCAGCGATGTAGGACAATTTTGAAGTTGGGGAAGAAAACAAGTTTTTCGACATATCCTAACTGTATTGACCTGAATCTTACAGACTACACATGCACATCGCAGAGACAGGCATTTGAGGTTAAAAAATATGTAAATTGTCAATTTGTTTCTCAAAATAACTGATCGTTTCGCTAGATAATACCCTTCTTCCTCGGCTGGGATCGTTCAGAGCCTTTTGAAGCTGCATTTAAACTGCATTTTGGAAGTTCAAGCTTGGGGGTACCGTAGAAGGAGAGAAATCCTGAAATGTTTTCTTCAAAAAAATATTTTTTTTTATGACTGAAGAAAGAAAAAGACATGAACATCTGGAATTGGTTCTGGAAGTGAACTAATCCTTCAACTATGATTTTTGCATCAATAAATTCCCGTGTTGCTCATTAGTGGAAAGTAAGCTAGTAATGTTTAATTTGAGGTAGGACTAAAGAAATAGTTCACCCAAAAATGAAAATTCCCACATAATTTACTAACCCTCAAGCCGTCCTAGGTGTATATAATGATGAATATTTAGACAAATACAATTGGAAATGTATTGAAAATGTCCTGGCTCTTACAAGCTTTATAATGGCAGTGAATGGGTGTTGAGTCAATTAAAGTGCATCCCTCCATCCATCATAAAAAGTACTCCACATAGCTTCGGGGGGTTAATAACAGCATTCTGAAGCTAATTGATGCATTTGTGTAAGGACAAATATCTATTTATAAAACTTAATAGACCATACTCTTTAGCTTCTGCTAACTGTCGCACACAAGAGAGTAGTGTAGTAGAGTCTTGTGACCAAATTTTGTTTGCAACAAAGGAAAACCAGTCTCCTCTTGGTTTATATTGAAATCCTCGGATATTTTTCTCTACAAATCTTCGTTTTGTATTTTTTAGTTCATGAAAAGTGTTTTGCTCTCTCAACTGTGCTTCTACATTTGTCACGTCTCACTGCAGCTTATGCTACGTCTTTCGTCCTGTCTGCTGGAACGCCTCTCTCTCGTAAACGCTTGTACGACAGTTAGCATAAGGTAGACATTACAGTTCATAAAGTTTTATTTTTTATTACACAAACACATCGATTCACTTCAGAAGGCCTTTATTAACCCCCCGGAGCCGTGTGGAATACTTCTTATGATGGATGGATGCACTTTTTTGGGCTTCAAAATCTCAACACCCATTCACTGCCATTATAAAGCTTAGAAGAGCCAGGACGTTTTTTTAATGCAACTCTAATTGTCTTCGTCTGAAAGAAGAAAGTCATATACACCTAGAATAGCTTGAGGTTGAGTAAATCATGAGGTAATTTTCATTTTTGGGTGAGTTATCCCTTTAAGAGATCTAAAATGTGATCATGCAGATTAAGGCATTAATAGGCATGCTAGTTAATAGTAAGACATGTTTCTTAAAATTAAAATATTACAGTATAACCTAGTTTGTCTCAACATGCTACTGTAATTTATTGACAGGTCTTTTGGTGACATCAAGAAAAGATATCAAATTGATACTTTAATCACATATGCATTAAATTGACACTGCTGTCACTTTTGCTCAATTTTTCTTAACTTTTACATTTCAAATGCTGTTTTTTCTACTCATCAAAGAATATTAAAAAAATATCACAGTATTCACATGAATATATTTGTATATATTGTATGATATTATATTTAAATATTATTATTTCCTTGTTATTTGAGTACCAAGTCAACATATTAAAATGATTTCTCATTTGACGTTTGACATTAAAGACTGGAGTAATGATGCTGAAAATTCAGCTTTGCCATCACAGGAATAAATTGCATTTTAAATGATATTCAAATAGAAAAGAGCTATTTAAAATAGTAATATTTCACTGTATTTTTGATCAAATAAATGCTTTCTCAAACTTTGTGTGTATTCCACTGACTACTGTATTTTAAAAAGGTGTCATTTTATACATCCTAGAGACAACTCAATGAGGTAAAACATTAATACCGAAGCTCTTAACAATTCATTTGTGAAATAAACTACTGGTTACATCTTTGCGTGCCAATGCTGGCATATGTGCCCAAGGTTACCGACCTCTGATTTAGTGGTTCAGGACAACACTTGTCCATGCCCTTGGAGTCAGACCCGGGATAGCATTGTGACAGTGTGCCATTTACTGCATCTGGTTCCGCATTCTCTGCGCTGTGTAATTGTGTGACATTTATGTTACACGATATAGCATGGTGTTGTTACAAAGGCAGCAGAGATGAGTCAAGCCTGGGGACATTGTGGAAAGGTCAAAGTGAGTGGCACATGCATAGACGCCACGTGTATTTATAGATGCAGGCGTTCAGTTGTGACAAATGGTGATGAACACAGAACTCTTAGATCCTTCCAGCACTTAGTGTTACGTGACATAGTGAAGGTGACGCTTCCCCCGCATTATGAATAATGATTAACTGCAGGCAACCGCCAAGAAGGGCTTGGTGGGGAGAGATATAAATAGACTCTGTCTTTTGTTCATTCGCTTGCTATCACACTAAAGAAGGGGCTCAGACTGTAGGAGGAAGCAATGAGGCATGTGGGATATGGCAGAAAAGGACCTTTTCTCACTGTTACTAACAAAGCCATACTGTGCATGAACATTTGCATATACACACACACCCACCCACCCACCCACAAAAACACATTCAGAATATAGTTGACCTTTCGCAAACACGTGGTTTTGGTATCAATGAAAAACATACGTTCAGTTTGTGTGTGAAAAATGGCATTGAGAAAATGTCTTGCTAATGCATTGCAGGCCGATGGATATTGTTAATCAGTGTTTATAATCTAAAGTTATTATATGAAGATCTCACTTAGCACTAAATGGACTATAAAGGATGCAGCTGAGGCTTGTGGTTTATGGTTTACTGCAGCGTCCTGCCATGTTGGCAAAAATGACTAAATGAAGCTTGAAAATGCTGGTAGAGTTATGTGACAGACCACTTTTTTCCAGTAATGCTCAAGTACAACCTCAAACCAGAAGTGTTTTTCTTTTTAGTTGGCGTTATACTGGGTATCATTTACCTTCATATTATTTAGCAATCAAATCATTGGTTGTCATTAGCAATAACAACAAAAAGGAAACTATGGTTGGAAAACAGATCAAGTGATATGACCAGTTTTTGTTTTGTGTGGTGTAAAGTTTTCTATGGAACCTATTTCCATCACTGAATAAAAAAATAAGAAAAAACTGTGAACGTTTTTCTCACAATTCTGACTTTTTTTTCTCTCTCGAAATTGCCTGATACAAACTTGCACTTCTGACTTTTTTTTTCTTAGAATTACGAGAGATGAACTTGCAATTCTGAGGAATGAAGTCAGAATTGTGACAAACTTACAGTTCTGACTTTTTTCTCAGAATTGTATTACATTAGCTCACATTTGCGGGTTACAAAGTCAGTATTTTGTGAAATATATCATACTGTTGAGTTTTTTTCCTCACAATTGCAAGTTTATTTCATGCAATACTGACTTTATAACTCATAACTATGTGTTTCTCTTGCAATTTTGATAAATTCTCTCAATTCTGACTTTTTTTCTCAAACTTCTGGCTTTATAACATGCAGTTGGGAGTTAAGTCAGAATTGTGAGATATAAACTTGAACTTTTGAGAAAATATGTCTTTTCCCCCCTCAGAACTGGACTTTATAAGTTGCATTTTGTGAGTTTATATCTCTCAATTCTGAGAAAAAGAAAATCGCAAGATATAAACTCGCAGTTGTAAGAAAAAAAAATCAGAATTACGAGTTTTTTCCTCACAAGTCTTGACTATTTCTTGCGATTGCGAGTTTATATCCTGCTATTCTGACATTATAACTCACAATTCTGAGAAAAAAAGTCTGAATTGTAAAATGTAAACTGCAGAGAAAAAGTCATTTGTGAGAACTCGCATTTGCTTTTTTGAAAAAAAAAAAAAAAACGTATTCAGTGCAGAAACCGACTTCTATAGTTTTCATTGTGTTCATTTAATCAATCTTGTAGTTTGTTTGTTATTTGCCCCATAATGTATTTCAAAGAAATGAGGTGTAATAAATGTTAAATCTGATTATAAAGTGTAATTATAAAAAAGCTTGAAAAAAAAAAGAATATTGTAAAATATATTTTAAAATTTGACAGATATAAAAGTTAAATCAATTATTTGCAAAATAATGCCAGTGTATTCACAACCTCATAATTTTCACTTTTTAAACCCTTTACCCAAAATGAAAGCTTTTTGTGAAAAACAGATGTTATTTACTTGAACTCATCACTTTATATCATTTAAGTCGTCATTCACTATAAAATTTGATGTTTGTCTTAGTTCTACTTGTCAACATTCATCACAGTAGTAGTGATGCATTTTATGAGAGACTCATTCAAGCTGAATATGTTCAGTGAATCAGTTTACAGAGTTGGTGTGAATGATTCATTCATTCATGAATTGATTCATCTCAATGATCTTGTTGCAGCAGTTAGCTCACTGGAGAGAACTTCAATTTTGGATTGTACTTCACATAAAGCGGTCATATAAATTTGTATGATTTGGGATATGATGTAAGAGATGTTTTATTTGTTCCACATTTGTTTTAATATGGTCCACATATTATCATACTACTTTGGAACAACATGAAGGTGAGTAACTAATGACAATTGTTATTTTTAGGTGAACCATCCCCTTAAGAACAACCCTACATACACCCCTGTTAGAAATAGCACTGATAGACTACCGTAAATATAAATAATGGCTTGTTAGAGTTGACGTGCCTGGAGCTTTAAAAAGACCTTTGTAGTGTTTGAATGACAGATTTATTAACAAAATCCAATAGGCTTTGATTTAAAACCAGATCCTGTTTTTCCTCAACATGAGCTTCTGAGGAATCAGTCAGTGGATTTAGTCAATGGCTTTACTGCTGGTGTGGTTGTAATTCTCACCGCTCCCTGAATTAAATTGACTGCAGCTTTCTCAGGTCTTAATTAAAGCACTCATTCATTCAGTACTAAAACCGTGCGGTTCAGTGTGTGGTTACACAATCAGCTCCATATCATGTGCCTACATATAAAATCAATGTCTTGACTAAACCACCGATAATATGCGGGGTACAGTTCACAAGCTGTGGGCTGTATGAATTTCCATATTGCTTAATTTACTCTCGCAGAGCCGTCGTTAGCCGGCAGGGGTTTAACGGTGTGGATAGCGCCTCGTAAGTAAGCTTGTTGATTAATGTTATGTACTCCAGGGAGGCTTCAGAGATTCATTTAAGACACAAACCTCTGAACAATTCCGATCGAATGAGACATACAGACATAAACTGTGTGTTTAGGGGCCCGGGGGTGAAATACGAAACTCTTTTCTCATTCTTGCGCACACAAACAGACGCATTTGAACTCCGTGTACTTTGCGCCCTCTTTTATTTTTGGCAGAATTAGTCATTTGCAGGCTAAATTGCTACAGATCTCTTTGAGGACAAAGCTTATGGAGAGCACAGCCTGGTCTCGTCTGTCCTTTAACACCGGCCTATTCTAGAGGATAAGGCGCTTTGTAGCCGTCCGTTCAGTATTCATGACACGCCACCTTGCTGAACACTGGGCCCCCAGTTCGTCTCATAACTGGAGCACTAACAAAGCTGTTCATTTGGCATCAGCAACGGCTCCTGATATAGAACAGGCAGAGCTCTCGCTTAGTGTTTCTCTCTCAGCAAATCCTATTATCAGTGTTGTGTTTTTCCCTTCTTCCGAACTTAGGACTTGGTCCAGGAAATTAGTCAGTTCCTTCCAGTTTATTTGTCTATAATGGAGCACAACATCAGTGTCCTTTTTTTGATGAATGTCTAAAAAATAACACTACTTTATGTTTTTCCCCCTAGCTTTATTATGGCTTAACTGAGACTCTGATTTACTGATTTACGCACTCATTGGTCCAATAACTGTTCCTTGGATCTCAGCAACTGTACCGCTAAAGAAAGTAGCACGTCAGGCTTCCCGGATCCATCCGAAATCCCTTTAAGTCATGTGAAAGATCTCGGGCAGTAGCGCAAAGGCTAGCTGGACTACATGAAAAGACGCTTTGGCCTTTTAAGCTTCGGTGCGTTCCCCCACCAGCCCCGGATTCGCTCTCCTGTTTATGTTTGCTCTGCTGGAGTCTTAATGCAGTCCTGAGGAAGCCTCCAGATAAAAATCAATGACAGATGTGACCAGGAGAAAGAACTGCAATTACATGGAAAGTCATCTTTTAGGGTCGTCATCGTCTTTTCCCTTGGTGTCCTATGTCTTACTGTCTTTTACCTACTTGCTCATTTTAATGTTTCATAGTCTGGAGCAGAAAGATGTTTTCTCCAGGGAGGCAATGGAGGCAGTGCTAAAAAAAAAGTTTAGGTGGAAAATAATCGGCGGTACAAAAATAAAACAACATGAAAAGTGTCTTGAGGTCTTGTTGCCTTCTGAGGTGGCAGCAGCAGCTGCGAAATACAGGCACAAATAGGTGAAACTGTTGGAAATGGACTGCTATTAACAACCCAATGGATAGGTAAACAACTCACTCACTCAGACATAATCACTTTCAGTCATGTTTGAGTCTAAATGGAGTTGAAATTTCATGAAATGATGAGTAATCTGAGAGATTCAGGCTGACACCTGTGGCGTTTATGACTAATGCAGAGTTCCTACGGTTGTGGAAAACCTGGAAATATCAAGGAATTTTAATATTGTGGTTTCCAGGCCTGAGAAAGGAAAGTGAATAAAATCTTAAATTAAGGACATGTCTTTATTGAATATAAATTGTTGTAGTTATGCTCAGCTCTAAAATATTTTGCTGGTGAGAAACTGCACTTTGTGAGTGTAAGTGCATTTACAAACAAGATTAATTCGCTGGTTATTAATAGTTGGTAAAGTAGACATTAAAAGTATAGTTCACCCCCCCAAAAAATGTTGTCTTTAATTACTCACCTTCATGTGTTTCCAAACCTGTAAGACCTTCGTTAATCTTCCAAACGTGTCATGGAAGAGAAGAAATTAAATCAATTTATTTTTGTTTTCTTTGCGCACAAAAAGTATTCTTGTAGCTTCATAACATTACACATTACAGTTTAACCACTGATGTCCCATGGACTATTTTAATGACGTCCTTACTACCCTTCTGGGTCTTGAACGTATCAGTTGCACTGTTGTCTATGCAGGGTCTGAAAGCACTCATAAAAAATCTTCATTTGTGCAATGAATGAAGGTCTTACATGTTTTGAACAACTTGAGGGTGAACTATTCTATTAAGTTTAGGTATGGAGTAGAATTAAAGGAGAAGTTCACTTCCAGAACAAAAATTCACAGAAAATTTACTCACTCCCTTCATTCAAGATGTTCATGTCTTTCTTTCACCAGTCGATAAGAAATTGTTTTTTGAGGGAAAACATTTCAGGATTTCTCTCCATATAGTAGACTTCAATGGTACCAACAAGTTTGAATTTCCAAAATGCAGTTTAAATGCAGCTTTAAAAGGCTCTAAACATTCCCAGCCAAGAAAGAAGAGTCTTATCTAGTGAAATGATTGGTCATTTTCTGTAAAAATTACAATTTATATACTTTTTAACTTCAAATGCTCGTCTTGTCTAGCTCTGCGTGAACTGTGTATTCCGGGTCAAGACAGTTAAGGTATGTCGAAAAACTCCCATCTCATTTTCTTCTCCAACTTCAAAATCGTCTTAAAATAGGGTCTTGTAGAATAAGGCATTAATATGTGCTTTTTTTAAAAAGATAAACAGCCAATATGCATGCTAATAAGCAACTAGTTAATAGTGAGAACTGGTCCCTAAACTAAATTGTTACCATATTTTTAAAAGAAAATTGTAAGTTTTATTCAGGATTACAAGTGGTAGTATTAATAATATTTCACGATTTGGATTTCAAATGAATGCTGTTGTTTTGATCTATTCATCAAAATATCCAATCCACAAAAGTTTCTACAATTTCTAGTACAAAATCTAAAAACTCAATGAAGTCAGTTTCAAAATTCTTGTTTAATTTTTTTGTTTACTTATTAGAGTCAAATATTTTTTGCATAGGAAATCTCATCGTATCACTCCATAATTCTGAAAAAACTTAGAACAGGCAGAAAAGTGTGTGTGTGTGTGTGTGTGTGTGTGTGTATATATATATATATATATATATATATAGCAAATTGTATTTGTACAAATCCATCTGTAAAAACCTTCAGGATATAGACATGAATAAAAATGTAAAGTTTGATGTGTGTGAGTGCTACTGAAGTGTAGATTTATGGCTCTGTGTAGGAGCTAAAAGTCATTTTGAGGAAACGGCCTTTAAAATATGGATTGTAATTGAAATCTATTGACACAAATAGATAAATTGCTATAAAAGGAACCATTAAATGTATTTTGGATGTTTTCCTTCCACTAGTCAGAAGAACACTTTATAAAAAACCAAATAGGCCAAAATCTCAAACTTGACAGGTGCATGAAAAAACTGCGCTTTTCCTGCAGTGTCTTCCCTTAAAAATACACAAATGTATTTTATTTATTTGTGTAAAGTTCACATGCAATGACAAACCTGACTATCAGTTAATAAAAGCTGCAAGAAGTGTGCTTGTTAATGTATTTTGCATTTTAAAGCAGCGCAGACATGTTTACAAACGTGTCATGTGGCAGTCTGACAATTAATATAGAAAGTGAGAGATTTTGAAATGGAAGAGCTCACAAACAGCAGCACATTCAGACAACAGCTGGAGCAGAGCAGAAAAAAAAACAGGTTATATAAATTTTAGATGACGAACACATCCTTGTATCTGGTAGTGTCAGTACCAGTCTTTTCGTGTTCTGTTTCACTTCCCAAAATGACAGTATTGGAGGAGTATATAGAAGAGATGGAGAGTCTAAGTGTTGAGTGACTGTGAAAAATGAATGGGGGGGAAATGACAGGAGCCTGGTGACACACAGCAGGTGACAGACAAGATACTAACAGTCTGCTTCTTACCATTGCATGCTTGCTCAAGCTCCCTGCGGAGCTGCAGCCTGCCTTGCTGCGCTGGGCTTTTGGATGGTAGAGCTCATAGGATGCCACTAAACCAGAAAAGTCTGCCAAATGGCGTGGAATCGAAATCTTTCCGCTCTCCTTCCAGCCAGAACATTTTGTTTTTCTGTTCTGAAGTCGTGATCTGAAAAATGTCCTTTCTGTTCTTTCACACTGAGTGATGTCAGGAATATTTGGGTCATTAAGAAGTGCTGGAATTTGAGCGTCTTTCATATCCTAAATGCTTCGCTTTCTTCTTTTGAGGGGTTGACTCAAGTTCGTAGGGTCGTTTTTGAAGTCTCGTAGTTCACTTTCGCCAATGCTAGGCCATGGTTGAAATGTCAGATGAAATGTCTTGGCATTTGAAGTAGTTGTGTCATGTTCAAACAGGATAGAGAAAAACATCTCAGCTTGTGCTGATTAATGTTCTGATTCATGTCTTTTCCGTCCCTTATTGTCTATAAATTGTGTGGTGTCTCGAGGTGCGCCGTTGTGCTTCGCTCTACTGGGTATTTAAGCGCAGTGATGGATGAGGTTAGGTAAAGCTTATGTTATGTGCTGTCGCACACAATATTCTTACCAGACGAACAATAGAAACCCGATCCTTTAGCTTGTTTCCAAATATGATTATAAAGCAAGTGCTCTTTGGTTGTTTATTTAAACATTGGACAGTTGAGTAGCAGATGAAGTAAAGCCTTTGCTCAGAAGTTCATCAAAGAGGCCCCTGTTTTCCCAAGATGACAGGAGAATGTACCTCCCCACCAAAAAGACAGAATGAATTTGGCCTGTCCAGAAATGAGCTGTTCTTACTGCGAAATTAGAAGCAGGCAGGTTCCAAGAGCAAAGCTGGCAAGAGTCATGATGGCTCCATGTTATTGAGAGGACCACCAGGGATGGATTTTTCAGTCTGTTTTTAATCGCCATAATATTCTCTGTAAAAGAACTGGCTGGAGGCTGCAATTTACTGCTGCATTGTTACAGATCAGTTTCTGCTTGTCATTAAGTGTGCCCAAACAAATCGCTAAACTGTAGAGTTTTTCCTCCTCTTGCTTTTTTTTCAGTTAGTTTGCGTCATTAGTGACATTACTCAGTCTGTTCTTTTATATACAAATGTCTGTGACCTTGCTTGAGATGGCTCAAAAGAATGTTTAGGTTGTGAGTCACAGTGTCTGCCTGTCAAGATAGACAGATTAATCTATTTACAGGTATCTGTTCAGATTTTTATTAAAGATCCTGATGAAAAAGAACATGTCTCTCACTTCATCACTCTCTCTCTATATGTAGAACTAGATTGGTTATAAAAGATTTACAGTTCAAATAAATGCTGTTCTTTTGAACTTGAAGAAGTCCTGGTTAAAATCTACCACAGTTTCCACAAAATATTAAGCAGCACAACTGTTTTCAACATTGATAACAATAAATATTTCGTAACGACAAATCAGCATTAGAATGATTTCTGAAGGATCGTTTGAAGACTGTAAGTTCAGCTTTTACATTTAAGGAATAAATTACATTTTATAACGGCAAAACTGAAAACAGTTATTTAAAACTAACAATATTTCGCAATATAACTGCATTTACTATATTTTGGATCAAATATATACAGCCTTGATGAGCATTAGAGACTTAAACGTTTAAAAAAGTGACTCCGAACTTGTGAACAGTAGTGTGTGTGTATGTATTTATAAATCCTTAAACACATTTATAACACTGTTTTTTTCTCTTTACATTCTTAATTTGTTTTGCACAATCATGCTTGCAAATTCATTTTAATTCTGTCAAAAATGTGTTAACGTAGGTGATTCATTTTTCCTTTTTAACGGCGTTGAAAATATTTAACGCGGGGGCTGACCTAGGGTTGTCCACCCCACTTACAACTGCTGCTTGTCTTTTTTTTTCTTGACAAGAATTGCGTTTATTATGCCACAGAACATCTTTATGACCACATCAAATTGGAGACTTTTCAGATGCACACTTCGCCTCAGCGACAGGTGCTAGTCAAACAAGTGCGGAAACTTCAGTAGAACAACAGTGAACTGCGGTCAGATGAGATGTTGTCAGGCCAAATGTCAGTAAAAATTAATTTTCCTGTCTGTCAGCCGTTATACTGACAATTGCAAGCACAAATACAGTGGCACGCTGTAGCCTGTGTCATTTCATATGAAACTAAAATCATGCATGTCAGATCCGCGTCACGCTCAGCTGCGGCAGCTCTTAAAGTAATAGCAGCCAAACCTAATAACCCAGCTGCTGTCGGAAAAAAGGAGGAAATCAATAACTTTTATAGCTTAAGGACTCATCTATATGTGACCCTGAACCACAAAACCTTTTGTAAGTTGCACTGGTATATTTGTAGCAATAGCCAAAAATACACTCAATGGGTCAAAATTATCCTTTTTTCTTTTATGCCATAAATCATTAGGATATTAAGTAAAGATCATGTTCCATGAAGATTTTTGTAAATGTTCTACCGTAAATATATTAGAACTTAATTTTTGATTAGTAATATTCATTTGGACAACTTTAAAAGCAATTTTCTCAATATTTAGAAACCCTTAGATTCTAGATGTTCAAATAGTTGTATCTTGGCTAAAAATTGTGCTATCCCAACAAACCATACATCAATAGAAAAGCTTATTTATTCAGCTTTCGGATGGTGTATAAAAAAAATGTCAACAAAAATTACCCCTACGACAGGTTTTGTAGTCCAGGGTCACATATGGCGCTTTTCCACTACACAGTACCAGCTCGACTCGGCTCGCCTCGGCTCGACTCGACTCGGCTCGACTCGGCTCTGTTTGGTTTTCCACTGTGTAAAAGTTGTACCTGTACCTCCACAATAGTACCTGGTTGTCATAGCGACGCTGCAAGAAACTGCCGTGATGTAATCTTCTACGCGACACACACCCGCTGTCTGCACCTCCTCGTTTGACCACGGCGTATTCTTCCGAGTTGCAATAATATGTAATGGATTGGATATGTCACGCAATCTCTGGCCAAACTTTTTAAAAATGGCGGGGTTATTCTGGATACTATTGCTGGTGCGTGCAATGATGACGCAGTGAATAGTGACGATTCTCTCTGACCAATCAGCAGTCTGCTGTGTTTTCACGTCACATTTTAGTATCGCCTTAGCTCGCCTTAGCTCGCTTGGAACCTCGCCGGAGGTGGTACGAAAAAAAGTACCTGGAAGCCGGTGCAGGTACAACTTTTACACAGTGGAAAACCAAACAGAGCCGAGTCGAGTCGAGCCGAGGCGAGCTGGTACTGTGTAGTGGAAAAGCGCCAATATTGTCCATTCTTAACAAACCATACATCAATTGAAAGCATATTTATTTAGTTTTTAAATGATGTATAAGTCTCAGTATCAAAAAATTGACCCTTTTTAATTTAGTATTTAGTTTTTGATTAGTCAATTTCTGTAAATGTCCTACTTGCTGAAGGGCATAGGGAAGTAATGGGTTTATGTGACAATTCTTTTAAGTTCACTTAAATTAGAAGTTATTTTTTAAAGTCTATTAAATTTTAAAATTGATAGCTCTCAATTATACTGTAATGTTGAATGGTTCTAGTCAATGGTTAAATGTTAGGAAAAGAGAAACAATTTTCTATAGACATCAGTAGTATTGGTGTCAGTGATGCTTGCCTTCAGTCATAAAAATTATGCCATTAAACAAATATTAAAAATATACTGTCTTTATGTTGTTTCTATGTTAATTTAAAGATTGAATGTGAAATTAGTGCAATATAAAAGTATATTTAAAAACTTTAATGTTGGGTGGGATTAATCACAATAAAAATTTGCAATTTTTTTTAATCAATTGACACCTCTAATATATATATATTTTTCTTGTTCCACAGTTGTTGTGGTTTCACTTTTTTTCTACTACTATGTGACAACTTTGAACCTTGACTAAGTTCTTCATAGTGGCTCGGGCTCTATCTAGTGGCACCAATGGCTGAAGAACTCTAGTATCCATCCTTGCTTTGAAAAATGATATTGAAGCCACAGGAATGTTCCGAAATCTCCATCTACACCAGAATCCCTGAAGTGAAGCACTTCCTGGCCAGTGTTTTCGGCATGAGTTGAGAGTGACCGCTTCACAGCATGCTGTGTAATGGCTTTGGGATCCAGCCGTGGCTGTAATTCTTCAGATGAGCGTCCAATGTCGGTTTTGCTGTCACTGTCCGCCTGTCTACTGTCACATGCCTCACATCTCCAAGAATTACTGCACACACCTGTGCACAGCGATTTACAGCTTTGACAGTCTGCGCTCTCTCCGGAGAACCCTTCGCTTGCTGTAAATTGGTGTCGAACCCTGATATTGTTACACTTTTTGTGTTACATCAATTGTTTTTAACATTCGCAACTATATGATTTGCAAAGAGCTCATTTTTAATTGCCTAAAATCAGTCTTCCGTTTTGTGCTAAGTTGCCACATCTATTTATATCTCATCAAATCTTAAAGGAATACTGTAGTTCCCTCAAAAGTGAAAATTGACTTCATTTGCTCAACCTAATGTCATCCAAGCCTATAGCTGTTAATGAATTTTTCTTTTGTGAAACAAAAGATATTTTTAATCTGGTTTTTTTTTTCCCCCTTTTTACTGAAAGTTCGGGGGGGTCCAAACAAATTTGAGACAAAAAAAAGTTTGGAGCAACACGAGGGTGAGTAAATGACAAACAGAATTTATTTTCGGTGAGCTATATCCTTAAGGCTGGTTAAGGAATTATATATTGCAGATTATGAGCCACATTTCATCCCAGGAATAATATTATTTCCATATGACATTGAAAAATTTATTTTTCCAACCTGACTGCTTGCAGCAGCAAACAAGATGGCTGCCAGAGTCTTCAGGCTCCTTCAGAGCATAAACTGTCAAGGTAATTGCAAGTTTTATAGAAATGTTGCTCCTGCATGCCATTAACCTGTGAAGTGATCCATGCTGCCATTGTTTTGATTGGTATCATCCCAGGCAATAAAGGCTAAGTTTCCACTGCCAATTAGATGTTTAAAATCCAACTGTTAGCTTTTTTATTTTTTTGATATATAATCACCCAGCTTGTCTGTCTAGGCCGGTTTATAGTATAGTGGTGCTGTTAAATTCATGCCTTGTTAGCTTGCACTAATAAACACGGCTAACGTCATGCTGATTTACCTGTCGACTCGTACGTCTTGCTCACGTCTCTGACTCATCATTAACATGCCAGTCGGATTACCAGTAATTTGACTTGTGATTGATGCTTAGAGTGTTTTCCCCATCTCTAATTACTGTTAAATGCTATCAGTAAAGGTTTGCACATGATTTATTAATTAATTACTTGGGTCAGGGTTCACCTAGCCTTTAGATTACTGATCTTTGAAGTCGAGTTTAGTTGCAGACATGCCTCACTCATTGCAACCTATACCAAACTTTCCAAAATATGCTTGAATGTGCTGCTTTTTGAGAAGATCTTTGAGAACACTCGGCCAAATTAATTGCTCTCCCCTTAGTCATTTACTCGATTTGTAGATGTTGGCAGCCCAGCGTAGAGTGCAGCGTGGACGTTTGTGCCCAGGGATATTACAGTACAGAGGAGGAGTTGTCTTACATTCTGCTTCTAGGCTTCCCATAGAGACGGCCCTCCACACTCAAACCTAATTAAAGTGAAGGCAGTATGCTTTACAGCGCTCTCCATAATTCATAAAAATCGGCATGCCGCTCGGGGAGAGCCTGCCATGCTTTCTGGGATGTTTGACGACCTCTGTTTGTCTAAGTGACAGGAGGAGGGAGAGAAGGGGGGTGAGAAATTAGACGGGAATTAGCATAGCAATGGCTGTAGTTGTGTGTGAACACAGGAGCGTCTCCGGCGTGCTCTTGAAAAGAAAAGGAAGGTCGTGTTTTGATTGGCGGCTGAGATTGGTGAGGTGCAGCTGTGCTGAGATCAGTGCCAGAGCATCTCTGGAGACCTACAAGAGGTCTGCTGAGGAAGCAGGTCACCCTGTGACAAGCTGCAATTGCAACTATATTTGTCTTTAAAAAGAGAGTGTGTGGAAAGAGAAATGGTAGCGTGCACCCTGAACAGGTGTTACTGTGTTGTCTCGTTGTTTTGATGTATTGCCTTTGCTGTACAGAGCTACTTCTGTACCTGCTTTGCCTCCCACAAGAGCTTCGGTTTAGTTGCTTGTGAGGGTCTAGGGGTCTTAGTCCAGGCTTGTTGCCTGATTGCCTTTTTTTAGCACGTTATGTGCAATGTTCGAAGTAGGGGAAAATAGGTTTGTGTAAGTTTTAGGGCTGTTGAGGTAACTTCACTGGTTACAAGCAGTTTTACTACTGTAATTTGAGACATTTTCAGTTGAAACAAATAAATAATTGTATCCATCAAGAATTAGTAGGATGATAAAAAGTGTCCGTTACGTACAAGAATCAAGCCAGAGTGAATGTGAGAGGTCACTAAAACAATAAATCAAAAAGCTATTTAGTTTTTGAATAACATTTATCCAGTATGCTCCGTTTAAGCAAAGTTGCTTCAGAGGAAGAACAAGCTACAGAACAAGTTCTAAGTTAAAGGGATAGTTTTTCCAAAATTGAAAATTCCGCCATTATTACTCACCTTTATGTCGTCCCAAACCTGTAAGACCTTTGTTCATTTTCGGAACACAAAAAATATTTTTGATGAAATGCGAGAGCTTTCTGACTGTGCATAGACAGCAACACAACTGACATGTTCAGTGCCCAGAAAGGTACTAAGGACATTGATAAAATAGTCCATGTGACGTAATTTTATAAAGCTACGAGAATACTTTTTGTGTGCAAAGATAACAAAAATAATGACTTTTTCTTTAATGTTATTTGCATTATTGTCTATGCAGGATCAGAAAGCTCCTGGATTTCATCAAAAATATCTTAGTTTGTGGTCTGAAGATAAATGAAGGTAGTACAGTATGGGTTTAATACAACATAAGGGTCGAAAATGGGATGACTAAAATGCATTAAGAAAATTTAAATTTTGATGTTGTTGATTTTAATAATAAATTGATTGTTTAATACTGTTCTTCATTTCTAAATAGTCCTACTTCTAGTAGTTTAAATGTGAGCAGTGACACGTTTTGTAAATTAAATTTTCTTGATGTATTAAATACAATCAAACTTAAATTAATAGAGGCACATTAATAGTTAATTAACAGAGAATATAGGCACATTTCAGCTAAATTTAAAGTTTAACCATAAAGTTACGGTGAATTGTGATTATTTATTTAATTGTACAGTTCTTATGTATATATTTTTTTAAATAAAAATTTCCACCATAACTAACTATATTGTATATATGTGACCCTGGACCACAAAACCAGTCATAAGGGTCACTTTTTTGAAATTGAGGTTTATAAAGCTGAAAGCATCTGAAAGTTGAATAAATATGCTTTCCACTGATGTATCGTTCATTAGTATAGGGCAATATTTAAAAATCTGGAAGCTGAGGTTGCAAAAAAACGAAATATTGTGAAAATCGCTTTTTAAATTTGTCCAAATGTTCTTAGCGATGCATATTACTAATCTCAAATTCGATTTTGATATATTTACGGTAGGACATTTTCAAAATATCCTCATGGAACATGATCTTTACTATATCCTATATATACTATATCCTAATTATTTTTGCCATAAAAGAAAAATCTATAATACAGTGTATTTTTGGCTATTGCTACAGACTTAAGACTTGTGGTCCAGTATCAAATATTTAAACATGAATATATTTATGAAGTGGTTTGTTTAGGTTCAGGGAATGTTGCAGCGTCATTATCATTAAAAAAATCCTTATTTATTCATAAACATTAACAAGCAATGGTCAGAGTGACAGGGCAAATGAAAATGGTGAGTATATATTCACAGTACTGCGTACCGATAAGTACAAACCCCATTTAATGTTCCGTCTGTGCAGATAAGACGTTTTAGCATCTGCTTTGTGCTCTAGGCCCCAGTATATTAACCCCTGTTGTAAATTAACTCAGTATAAACTAGACTGAAATAACCTTTAGATTGGCCCATGATTCTGTTATTCTTTATGGCTTACTAAAACTGTGTTCAACTGCCAAATGTTTTACTTTGCACTGTTCCAAGTGATTCTGACACACATGCTCTTCACGAATATTACTAGACTGATAGTAGGATAAAGTATGAATGTGTAATTGAATTCATACTTGCATTTTTGTCTAAAACGAGCTCTTTAAATTTGTTAGAGCAGTCAAGTAATCATTGGTGATCTCAACAGTCTTTGTGATGGCTAATCTGCACTTTATTCAGCAGGTAGCGTGAGTGTTTTCTAGAGGTGGGTGTAGTTTCTTCATGCCAATCATGAGTGCTGGTGGAGCAGCCGTGAATTCCTGCGGTGGGCAGCTGTTTGTTATTCTTCTGTACTGCTCTTTAAGGACGGCGGGAGGTAGAGATGTGGGCTCTAATCATTAGCACATTAGCCTAACACAAATACTCTGGTGTGGGTGTGTATGAGAGCACGAGGGAGATTAAATCATTAGAGATTTGCTTGCTGCCTTTCTTAAGCAGTATTAATGAATGAGACCCCTTGATTATAGCTTAAATTAGCGGTGCAGTGCAGAGTAGTAAACTCAAAAGCAGAAGCAGCGTTGTTGGGCAGTGCCCCGAGGCTGCCGCCATGCTGAGAAGGAGCAGGATTTGCCACTGATAAACACAGCACATCACGCTTTTGACGGAGAAATAAAAGTGACTGGATTTGGCTCCATAATTAATCCTGACCTTGATTCGCGTCGAATGCGCAGTGTGCTAAAAAGAGGACAAAAGGGAAAGAACATCCATTGAAGAAAAGCAACATTGAAATCATTTTAATTGACTAGGATAGTTGCCCAGCAGGGGGATTCAAGACGCTTGGTAATTTTCTTTGTTTGTTTGTGAAATCGTATCCCCTTTTGAATCCGCATTGTTCATTACTGGTCCGAATTGTGCCGTGGAGCGGGAAGCGCCTCAGATGAATATTTCATGATGAGCTGTGAAAACTTGCAGAAGTCAAATTTGGCCTGACAAGAAATGATGGCCCACAAGGTCATCGTTGAAATAATATTAAACAAGTAGTTGTTGTTTTTGTCATTTTATTAGAATCTCAGACGGATCTGAGCAAGAGAATTTGTTTGTGTGTGTGTGTTTTTTTTTTTTAAGACGGATAGTCTTCGATTTTAATTTTCAGACTAGGCCATGCAAATTATAACACAGTACAATGAAACACATTGAATACAAAGAATTTCCACGGGCAATTGAAAGTACGACCTTCATAAATGCAGCTATCAGTGAAGCGTGTACCATAACTATTACTTTGAAAATATCAAACTTCTGCTTTTTATTCACTTCCTTTGTTATACCGTGCTGTCATTGTTTGAATGTTTCATCAGACAGACTATTTAAAACTAATAGATTTTTTTGTGTGCCCAGTGAATGCTCATGAGAATCATATATTGATTTCTGCGTGCGAGCGCCAGACTCGAGAAGAATTACAGCTACCCAAATTTTAAAGGCTCTGCCAGTCAGCTCAAGTAGTTAAAGTTGGACGGTGAGCGGCTTCGTCATTCCCAGGTGTGCTGGATAATTTCTCCGGCTCCCAAAAGTGTTGAAAAGAGAAAAGAAGCGCGGCGCAGCACAGCCCCGTCGGTGTTTGCGTAGCGCTACCGCTGCGTTGCACTCAACTTGCCAAAGCTAACACAGGCTGGATGTGGAGAGGCAAATTTGCCAGCGTTAACTCGGATAAACGAGCTTTTCATTCAAAGACGACCTTCTCGCTGTAATCTCAGGCAGGGCTGTCAGGGCCTGGCCCCTCTCTTCCTGGAGCTCTCGCTCTGGTTTTTAACAGGAACCCAGGGGTCTGAAAGACAGGGAGAGGGAAGTCAAGTCAAATGAGAGAGAGTCGAGACCTGGAATGATCTGCATCTCAGGTGCCACGGCTCGATAAATCAGTATGGGGCCCCAAGGACGATGGGATAATTGAATTGTTTTGGTATGGTTGTTCTGAAGTGAAATGTGCGTTAAATGTCTCTCTGTCTGTCTGTCTTTCTCTCAACATTTTTTTTTCTTTCTTCTTCTTTTTTTCCCTTTTTCTGGGTGGGGTGGAAAGGCTGAAATCCGATCCAGCAGTTGGCTTCGGGGAAGCTTCTTTTGGCCCGTAACGGCGGGACCTGCGGGAGCCATTATAAAGCAGAATTCACATTTTTGCATTTTCAAATGGATTTAACTGTAGGGCTCAGTCCCCAGCGCTGACCCTGTTAACATTCTGCCTTGTCTGGGAACGCGTATAGCGGGCCAACCTTTACAGGCTCCGTCGCTGCTCTGGAGCGAGAGGTGTTGCGTTTGGCAAGGGAAGAGGGCTTTTGAGAGACTGCTTTATAGGCGCAGAAATACATCTGCCACGGTCCTTAGTGTGTCTATTATTCTATAGTGCATTAATGGTCTGGAGAGGAATCATTTCCTGAGTGTAGTTAACTACATGCTTAGAGAAACCTTACCCAAAGCTGGGGTTTGAGAGGACCTAATGGCCTAGTTCCCAGCCCTGGCTGCTCTCCTCAGGTTCTGTTACAATACAGTTACAGTCTGCCCAGTCAGAATGGCCTTGATTTATCACCTTGATTAAATTTATGGCACACAACGTGGGGTAAAACAACCTATTGCCCTCTGCTCCAAAGTTAGCGTGTGAGACCCTTCCGTGATTTGAACCCTTGCTTAACCCTGATGTCTTCAAGGGAACCACAAACCTTAATTACGGGGTTTGCTACGCTTTTGAGGTTTGCATAGCTATCAGTACAAATTAGCAGAGATAAAATCATGTTTTTAAAGGATTTTGTAGCACATAACTGGGTTTGTCTAAGAAGGTCACAAATCACGGCTCCTTCTCAATCAAGATCTTTCTAACGCCGAGAAGCTATTGTTAGAACTGAAATAAGGGAGCACTGATTACTTTAGTTATCTATGCGCAGAATGTACATTGGTACGCCGCTGCATATATGAATACATTCAGCCTTGAGATGCTAGTTTGTTTAATTAAATTCACGGTTTAATAAAGAATGACCAAGCTTTCCTGTACTGAATGCTGTGTAAGTATGTTTTTATCCATTCCAGCGAGCATTGAACTGACAGTGCGTGGTTGAATGTGGTAAATAAGTGCGTTTTCAAAGAAAGACGGCTATTCAGCTGTTTTATAAATCCAACACCAAGAGCAAAACTACTGTATAGTTTGCTTTCCAAACTGTCGCAGATGGCTTTTGAGTCTAGACAGCTTTTTTAAATTATAATGCAACAAATTTTGCGACGTCCTGCCGTTCGTGTCTGGTGTTAACACGTCGTTTAGAATTGAATTGAGAATGCCTTTTAAATTTAGCTACTGTATTTGAATTACAGCAGCAAAGTAGATTCAGAGTTGCAATTAAAACACAATTTCAATGCAAGGAACTAGGATTGAAATTCAAATAAATTCTTAATAAATAAATATTTTTACTACACAAGCAAAGTTAGGTCGAAAATGATGCATGAATAGATTGATGCGGATTGAAATATCTATGGAAATGATCTATTCTAAATCTACATAGATATTATAGGCTATTTAATATAGAAATAACAAAGACGTAGATATGCACTCCCTCTGTCTACATTAAGAAAACTGTTGAATACAAACAAAAATATAGCTACAAACAACGATTACCGCCATTTAGGCACATATAAAAAAACTTATTGTTTAGCAAGCCTGTAACCACCTAAATCAATAATTAAACAAGCATTTCTGTTAAATCCAGGTAATGTAGGTAATATTGTGTTTTTTAAAGTTTCTGACTGTTACTACGCCAGCTGTGGTCCGATCAACCTAAAACTTTGCATGCTTGTTCAAAATCACCTGTGGCATGTGCTCACCAGGTTTTGTGAAGTTTTCAGTTTTCATTTAGGCTTTATAGGCTTTTGGGTATATTTTCTAAATGACCCTGTTATAGCTTCTCAAAGGGTAATTGTCAATCTTTTTTGATAATTATTGACCTAGAGCAGGGTTCCCCAAATCTTACCCTGGAGGTCCAATGCGCTGCAGAGTTTAGCTCCACCCCTGATCACACTCACCTACCTGTTATTCTCTAATGATCCTGAAGACCTTGATTAGCATGCTCAGGTGTGTTTGATTAGGGTAAGAGCTAAACTCTGCAGGAAAATGGATCTTGAGGTCCAGATTTGGTGATCCCTGACCTAGAGAGTTCAGATAATTGTACTGGACCTTGGTCTAGTTCGCAGAAGTAGGTTTTTTACATCGTCTCAATCATTTAACAAACGGTTTGATTGACAGCAGTCTTTCTAGAGGCAGATTTGTTCAGAATGAGGAGGTCTATCGTGTCTGTAAGTGTGGGAAAAACTGTGCAATATACAATCGTTTGCACCCTGGAAAAATTAGATTTTTTTTTGTGATAATTATTGATATTCACACCCCGGAGAATCTTCCTGCATTGGTTTGGTTCCGATTGGGTGAAAAACCTAGTTCGTAGAAGTAGGTCTTTCTGATATCTGGCAACCGCAAACATGAAAGCTCACACAGTAGAGGCACATACGGCATTCCTCAACAGTGTTGGGCAAAGTTACTTTTAAAAGTAATGCATTACAATATTGAGTCACTCCCTAAAAAAGTAACTAATTGCGTTACTTAGTTATTTTATTAAGAAAAGTAATGCATTACGTTACCTTTGCGTTACTTTTTAAATCTGGGCAGGGCTTCTATTTTATTATTTATTATTTTTAGAAAAAGTATTTTCTATTTTTGCCAAATGTAAAAGCCTTTTTACACCAAAAGCCTCAGTAACTCAGATATTTTCTTGTCGTGAGTTTGTTGAATTACAAATGCAGTACAGCAATAAATAATATACTGGTATATAATAACATAATGATATATACTATTATTATGGCACTAGAGACTGTCCCGTTTAATACCTCCACCATGCTCCAGAGCATCAGGGCCTGCGGTTTGCAAACTCTGCCCATACTGTCACACTTAAAGGGGGCAATCGAGACAGCTTGCTTTATGGTTTGGTAATGGCACCCTTATTTTTCACCAGAGTGGGGCTGTTTTATTTATCAGGCCAGTATTTATGGAGATTAATGAAGAAGAGTTGGGCCAGCTCTGCTGTTGTGGAGTGAGGAATCTGGAGTGCTATCGGTCTCGTAAATCAGACACTCCACGCTCGCTCATGTCTCAAACAGTCATCTCAGCCGCCAGATATGAGTCTTACGGCTCTCCATTAAACTCCCACAGATGTTTCCAGGCCTGGCAGGGGGGGTCGAGCGGGGGGTGAGATTATGTTGCTCACAGCAGAGACATGTAATCGCATACACACAGCTGCTAGTCGTTCCTTAATGTTGTAGCTGCTCAACACTTTATTGTTCCACACTCACATGCTTGCCTCTAAGGATCCTTGCATTTATTATTGTTAAGTATACTACAATATGAAAAAAACTGTTGTAACCTTCTGCCTGTCATTTATTCTAAAGTTGGTTTGATGTTGTATTTATGTATTTTATTTATTTATTTTATTAAATCCCAGATGATGCTTGCCTCTCATCTGTGTTATTGAGAAATTAATAGATTTCTCCTTTTATGTCTCTACCTGTGCAGCACAAAGAAATCCAAGGTCATCTTTTCTCAATTCAGCACTCAGTTAGGCGAGTATCAGTAGTGAGCAAAATAAAAACAGGACTCATATTCATCTTTGCATAAAAGATTGTAATGCGTGCATTTAAAAAGTGCATTCATTAACTGGGGCGTCCAATTTTCTTCGGGCTTGTTTTCATTCTTTGGATAAATTGATAATTTCCTGTCATGTTCTTGTCAGGCTGTGAGGGGTGTAAAACTGGCTTTTGTTGCTTTGCAAACCCTCGCGGCACTGGGGGGTCAAAGGTCACTCGGCAATGCCTCTGATCCCGTCGCTGGGTTTGAATGGAGTGCTGCCTGCAGCTTTTGAAAGGCTCTTTCTTTCTCAGAGGAGGGCGAGGGGGGGGGGTCAATTTGTGCCGATAAAAGAACACAAAGCAGCAGAGCAATGAACAGCCCTGTCAGACAGGGGAGTTTATTAACACGCCATGAATTGCGCTAGAGTGGCTCCTGGTCTTGTGTTTCAGAATCAAGCTGCAGGGCTTGGGAAAGACAAACAGGAGCTCAATGAATCTGTTTGGTGTTCAAGCCCCGAGCCTCTAATACCATCATACACAAACAGTTTTTGAAACCTTTTATGAGAGTTCATTTGCCGTCAGTTAACATCCAGTTTTTGATGTGTAGAGACACGCACACACACACACCACCACCCAGAAAGAGAGTGCACTTGGTCATGTTACTGCATTAATAATTATTAAACATGCATGATTAAACGTTGCATAATGGGGATCACTGGTAATATGTTTTTAATACTACGTATTAGGGTGGGCTGATATCAAGAATGCGTATATCAGTACAAGTATGTGCATAATCAGTATCTTTTTAGTTAATATTCAGGTATTTTATTTGTTGTTTAGTCAGACCAGACTGTTACAAATCAACCTTTTTGGTGTAAGAAATGTTTATATGTACCTATGTAATTGCATTATCAATAGACTTTTTGGTGAGAGTAAATCATGATGTTAATTTTTTTTTATTTAACATAGATTTTATTAAAAGTTTCAGCAAATAGCTGCTTTTTTCCACCTTCCCCCTCAGAATAACATCATTTCAGTCAAGTTGATTCTAAATGCGTTTAAAATATTTTTATAGAATTGTTATAAAATATGTATCTACTACTACTATCACTAATAGTAATAATAATAATAATAGCAGTAATATTATTATTATTATTATTATTATTATTATTATTATTATTATTATTATTAGATGATATAATAATGATAATTACATTAATATATAATAAGTTAATACCTTATTTAAATATGTTTATATATAATAATACTATTATAAGATGGTGGTATAATAATAATAATAATAATAATAATAATAATAATAATTACATATATAATATGTTAACACATTATATAAATACATTTGTAGATATTTAATAGTAGTAGTAGGAGTAATAATAATTACTATTAATATTAGCTCTAATAATAACAACAATAATAATAATTGCAAAATTATATAGTAAGTTTATACATTATAAAATCACATTTGTAGATATTTAATAACCATTATTAGATGAAATAATTATAAATTATTATATATAATCAATAATAATGTGATAATGATATAATAACAATAATAATAATAATTGCATCTATATATGCAAGTTAAATATTATATAAATACATGTGTATAGATATTTAATAATTATTCTTATTGATTATTTTATTATTATTAGATGGTATAATGTAGTAGTAGTAGTAGTAGTAGTAGTAGTAGTAGTAAAAATAATTGATTATATTATTCATTATATAAATATACTTTTAATAATACATATTATTAGATGATATCATATATGATATAACAATATTAATATAATAATAGTAATAATAATTGTATTATATTATATAAGTTAATACATTTTTAAAGTTTTTAACTGTCAATTTTAACCTTTTTACCTGTATTTGTAGATATTTAGTAGTGATAACAATTAGATAATAATAATAATAATAATAATAATAATAATAATAATAATAATAATAATAATAATAATGTTGTTGTTATTATTAGTTGTAGTATTAGTATTATGATTGGATGGTATAAAGTAGTAGTAGTAGTAATAATAATATAATAATAATAATAATAATAATAATAATAACATATATTATTAATACATAATATAAATACATTTGTATTTATTTTGTATATTAATAATATACTATAACAATATTAATATCATACTAATAATTGCAATATATAATAAGTATAATACATTATGTAAATACATTCGTATAGATGTATAATAATAATAATAATAATAAGTATTATTATTATTATTATTATTATTATTATTATTATTATTATAGTATATACCGACATATTTTTTATATATATATATTTTTTTTAATTTGAATAGCAACAGAGGTTTTCACAAAGATGCTGGTTTGCAAATTAAAGTTTTCAATAAATGAGTTAATGACTACTAATGACAAGTTTTAAGCAACTTAATGGACAAATAAAACGCATGAAAGCACAATATTGTGAATATTTCGGTACATCACCTAGCCCTTATGCACATTAGTACACTAGAATGAGGTGAAGATGACTAAACAATGACGCAATTTTCATTTTTGTGCTGAACTATCCCTTTTTAAGACACATACACGTTTCATTCACCTCTCCATCTACCCCTCCCCTGTTTCTCACATCCTCTCTTTCTCACACTCCCCTCCACCCCCCACATCTCTGTTACTAGCACCATGTCCCAGTACGCCACTGATCTTTTCCCTATGGGCGTCTGGCATGTGCTGGAGATCAAAGCAGAGTGTCAACCCAAGGTTCAGGGGCAAAACCAATTCACCTGCAGCTCCGTCTGGGCAGGGGGAAGTTTCTGTCGCTCTCTCACACTCTCTCCCCTTTCTCCCCCCCCCCCCCCCCCCCCCACCCCCACCCCGCAGACAGGATTAGCCTCCCGTGCGTCACGGTCCTGGACCGAGAAGCGCAAAGCACCATTTTACGACCAGATAAACTCCAGCCATAAATTGACCGGTGGGTTTCACAACCTCTCGCTTCATATTAACGAGAGATCGAGAGAGGCAAGTCTCCCACGAACGCCACCCAGACTATGCCCCCGTCGAGAGCGCCAACTCGCAAGACGCCCAATAGAAAGAGGCCATTGTAACGGATCATTGTGCGTCAGCCACGGCAGCACGGGCTTGTTTGTCTTATGAATAATTCAGCAGGCCTCTCCAGCACTAAACAACAGAGGCCTGTATTGTATGTTTAACCAGTTGGGTAGGGAAAACCAGTATGTTTGTCAGATAAACTCTGCACGGCCTTGATGCGCAAGCGTTCTGTTCGGCCGCGTCTGAAAGGTTACTCTGGGAAATGGGCCTCCGTTGGTGCCTCTGATCTGATCTCTCAGCTGATAGCACCAGGTGGTTCCCTACAAGTATGTGGGTGAGAGTCGCATAGAAAAGGAGAGAGTCAGACCGGATGGTGTCATTTACACTGTGCTACCGCAGTGTTCAAAGACACTGGTAAACTAACTCCATTCTCTCTCCCAAGCCCTTGTCCGAAACACGACACCGTACAGTCACACTGGAGGCCGCCGCCCTGGCCAAGAGGGGAAGTGGCGTTCACAGGCTCTCACAGAGACCTGCTCTCTCCTCTCTTTCACACTGGGGCTTTTGGTGAAGGCCTGACTTTGGTTTGTTTGGTTGGTTTGAAAGCCACTGTTTTACTTCACCAGCAAACCGCACTCAAGTCCACTTGAAATTGGTGATTTGGGAAACTGTTGGTGTGGGCTCCAGTACTGTATTCAATTAGTATGAGCACACAATCCAGCTAGAGTGAGCTGCTATTGATTACATATGATTAGCCTATTAATGCATTTTCGGCTGCTGCTGCTTTCCACAAAAACTGGCTTTAGCGAGCAGCTTATTTTCTTAGTTTCTACTGCATTACATTTGCAAATCTGCTGAGTATTAATGGTAAAACCTAAAGTACATAAACAGAGTAAAGCAGTAAAGTTGGCAACTCATGTTTCCTGTACTGTATTATTTAGCTATATAAATGAACTACTGCTACGGTATGGCAGACAAAGTTGCGTTATGCTGCATCACTTTACATTACGTTATACTTTGTAACGCTGCGTCACTTTACGTTACACATTACATGTTAAGCTATGTTATCCTTTTAGTTACACATTGTTACATGTTACGTTATTTACTCACTCAGACCAGACTGTTACAATTCAACATTTTTGGTATAAGAAATGCTTATATGTACCAATGTAATTGCATTATTAATAGATTTTATATTGAGAAAGAACAAATGTCATGAGTAGCATGGGTATATTTGTAGCATTAGCCAACAATACACTGTATGGGTCAACATTTTTTTAGGAAATTTAGGAAATTTAGTCTTGTTTCCAGGGGAAGAAAACAAAATTAAGTGCGTTTTGCTTAAAATAAGAAAAATGATCTGCCAGTGGCAGTTTCTTTTTTCTGTCACAGTTTCTTCAAGTTAAACCAAACTTTTATTTTGACAGGTTGCTCTGAAGACCTTTAAGTTTCTGTTTGTATATTATATGATGATACTTTAAAAAGCTCATGAAGGCCTCTCAAAGCAGTTTTAGAGAATGTGTTTGTGTTCATGAACTCCTATATTGAGGCGATAGAGAGAAAACACTGAGCATCAGGTGCACCTCAGTATGTAGGTAGTAAGCGAAACCGTGAACACGCAAGATTCATACTTAAATGCTACTTTTGCTGCTTAATATTCACAAACACTAGTCCACGTCGCATTTGATTTAAGTATACTGACCTTCTTTTGATTTATTCATCCAAAATTTGGCAAATTCCGCGACATATACAGTAAATTCCATATTTATGACTGGATTCCGCGATTCTGTCCGCGTTTATCGCATCTGGTAAAATTGTAAAGGCTACCAACCACGTTTTTGCAGTTTTGCCTCTGTTTATATTAAACCTATACTGTACTACTATTTGTTACTGTAAATTCAAAGACGGCAAAGTAAAAAAAAAAAAAAAGATAAAAGTAATATAAAAGCAATTACCTGTAAAATTCTTGTTGTTGCTGAAGATTTCTTACAAAGTGGAATAAAAAAATTCAGTTAGAAAACTTTGCTTAGCATGTGCTGAATATGTTTCAGACATTTATTGTGTTACAGTTGCCTGCAGTATTCATTGCTTATCTGGATGTCATGATGACACAATCATAATTCAGTTCAGAACCAGATATTAACGGAGACCTGCAGGGCTAGAGGATGGTGAAACTCTGGTTCTGAACACACAGTCAAACCCAAAATGAAAACAGCCTGCGTTCCTGCACATTACCCAGCAGCTCTGTGCATGTGTCCCTTGATTGTTACGTTAGATTGCTCTAAAACTGCCACTTATTGGGATGGTGTGGGCACTGCAGTCGCACAAGCAGCTTATGTAATGAGACATTTTTTTTCCCTCTCACTATCCCCCTCCATCTCTGTCTGCCTACACTCTGAGAAAATTAGATGGTGCCGAAATGCCTGGGATTACAAGGAAGCGTGGCTGCGTGTTTATGTTGCTCCCCAGGCTGTGGATGGGAAAAGATGAGATCTGTATGTTTGACTTGTCGCCAGATCTGTTGTGTTTGTCTGGAGTATAGGGAGGGATGTGCAAAATTACATATTTTCAAAATCAAATAGTCGTGGGTTGCATGAAATACTAGGCAACTAGTCAGTCTCAAGGAAGCCCTTATGTATCCGTCAATCTATCATCTATCTAGTTTTATCATTCTATCTGTCTTTCTATCATTCTTTTGTCTTATCGGCCTTTCTGTTGTAGGAAAGTCCAATTGATTCTAATGATTCGGTTCATTCTAAACTGTCCATTTCTCATTTAAGATGTTTGAATATTTAATTAATTCTACTGAATTGCTTTGTTCAGACAGTTCTTGTAAATAAACAGATCAAAAATAGGTTAGTTGATGATTCTCATCCCTGCATTTTAGGTCTGTTTTATAATGTAATATTACATTTATCGTTGTTAGCTCAGTTACCGTATATAAATTAGAGTGTGTTTTTAGTTTTCCCTTTTGTTGGATTTAGTGTATATGTCTAAAATTGTAGCTTTATTCCAGGAAACTATGGCCCAATTAAATTATACATAATATAAAAATGTTATGTAAAAATGTAGAACGTTTGAGTCATTTCAGTGAATTGCTTCTTCCAAAATGGTTCTATTTTAGTATTACTGGAAAAGATTAATTCTAATACGTTTATTCTAAACTTTTCTCTCATATGAAATGTTAGACTTTCAGTTTATTCTAAACAGTTTGTTCAGGGAGTTCTTGTAAATCTAAAAAAAAAAAAATCATCATTTTGTTTTTATGTATTTATTGTAAATGCCATCCAAGATGTTCATGTCTTTCTTTCTTCAGGAAAAAAAGTCGTCAAGGGTTTTGGGGAAAACATGCCAAGAGTTTTCTCCATATGTGACCCTGGACCACAAAACCAGTCCTAAGTAGCACTGGTATATTTGTAGCAATACGCAAATATACATATGGTCAAAAATCTTTAATTATTTTTATGCCAAAATTCTTTAGGATATTAATTAAAGACCATGTTCCATGAAGATATTTTGTAAATTTCCTACCGTAAATATATCAAAACTTAATTTTTGATTTAGTAATATGCATTGCTAAGAACATTTGAACAACTTTAAAGGCGATTTTCTCAATATTTAGATTATTTTGCAGCCTTAAAAACCAGATTTTCACATTTTTGTATTCCAAACAAATATTGCCTTACCATAACAAATCCAATATCAATGGGAAGCTTATTTATTTTATCATAAAAAAATTGACCCTTATGACTGGTTTTGTGGTCAAGGGTCACAAATAATGGACTTCAATGGACTTCAACACTATATGGAGAAAAGCCCTGGAATGTTTTCCTCAAAAACCTTAAAGGGTTAGTTCACCCAAAAATGAAAATTTGATGTTTATCTGCTTACCCCCAGGGCATCCAAGATGTAGTTGACTTCATTTCTTCAGTAGAACACAAACAAAGATTTTTTAACTCAAACCGTTGCAGTCTGTCACTCATATAAAGGCAGTCAATGGGATGGCTTTGAGAGTCAAAAAAAACATACACAGACTAAACCAAATAAACCCTGCGGCTCGTGATGATACATTGAGGTCTTAACACATGAAACAATCAGCCTGTGCAAGAAGCTGAACAGTATTTATATTATTTTTTACCTCTAATCCACCGCAATGTCCTACTGTCCTGAGCAGGTTCACAACAGCCGGTGCATGACACATCAATGTGCTCTGGCATAGTAGAGGTATACGCGGAAGCGATCTGTTGCGCGTATGCGTCACTCATTGTTTACACAGAGAGATTGTAGGTTGCGACGGCTACTCAAAATGGTAATTACTTGCGCTTATCATGATTGTTGAAACCAATTAAAAACTATAAGATTACATTTGCTTGCACAAACTCATCCAGGAGTGTTGACTTTTCGCTGACTCTCAACTTTTAAGCCTGATCGACTAAAGTTAAGGTTACTTGCTCTTCATCACGGGCCGGCTGTTGTGAACACGCTCAGGAAAAATTATGTAAATACTGTTCTGTTTCTTGCACAGACCAATTGTTTGGTGTCTTAAGACCTCAATGTATCGCCACGAGCCGCATGGTTTAATTTGTTTTTGTCTGTGTATGTTTTTTTGACTCTCAAAGCCATGGGTCCCATTGACTGCCATTATATGACTGAAAGACTGCAACAGTTTGAGTTAAAAAACTTTGTGTTCTACTGGAGAAACAAAGTCACTTACATTTTGGATGCCCTGTGGGTAAGCAGATAAACATCAAACTTTCATGTTTGGGTGAACTATCCCTTTAATTACTTTTCAAAAACATGAACATCTTGGATGACAAATTATCAGAAAAAAATTAATTTGGAAGGGAACTATTCCTTTAAAGAAGTTTCCCGAAACCGGTTTATACCAGCTGTGTTGCTGTCTTTTTTCAGCTAGACAGTAAAAAAGAGAAAAGGCCCAGATAGACTAGTCAATCTCACTAATCGACTAGTCGGTTCTTGAATGACTCAACCAGCATGACCTATTCCTAGTCTGGACAGAGCGATGAAGACTCCTGACAGGCCCGCACGCATCTGATCATCCCTCGCCGAGTCGCCGGCTGTCTTCCTCCTCCGGCCCTGTCGCTATGGTGAGGATGTCACATGGAAACAGCCCAGCGGTGGGAGGTGTGAAAGAGAATGTCACAGACAGCAGTCCAAATATGACACTATTGGCAGGGGGCACGCGGGGGAAATGGCACACAACACCTCACTAAGCCACCTGAGTGTGAAATAAAGCAGATAAGAGAAACTGACCAGATGTTTCGCTCCGCGGGGGGACGCGAGAGTAAACGGCGGATAGAAGCGGCGAAGTCCTGAGCTTGTTAGCCTATTGAGAGAGCCGAGACTTGAGTCCTATAGCGATGATTGATTTAATAGAAGCAGACAGCGCTCATCATTGTCAATCACAGTGATGGGTCGCTCTCTCTTCCTCTCCTGTGTCGTTCGGTCTCTCGGCCTTTCTTATTTTTTTAATTCGCTTGCTGCTTCTCTCTTTCTCCCTCCTGAGCTTTGGTGCCAGGCTGGGCAGGCTCTGATGGGCAGACGGCGAGTTGTCTTCATTATAATGCCTTTATTTATTCATGTGTCTGCGGCCAGTGACAGCCGTGCCTGTGCACAGCTCTCCTGTCTGTCTGCGTCCTTAGAGATATGACTCATTTTCATTTCTCCCTCTCTTTCTGCTCACATCATTCTCTCTTCTGTCAAGTGCTGCTTTCAGTTAGCTTCAAAACTGACACGCGGACGCACAACATGCATCAGTCACATCCAGCGGCCTACGTCAGCGCACAGAGGGTGCGCGTCAACGTTCGGTGGAAGAATCGCTCGACGCGGGCGGCTCGTGTGGGCCAGATTGCTTCATGACCACTTTTGGGAGGCCGGCGCTGGCTGTCTATTCCGGTCGGTTCTATAAATAGCCGTGCTGCGGTTTTTGTCAGTTTGATAAGCTTGTAATTGGAGTTGCATCCATCAGGTTACAGAGGGCTTTTAATCCTGAGACGTGTTGGCTGGGTTCTGGAGCTGGTTCTGGCTGGGTTTCAGGTTAAAGAGCATTCACCGCCATTGTTTAAGCTTGGGTTCACTGAGCTAAACGCTATTAGATTATTACAGTGTGTCAAAAGCAAATTAATCTAATTTTGCCTTTCCGTAGCTCTGCCAAACAGTCAACCCTAATCAGGCATTGTGTTCAAACCTCCTTTTTAAGCCCCTGGCATGAGGTACGTCGGGTTTTTCTAAAGGATTATAGTTCAAAATTAGGTTATGTCACTCTTTCACCTGAATTAGTGCAGTTTGGTGGGATTTTTACAGCTCTGCTGTAAGTTGGTAGTCGGCCTCTTTGTGGTGTAGATCAAAAGCCGAGACGTGATTATGAAACGGATCGCTTCGCTCTAGGCTCTTAAGGTTTTTTTTCCCCGTGTGCTTTGATACGTCACAACCTGGTGGGTTTCTGTTATGGAGTCCAGTGTTCGTCAGCGCTGCGCTAGGGGCCTTCAGCGGACACTCTGATTGTCCTCTGGCAAATGAGGGAAAACTGCAGCAAGCATGTGACAGAGAGAAGTGGCAGCTGGTGGATGCTGGGATAAGTGCTGGGTCACCTCCCTGAGCAAAAGCCCTCTCACATCTGTAACAATTAATGCTTGAGACATTTAAAGGAATATCAAAGTATGGCTCATAATTAGAAATGGAAATTCGAAAAGTAAAAGCCCTTTCACGCAAAAAATGTTATTGAATTGGATCATTGAAGGCCAGCAGCATAGACATAAATGGGAGTAAATACACAAAGGATATTTGTGTTATTTGACATTTACTGTAACTATTGCATGTTTGTGTCATATTCAGGGCTCCAGACAACAAAAAATCAAGTAAGGAACAAACTTAGGCCCCAAAGTATTTTTTTAGATGCCACAGAATAAACATGTTTTATTTATTTATTTTTTAACACTTTAACATTTCAGTCATACTGTTACGTTTATGGCTCATCTTTTCTTGACTTTATCAGCATTTTAATCCATCTTGTAGATGTTCTGAAAACTAAGATTTAATTAAAGTGGGAACTAAACATCTTTTCTAACTTAAACTATATACAGTCACAAAGAATTGTTTAGTACACAGAATCTTTGCTAATATCATGGACCATAAGCATCACTTGGCCACTGAGTGTAGTTTGGGTTCCTTCTCAATACATGCTATAAATATTGTCATATGTCTTTCACACATCCTGTCGGTTTTCTTTTTTAGTAAATGAAGATAGGAGATGTTGAACTTTATCTATTGCTCCTTGCTTTCTTTCTTATCATGTTTTACTTAACAGGTTAAGTAATTCTGCTGAATTCTTCTCTTTATAGTTATTTTTCTAACTGATGAGCTTGGGGACGCCAAATGGTTACTCTAAGATAAATGTATTACGTGACAATGTTTATAAGCTTTACACAGTTTCTGCAGTGTGAAACACTGAATGAGCAATTACATGAGACATTTCAGTAAGTTCTACTGTATCTTATAAAATAGCCTACGTTTTGATGTTCGTTCATGTTCATTTTGTACTATAATAGTAAAGAGAAAAATATAATAGGCTCACTTGCCGCTTAAACTGAGACGCTAAACTAAAGCGATCGTCAATGCCACATTTAAGAGCGGCAAAACCATATTTATATTTTGATTTTCATTATGAATTTGGCTTAATTCTAAAGCTGATACTTTATTAAAAGATAACAAAGCACAAAGCTTTTTGTGATTACTGGACAGCAAGTGCGCCACAAATAAAAAGTTCACGCATTAACAGAACACCGCATATAGACTAAGATCTTGATTACAAGAAGCCATAGTATTGATTATAAGCAAAAATTGTTAACAGTATTGCCAGTATCCACACAGACATCTTTACCTGTTGTAGGTTGTTAAATTTTTTTGTGCATTAAATAGACACTGTTTTTGTGCACTTATACTTTGTACGTCTCCATCATTTCGATCTCTCTCGTGCTGAACAACTGGAGCCTATAGCAGGTGTGCATTTAATTATAATATGTGAACATAACAAAAGATGTGATTGCAAAATCAGAAAAAAGGCAAATTTCTAACTCATAACATGTACATTTATATAGTTGCCAGTGGCAACCTCAGCAAAAACCTGCAATAACTCGCAAATTAATATTTTTGCTCACAAATGTGACCGTTTTAGTCACAGTCTGGAGCCCTGGTCATATTCTGAGTTTGCATTTCACAGTTTTTATTAATTTTTTGGAACACTGAATCGGTTTTTGTGGAGGTGAGAAGAGTCTACAGCTACAGTAACCATGTTTATACAATTTTGCCTTTGCACTTACTCCTAATTTCTGTCAACATAGGGGCAGGAGAGCTCTCAGTCAATAAATGGGAAAGCAATGTAACTGGCGTTACTTATTTGAAAAATTAACTATATATTTTCTTGTAAATTAAAGAGTAATGCATTACCACCAAGCTGCATGGACAATAATATATGGGACAATTTTTGTTTACTACAGTATGGCATGTGTGCATGTACTGATTTCTGTTTTATTCCTGTAATGACCTAATCTGGCTCTACCTGCTGTGCTGTAGTCTTAATGGTAAAAGAAAAAAGTCTTGCGATCTGCAAATTTTGAGAGAACATCAGCATTTTACATAATTTATGTTTTTGTTTGCATGTTTCTCTTCGCTTCCCCAAACAAGCCTAATATATGCATGCGTAGAGTACAGCATGAGTGCGTGAGAGTCTTCGCTTACGTGATCATGCGCAGCCACATTATGTCAGAGCCGGGCTGTGTGCTCTGGGCCGGGGGGCTCAGCGCAGCGGGAGACACTGCTGTTTAATTTCAGCACTTCATCCCCCTCCGTAATGAAGCTTCCCTCACGCACATTTGCTCACACCCTGCCAGTGCTGCTAGCGGGTAATTGGGATGTGACTGAGCATGAATATCCCTTACGCCTGCCGCAGACCGACCTCCCCACGACCCTGCAGATAGCTCTTTGTCTTAATGGACATATCATCTTTTATTTAGATCTCCATTTGAAAGTAATTGTCAGCAGGAGGGGGTTATTGCAGTAGATGGAGACGAATAGACTGGTGTTTCACAGCAGACCTCTTTGATTGGCTGCAGTTTTTGGCTGCCTTTGATTATGAGAGTCGGAACAAAGGTGTGCGCTGTGCCAAGCTGTTTTTGGAGGCTTATTAGAAGCACCGCCCCGACCCCATCCTTCCTAATCAGCTGCCGTTGGAGCTCTGCTGTCTCTAAAATGATCAAAGATGCACACATGTATCTTTTGAATTACAATACTGACACATATGTTAAAATATGAGTTTCACAATTTACATAATTTTTTTTATTTTTATTTTTTTATCAAAAGTTTGCCATCAAGTAACTGCACCTGGTAAGTAACGCACACCAGGTGCAGTTAAAATGCAATGCAGCATGACATATGGGAGTGTTGTTGTCTGTGCTGTAAGTGTTGGGTCTGTACACAACAGCAGGAGGAATCATGGGAGATGACCTTAGGAAATCTTAGATTCAGCAGGGATGATCATAGATAGTCAAGCATTTGCTTATTAAGTTATAAAGATTAATATATTTCCACCATCAGAGGTGGATGCTTTTTGAGTGTTTTTTTTTTTTTTTTTTTTTTTTTTTCTTCAGCGACTTTACTTTTTAAAGACCAGCTCAAAAAGACTAAGAAGGTGCATTCAGAAAGTATTCACCACACTTGGACATCCATGTTTGTTGTTTTTAAGACTTTCGTCTGTCTTCAGAACACAAATTAAGATATTAAGAACTTTCTGACCCTGCATAGACAGCAATGCAACTTTAACAACACGTTTAAGGCCCAGACAAGTAGTAAGGAGATTGGAAAAATAGAAAAATCTTTGGTTCAGTTTGTGTTGTGAAGACAAAGAAAGTTCTTACGGGTTTGGAGTAACATGAGGGTGACAGTATTGACAGAATT
This sequence comes from Garra rufa, assembly GCF_049309525.1. Lineage (NCBI taxonomy): Eukaryota > Metazoa > Chordata > Actinopteri > Cypriniformes > Cyprinidae > Garra > Garra rufa. Next base: position 25,089,989 of record NC_133362.1, on the reverse strand, counting down.
TTTATTTTTAGATGAACTGTCCCTTTAAAGAGAGAGCTCACCTCAAAGTAAAGCATGAATTGTTATTTTTAAATAAATACATTTCATTAAAAATCTAATACATGATATATAATTATATATCGCCTATAGGTCCAGAAGTCATAATTTACTTTTCCTTATGTAATTTCAAACCCATTAGACTTTGATTTCTGTTCAGAAGACTTTACTCCACTTGCTTCATACAGATTATGTTTACAGTGTCTTTATGAACTTTTTAAAAAGTTTTGGGTGAATCAATGGAATGGTTTCAATGGAGGTATCAAAATTTATGTTTTGAAGATGAATGACAGTCTTGTGGGTTTGGATTGTCGCGTGAGTATTTGACAATTTTCATTTATTTGGCTTTGATCCAAAATAATTACAAGTACACTACTAGTCTTTTAACAGTAAGATTTTTAATGTGTTTTTTTTTTTTTTGAAGACATTTCTTCTGCTCACCAAGCCTACATTTATTTGATCCAAAATACAGCAAATGCAGTAATATTGTGAAATATTTTGACTATTTAAAATAACCTGTTTCTATTTGAAAATATTTAAAATGTAATTTATTCCTGTGATTTCAAAGCTGAATTTTTAGCATCATTACTCCAGTCACATGATCCTAATTTTAATATTCTGATTTGCTGTTCAAGAAACATTTATTATTATTATTATTATTATTATTATTATTATTATTATTATTATTATTATTATCAATATTTAGTTTTGTACAGTATAGAAAGATCCAAAGAACAGCATTCATCTAAAATAAAAAGCTTTTGCAACATTATACACAATACCAATTCAAAAATTTTAGAAATCAATACTTTTATTTAGCAAGGATGCTTTAAATCAGAGGTTCTCAACTCTGGCCCTCGAGGTCCACTTTCCTGCAGAGTTTACCTCCAACCTTGATCAAACTCACCTGCCTGTAACTTTCTAGTAATGATGAAGAGCTTGATTAGCTTAGTCCAGGTGTGTTTGATTAGGGTTGGAGCTAAACTCTGCAGGAAAAAAGTTGAGAACTCCTGCTTTAAATTGATCATGATAAAGACTTACAATGTTACAAAATATTTATATTTTAGATGAATGCTGTTCTTCTGAACTTTTTATTCATCAAATAAACCTGAAAAAAATCTACTCGGCTGTTTTATTTTTGGCAGCAACTCAGAATATATGAATGATTTCTGAAGGATGTGAGTAGAGTAATGATGCAAAAAAATTCCGCTTTGAAATCAGGGGAATAAATTGTATTTTAAAATATATTCAAATAGAAAGCAGTTATTTTAAATAGTAAAAATATTTCAAAGTTTTTGCTGTACTTCTGATCAAATAAATGCAGGCTTGGTGAGCAGAAGAGACTTCTTAAAAAAAAAAATCTAAATCTTACTGTTCAAAAACTTTTGACTGGTAGTGTATGAATCCAAAATAACTGATTTTTGCAATATTCAGCTGTTTTAAACTATCACTAGTGCGACCACTTCATTTTAGAAGTCACATTAATAGTTAAATGGAGATAACTTGTGTGCAGTCAAGGGCTTTTAATTGATTTTAGTATAAATACACCATCTGGAAGGTTCAATTTGGCAAGTCAATATTGTGGCAGAACTTAAACCGTGAACATGAAAACTCCAAACAACTCACAAAGAAGTAATTAAAAGGCACAAAGCAGAAGATAGATACAAGAAGATTTCCAAGTCATTGAATATCCCTTAGAGTTCATTTAAATCTTTAATTAAGAAATGGGGAAGAGTATAGCACAGCTGAGAAAACTTTTGATTGACGGGAAATAGTAAAGTAAATTAAATGGTTATTAAAACGAGCTGTGAAAGTGATTTCACATTGGCTTTAGAGAACCTGATGTGCCCTCTGCATGATTAGCCTCATCAGCAGCTTTAGGATGTTTGTCTTTTTAGTCCAACATTGAACAGACAGTACAGAAGTACTTCCACACTGTAAACAGAGGTGTATTGCTTCACAGACAGACGCGATTATTTGGTTGAAGTGATTAATTTCTCATGTATACAGGTCATCTCTCAGGCAGAGTATCTCATTCACAAGGGGCCCCATCAACAGACATTGCAAGGTTGCAATAAAAGCAGCAAACGTAGCATCGTGTACTCTAATAAATCTTCAGAGGTTAAACCCCACAGCACTAAAAACCTAGAAAGACCTTTTCATCATCCCCATAAAAGTGGCAATGTCACAGTGTTTGTGGTAAGCCACCGACCAGGGTGCTGGAATTAGTGCACCCCTGTAATCTAGTTTAACGCAGCCTACCGACAGACATCCTGTATCTCATTTTATCGTCCCATCAGTTTTTGTTAAAGTTTCACTCCATCAGAGCGGATCACTTTATATTTAGAAGCTTTTATAAGAACAGAACTCATGCAATATCAGTAGCGCCAGCCAAAAAATATGACAAGGTCTACAAATATGTGGAGATGGATATTATATTGGCAGTCATGTTGGTATTGGCTGATAATATAAAAATTTGTCTTTTTATGGTTGTCTATTGGTATAATATGATTATATATTTAGGCTAATAAATAATAGTCAGATTTAAATTAATAAATTAAATACATTTATTTATAATAAAAACATTTTAAAAGATAAATGTTTTAATTTAATTTTTTAAAAATCTCAATTCTTTTTTCCCTCTGAATTGCGAGTTGACATCTTGCAATTCTGACACTTTTTTTCTCAGAATTGATTGATACAAACTAGCAATTCTGAGAAATAAAGTCAGAATTGTGACTCAATTGCAAGTTTACATCTCGCAATTCTGACTTTTTTTCTCCGAATTATACTATACAAACTCGCAGTTCTGACTTTTTCCTAAGAATTGCGATAATAAATTAATGTCAAGCCTCACAGACAGTTTAAAAAAAAAAAAAAAAACGTTTAGAAAATTATTTATTCCATTGGTGTATAGGTCTATACTGTATTTTTCAAATAATTGTTGGGTAAAAAAATATTTTCCTAAACAGTCATTTTAGACACTTCCAAAACTGGTGCAACAGAGATGGAAATGCTATTTTTAAATACATGAATTATGCTTTCAAGGTTGTATCAGCGATTTCTAGCCTAAAACATAAAGTGTCAATTTCAGCTTACCTTTCTTCACGATCCGCTCGCTGCCTGCCCCATAAATTGTCTGTGAAAAAACCGCGTCTCTCTGGTCAGCCTAGGGTCCGAGATATGCCAAAAAAACAATCGGCACTACCAACCTTTCCACACAAAAACAAACAGTGTTCCAACCAATCAGCGTCAGGGGTTTGGTGTTGTGGACTTTCGCTCCGCCTCCCTCACGTCCCAGCACCAGTAGGAAAGTCCACAACACCAAACCCCTGACGCTGATTGGTTGGAACACTGTTTGGTTATCTGTGGTGTGTTGATAGCGCCGATTGTTTTTTTGGCATATCTCGGACCCTAGGCTGACCAGAGAGACGCGGTTTTTTCACAGACAATTTATGGGGCAGGCAGCGAGCGGATCGTGAAGAAAGGTAAGCTGAAATTGACACTTTATGTTTTAGGCTAGAAATCACTGATACAACCTTTCATCTTTGTTGCCACAGTTTTGAAAGTGCCTTTTTCTGTTCTAAAGAAGGGGGTGTTCCAATACTTTTGTCAATATAGTGTATGTACAAGTCATTGGTGTTTAAGTGTTTGGCTCAAGGTTGCACTTAAAGTCACACCAGAGGTGTTCAGCTGGGATAAGGACATTGATTCAGTCAGTGTGGAAGAACTTGACTGTTCTGCATAAAGCAATCACTTCTTTATGAACCTTGCCTTATACATAAAGGGGTTGTCATGTTAGAATAGAAAGGGTCCTGTCCATACTGTTGCTATAAAATAAGAAGCGCACAATCCCTAGAATATCATTACATGCCTAAACATTAAGATGTGTACTCATGGAAATTATTAAAGTAGTCAAACCTTTTCATTAGGAAGAAGTATCCCAATACTTTTGGCACTATAGTATAAATACAATTTTTATTTTAAATGTATAATATTTTGGTGGGCATGGCGTAAGACGCTACAAAATATTTGGAGATGGCTAAAGACTTCTAAAACTGTAAATATAGAAAGAAGTCTTTTGCCATCTCTACGTTTTATTAAGCGTCATGCCATGAGTACCAAAATATTATAAATATTTTAAGGTTGAAAGTTTTCATTATTGCTGTAACTTTCCTAACAAATGCTATATTGAAATGCTTAAAGAATGACTCTCTTATTGTTCCTTGACTTTAGCATTTTTTTTAACCCTGAATCTGAGAAAATGTATTTGTTTCTTTTCCTTATCAGTTTGCTATTACTTCCTGTTTTCACTAGTTATTCTCTCGCAGAGTTGCACGCACAGGGCCTCAACCACAGTCCGTTTTGCCTTTCCAGGAATTGTCAATATATAGACAACTTCCTAGATCCTGGATATGTGATTTCCGTGCTTTTTTTTTTGTTAACTGTCAGATATGGACGCTGTGTTTATGTGTTGGAATAATCGTGTTTCCTCTGCTCTCTTTCCTTTGGCTCCCCCCACCTGCTCGATCCGTCCTTCCTCTCAGTGGATGATCCAGGAGCCGCACAAAGTGGCCACCTTCTTCGGCTGCATTGGGAAGGATAAGTTTGGGAAGATCCTTAAGGAGAAGGCAGAGGAGGCCCACGTGGACGCCCACTACTACGAGCAGAGCGAAGAGCCCACGGGGACCTGCGCTGCCTGCATCACTGGCGACAACAGGTCAGCCACCCCTTTCCTCTAGGGAGGGCCCTTATCGCTTCCTCAGGATAGCACCCCCCCTGCACACACACAGTGCACATTCACACACCCCACCTCACTATGCATTGGGACTCGCTGTTCCCTCGCCGGCTGTTCTGCTCTTTTCCGCCAGAGCTCTTGATTTATTTATTTGCCGGGGTTAGATCAGCACAGAGGTATTTTGATACACCGCATGACTTGGCCCTGAAGGGTGCTAGATTCCATGACTGAGCAGATATGTGAAACTGCTTGGGCCGAATTACGTGCTACCTACACATTTGAACGGAGCAGATTGATGTGTTTATTTAAGTGTCACTTACTATTTCTCTGCTTGAGAAGAAAATACGATAGTAAGCATGCAAGCCTATCGACTAATCTGTAATCGTATCAACTCTGAGGATTTGTTCAAATGAACAGCAGGGTTAAACTCCTGATGGACTGCTGACACATTTTTGGAGCTTGCCCAGATAATCTTAAAGGAAAAACATTAGTTCAGACAAAATCCGGTACAAGGATTGGGAATTAGTTTAATGATTCTGAATTTCTGTCAAAGTTGTTCCTTACTAATTTCATTAATGATTCTTTTAGCACTTTGTAAAAGATATTTAGTAAAATGATTCAAATTTTACCAGAACAGATGTAATAAATAAAAAATAATTATAATTATCTTTTTTTTCCACTTCAGTAGCACTTTTTGCAATTTTATCGTATAAATAGAATAAATAGTTTAATTTTTGTGGTTCCTTACTAATTTCATTAATGATTCTTTTAGCACTTTGTGAGAAATATTTAGTAAAGAATAAAAAAACTCAATTTTAACAGAACCAGTGTAACTGGTGTTTCTGCCACTTAATACATTTTTTTCCACAGTTCTTTTTTCTTGCAATTGCAAGTTTACATCTCGTAATTCTGCCTTTTTTTTAATCAGAATTGCATGATACAAACTCACAATTTGGACTTTTTTCTCAGAATTGCACATTTTTATCTCACAATTCTGACTTTTCTCTCAATTGTGAGTTTACATCTTGCAATTCTGACCCTTTTTGCAAAAAGTTTTTTTGGCAGAAAAGTTTATATCTCACAATGCAATTTTATTAGAATTTTCTCAGATAAAAACTCAGTTCTGACTCTTCTCATAATTGTGTTTCTATCTCGCAATTTTGACTTTTTTTCTCACAATTGTGAGTTATAAAGTCAGAATTGTAAAATATAAACTTGCAAATTCTGAGAACAGTTTTTTCCCCTTAAAATTGGACTTATAACTCGCAAATGCAAGTTTATATCTTTTTAATTCTGAGGAAAATATATAATATATAATATAATAATGTAATAAATATTAGATATAAACTTAAAATTGTGAGGAAAAAAGTCAGAATTGCGGGTTTATATCTTGTAATTGTGAGAAAAAATTCAAAATTTTTTCAGTGGCAGCAACAGGCTTTCATATGTAACCTATCTGAAACTTTATCGTATAAATATAATTAATTTTCATTATTTTTTATTTATTAATTAAATAGTATTAATTAGTATTAATATTAATTAGGCCGGGGGCAGCCGTGGCCTAATGGTTAGAGAGTTGGACTTGTAACCCAAAGGTTGCGGCTTCGAGTCTCAGGTCCGGCAGGGATTGTAGGTGGGGGGAGTGAATTACCAGCGCTCTCTCCACCCTCAATGCCACGACTGAGGTGAGTCCCTTGAGCAAGGCACCAAACCCCCAACTGCTCCCCGGGCGCCGCAGCAATGGCTGCCCACTGCTCTGGGTGTGTGTTCACTGTGTGTGTGTTCACTACTGTGTGTGTGCACTTGGATGGGTTAAATGCAGAGCACAAATTCCTAGTATGGCTCATCATACTTGGCCTCACGTCACCTCCTTTCCTTTCCTTACTTAAATATACTTGTATGTAATATATAGAAGTATTTTTAATTCATTTTTACATTTATTTTATTTCGGGTTTATTTGACAGGGACATTGCACATCAATAATAAATAAATGTACAATGTGCCAGAATTAGCCAGAAGGGTTTTTATGTTTTTTTTTTTATATTTTATATTTTATGTAGATATATATTGACATGACAAATATATATATATATAAAGAGAGAGAGACATGACAAAATTAATATATTTTAGTTTGTTGAGTCTTGTAATTCATTCATATTTTGATACCCTAGATAGAACTGTCTTATGAGAGTCAATTAGTTTAAGATTCTGACTGTATATTTTGTGCTGTCGAATCACAATGGTGCTGCACAGTAGTAGTGCAAGAAACCATATTTTGGAGCTTGACAAACGTGGTCACTATAACCTGTTTTTATGTGCTTAGGGGTTCTTCAAAGATATATTTGGGGTTCACCGACAAACATACACCCTTTAATTATAACACAATTTTCATTTCTGGCAGGAGTATTCCTTTAATGAAAAAAAAAAATGCATGCATCTGCAGGGGCACCGGTGTCAGTGACATCAGTTGAATAATAGATGCTCCTCCGAGGCAGTTGTGATCGTTCAGGTGGTGATCTGCATTTGTTTTGCATGTTGTCAGCCATGCTATTGCCTTTTAATCAGAGCTGCTGACAAAACTATTGTGTAAGTGTGTGTGTGTACATGAACAACTGCTCACAGGTGTGTCCTCTCTGAGCCAAGCTGCCAAATCAGAGGCACTACCCTGGTCACTTATATTGTGGTTTCATAGATTTGCTGTACAGAATTGATGTTGAGAGAGTGTTTAAGAAAGCAAATACTAACAGATAGCGTTCTCCGGGTATTAAAAACCACCTTGGAGTACACATACTTATAGTCAGGTAATATACGTTTAAAAGGTCCCATGTAACCAGTGAAGGTATGAAAGTGGAGAAGGAGATTTATGAGGGCTGGTCTCTTTGTTTAGACTGTCATAGAGTTAGTGTGAGCGGGCTATGCATTAGAGACAGTTTGAAAGAGCAGCGGCTTGTAGAGCTGTCAGCCTTGGCCTTATGAGACTCTTCTCATTAGCACCTCACCTGTCAAAGCAGACCCTTTCATTACAGGAGACTCGCAGACCTGCAGCTCAAGGCCTGAAAGCGGTTTGATCAATATCTTCCTCGATACTTTCTCCCTCCAGCTATGCAGCGCACCTGTACGCAGCCGCCGATGAGACAGGCCAGATGAGAAACGGTGTTAAAAGGCCACCGATTTCAGAGCAGTTTGAGGGGGGAGGGAGAGGTCACGGGTCTACAGCCTGCAGCGAGAGGTCTGCCCTTCCTCTTTGCGCCGCCTCTCACTGTGATGCGTAATGATAGCGTGGAGAAGAGTCCGACACAATCTGCCTGGTCAGATCAGCGTGACTCTGCTGCTCGAATTGCTTATTATGCCTTAATGGATTTGATTTTGATTAACATGATGACATCAAGCCAGAGGGTGTCAGATCGGCATCTTGCATGTTCTTCTGTGAAAATTACAATCAGATGCTTTTTTTTCTCAAGGAGGCTTGCTGTTTTATTAGTTGGATAGACATAGTAGAGATGCACAGAATATCGGTACCACATTGGTTATTGGCTTAAGTTTTTTTTTCCATAACTGTGATTAATTGCACTTTTTTTTTTTTTTTAAAGCATACGGATATAGCTATATTGCATGGCTATAAGTGTGATATTGTGTTTATACAACAGTTTGATCACACAAGTGTGTAAATACAAAAGAAACAGCAGAGTGTCTTTAAAAAACTCTTTTTTTGTGCAGAACTACTTCCTTCCACCATGGATTCAAATCTCAGTTTTACAGTTTAATAGCTGAGCCCAAGTCTCCGTTTTTATTTTGAAAATGTCACTTTAGAACTAACGAAGGAACGTTTAGTCGCTTTATTGAAGGCTTATTGTAATACTGTGTTAAAAGCTCAATGTATTAGATTGTTTTGAGAAAAATATGGACCGAGCAAGTGTGATTGCCTGCATCTGATACAGTATTCATTCTTCAGCTCAATCTCATATACACAAAACATTAATTTGAATGTCCACTGAGAAAAGAGATATCTTTGTCGCACTATCCTTTTATATGTTATGGGTGATTTCCAAAGACAGCGGTGCTCAGTGCATTTGTTGGCTGCGTCTTGCAAGGCATTGGTGAAAGTAAAAATAACTTTCTGTTTCAGGGTGCTTTTACGCCTGGCCTGTTGTTTTGGAACCTGGTTCGTTTGGGCATATGTGAACGCGGCAATCACGTTTGAATCAGCGGCAAAACAATCGGTCCAAGATCGACTCAACAAGGTGGTCTTGGCTCGATTGGAGCAGTTCAGTTGTAGTGAAGAGCAGTAGCTTTGTTGTTTTGCTTAAAATGAACCGTCGATTGTTGCAGAAAAACTTTTCAAAATGCAGAAGTTTACAAGGTATTTAGTGAGCGTCTGAAATAAATTGGCTTTTATTGCTTAAACTATAATAAGCCCATAAAGCTGTTGACCTCCTATCCTGATGGATGACTGCTATGAGTGGAATCCCAGAAAATAAACCGTGGAACTTTGACCAATGAGAGGACAGTTTACTCGCACATGACTTGTATCAATTTTGATCCATTTAGAAACTTTGCTGTGTGAAAGTGAACCACACCAAGAATAAAAAGCAACATTGTAATAATTTGAATCCCTGTTTTTGAACAAAGCAATTGATCTAAGCACCAGCAGTCTCTTTCAATATAGAAGTCTTTACTGCTGACTCATAAAAACAGTCCAACTAAAATCATCATCGCGAGCACAAACCGTTTCCCAATACTAAATGCTACTATTAAATACTACTGTTAATTATATGTAAAATAGTATTTATTAAATAATAATGTTTAATAAAAAACAACAGCATTATGAAAGTTGCTAGGCAATTCAGTCAAAAGTACAAAGGCAGTGCTCTAATATACAGCATTAAATTTAAATCAAATATAACGTGATGAGATTTTGCCCTCAGCCAAATCTATTCACTCTGGAACAAATAGTAGATTAATGAGACCAAAGACTGACAGTTAGATTTACCCCAAACAAATTATATCTCATGTTTAACCACTATAGAGACATCGGACCCAGCGGCAAATTCCAGAAGATCTGGCCAAGGTAAGGCTGTTCTCTGGGGGTTCATGAGTGCTGTGCCCTAGAGCTCACATGTCCGAAAACATTGAAAAAAAAGTTGCAAATAGACGTTGTCTTTATTAACAAACCACATATTTAAAG
>NC_133362.1:25049694-25079530 GCF_049309525.1 Garra rufa | reverse complement strand
CAAGAAATGTTTTGAAAAACCACCTCGTCTAGTGCATAAAAAAACGCCTAACCTTCGAAATATTGTAGTCAGAGCAGATTTGAAATCGGCTTCTCATTTCTTGGATAAAATACCTCAGGGTAATTTTAGATGTGGCAATTGTCAACAGTGTAATTTCACGTATAAGACATCAACTTTCACACATCCTCATACGGCAAAAATTTTTAAAATTCGTGGTACCATTTCGTGTAAGACGGCTAACGTTATTTATATGCTTCGTTGCCCTTGTGGCTTATGCTACATTGGTAAGACTAGTAGACCTTTGAAAAATCGTATTTCTGAACATCGATGTGCAATTAGACATCACGATCCTAAAAGTCCAGTTGCTCAGCATTTTGCAGTTTTTAGACATTCAGTTTCCACTCTTCAATATATAGGCATCGAGGTAGTTAAGTATCCACGTCGTGGAGGTGATATTAACAAATTGCTTTTACAACGTGAGGCTTTTTGGATTTTCACATTAGATACGTTGTCTCCTAGAGGACTTAATGAAGATTTTGATATTCGCCCATTTCTCTGAAGTGTTATGGTAATACAGATGGTTTTTTTATGTATTGAATATATCAAAAGGTTTTGGTGTGATTAATGTCATTATTCGGATGTATACTTGCAGGTATAAAATTAAGAAAAGTGTTTATTGAAGTGTACATTAATTGTTGTATTTTGCATAGCTTTATATATCTTTGCATGTAAATTTATTGTAGTCGATTTATTTGTTAGTCACATGGTGTTTTGACGTAATTATGATCACCTGGAGATATAAAGGGATGCACATGAGTAGTCAATTTGTCTGATGAAGAGCCTGCGTGCTCGAAACGTAACACACGCTATGCGAAAGTTGTTTTAATAATAAATATTTTTGATACTTTTGGAGCTTAGGTGTTGCCGACTTTATATTCTATTTTTTACTTGTTGCTTTTTGGTCGAGCACCCTTTTGAGACTGATGTGCGTGCTTTTGTTTCATTTTTCTTTGTGACCCTTGACCACAAAACTTAAGTAGCAAGGGATATTTTTGTAGCAATAGCCAAAAATACATTGTATAGGTCAAATTAATCGCATTCATTTTTCTTTTATGCCAAAAATCATTAGGAAGTTAAGTAAAGATAATGTTCCATAAAGATACTTTGTAAATTTCCTACCATAAATATATATCAAAACTTGATTTTTGAATAATAATACGCATGGCTAAGAACTTCATTTGGACAACTTTAAAGGCAATTTTTTTGTTACAATATTTAGATTTTTTTACACCCTCAGATTCCAGATTTTCAAATAGTTGTATCTCAAACAAATATTGTCCTATCCTAACAAACCATACATCAATGGAAAGAATATTTATTCAGCTTTCATATGATGTATAAATCTTAATTTCAAAAAAATGGACCCTTATGACTGGTAGGTCACATTTGTCATCAAATAAATGGTTTAACATCATCCTATGGACATTTGACAGGGCTTTTGTGAAAACTACAGATTGTACTTCCAAGTTTTTGTATCCTCATTCATGGATAATCTGATTGAGCCCACAGCCCAGTGCATTATGGGTGCTTACGTTTTTCTACTGTTTTTTACGACTGTCATTTTTCTCAGTTCTCTCCAGTAGTGTAGCACTTATTTGACTAGTACATCATAAAAAAATGCTAATTTTGGAAAAGGAGTCTAACACTCTACAGTAAAAACATATTAATTGATTAACTATAAGATACCTATGGAAGCCCGCTTCCGCCACTAAATAAAAATTTTTTAAAGGTAATTGCAACTTTTTATCTCACAATTCTGACTTTTTTCTCAGAGTTATGAGATTTAAACTCAGAATTCCAAGATATAAAGTCAGAATTGCAACATATAAACTCGAAAGTTGCAATTCTAAGAAAAAAAAAAAAATTCGAGATACAAAGTCGCAATTCTGAGAAATACAGTCAGAATTGCATTATATAAACTCGTAATTCTGACTTTATAACACAGAATTGTTCTAAAGTCAGAACTGCATGATATAAACTTGCAATTCCGAGAAATAAAGTGACAATTCTGTGAAATACAGTCAGAATTGCAATATATAAACTCGCAATTCTGACATTATAACATAAAATTGCGAGTAATGAAGTGAGAATTGGACTTTATTACTTGCAATTACAAGTTTACATCTCACAGTTCTGAGAAAAAAACATTCATAATTGTGAGTTTATATCCCGCAATTTTGACTTTATAACTCACAATTGTGAGTTTATATCATGCAATTGTGAGAAAAAAGTCAGAATTGTGAGATGTAAACTTGCAATTACAAAAAAAAAGTTGTAGTCTCTTTTTAAAAAATTTTATTCAGTGGCAGACACAAAACAGGCTTCCATAGATACCTTACGTATTGGGTAAAAAATGATGAGGCAATATGATAAACATAATAAGAAGTCCCTGTGTGATGCATCTTTTAAAATTATTATTATAAAATTATTCATTTAAAAAAAATGATTAAGTCTTTTAAACGCAGCTTGCTTTTACAGTGTAGTGACATGTGGCAGCAACGGGGGAGCACAAAATCCACCTGTTCAATAATGTGATTTTAACAGGCAATGGCATGTTTATTTATGACACTGGCTCGTAAAAACTGAACTGATATTTGACATCTGACATGATTCTCATTCCTCTAAAGTTCACTTGTGTGTAAGGGTTATATTGGACACATACACACAGTGAGAATGTGACGGCACCTGCAGTAAGATGCCTCTCCCTCGGCCGAAAGCAGAGTGGGTGCGACTGCATTCCCTCTCCATGCTGGCTGTTTATATAACAAGGCTCCTGGTCTGTCACAGCACTGTGTCATCTGTTGACTGTTTACGCTCAAACTCATAACTATCTCTCATTGATTCCCACAACCTCCGCAAAGACTCACTACTCCTTTAAAGGGAAACTCTGCACACACGCTGGCGGACCCATAAAAGGTTTGACTTCATAAAAGGCCCTCAAACACACATTTGGCAGTTTTGGTAGTGTCAAATAAAGCATATGGGTAACAGAAAGACAGACTCAAGAGGCATCAATGCATCGATTGTGTACTTTTGATGCATAATTAATGCAGAGTGCTTATAGCGGTTGTAGCTTGACTAAAAGGCTGTTTGATCTCAGGTGCATTAGTGCTGTGATAATGGGTTTTGAGAGAGCAGTCCAGGTCAGCAGCTGCTCTGGCTTCTGTCTATCAGGCCACTGTCAGATATCGTTAAGGACAATTCAGACCATTTCAGCAAAGGACTTGTGCATTTTGGATGATTATATCAAGTACAAGCCCAGTTTCCTAAAACATATATTATAGGATTTCACCTCAAGTGAACTAATCATGTCTTTTTTTCTTCAGTCTCAAGAAAACATTCAAGAAAACATTCCAGGATTTTTCTCTATATAGTGGACTTCAGTGGTGGCCAATGGGTTGAAGGTCCAAACTGCAGTTTCTAAGGGCTCTACACAATCCCAGCTGAGGAATAAGGGTCTTGTCTAGCGAATAGTGGTGCAACGGATCACAAAACTCACGGTTCGGATCATATCACGGATTTGGAGTCACGGATCGGATCATTTTTCGGATCAGCAAAAAACAATTTTTTTTTTAATAATTACTGAATGCTAACTTTAAGTACTTCTAATCCACAGCAAAAACTACTAGCTGAACTAATAAAGTCAATTACAAAAATGACAAGTGTAGATGAATACAACATAAAGGTACTAATAAAATCAATAACACAGAGAAATGTAATATTTAATTGTAAAATAACTAGTGCTTCTCACTGCAGGTATAAATAGGACGCTGTCTCTTTAAGGCCTAATGCACGTCTCTAATACTGGCACGCATCTTTCTCAGCTGTTTCGGTTTACTAAAGACATAACCGACTGTGTTTACCAGAATACCAAAACGGGTATTAAACATAACTTTGTATGTATGTTAAGAGAAGTTTTAAAGAGGAATCAATCTGTGAATCACGCAGTTTGAATCGCGCGTCTCTCTCTGTCTCTCTCTCTCTGTGCGCATGCTCGCTTCAGGTATGTGCGGCAACGGGGGGAAAAAAAAAAGAAGAAGAAAGAAACAGCGCGCGTGTTCTCTTTTGCTGCAGCAGTTTAAGTAGTTTGAATGGTTAAATTGGCAAGACAAAACATATGCAAATTATACACTTTTACTCTATGAAGGTTCAATTTAACAGTTAATCCGCGAACCACATGCGTACCGAACCGTGGGGTCCGGTCCGTACGGATCACGGATCATCTACGATCCGTTGCACCCCTACTAGCGAAACAAACGGTCATTTACTAAAAGAAAGAAAAAATTACTTTTTAAACCACAAATGCTCATCTTGCACTAGCTCTGCAATGCGTGACTTTCTCGCGTTACGTAATCACGATGGAAAGGTCACACGCAGTTAGTTCTTTGTCTGTGTACTCCAGTTTTAATTTAATTGACAAATCATTTTCGTCAACAACATTTTTTAACAGGCGATGACAAAACAAAAAGTCATTTTGAATGGCAAAACTATGACGAAAATCTATTGACATTTTCAACAATGAATAAAAACGAAATAGTCTGCGCTGAAGCCTTGTGGGCAGCCCGCCGAAATAGAGCGCAGTTGCGCTCTGGACGTCCCGTGTTCAAATCCGAGGACCTTTCCCGATCCCGCTACCTATCTCGCCCACTTTGCTTCCTGTCATTTCTGATCTGTCCTATCACAATAAAAGGCAAAAATGCCCCCCCAAAAAATTTAATTGTTAGAGAGGGACGATTTGGAAAGAGATTCAATCTGAACAAATCTGCTGCGTGGTTAGGAGGTTAGATGTGTACACTCCAGCGGGACATAAGCTAGCATACATTTGCTGCACATGTCATAAAACGTTCAAAAATGTCAATATCCGGGAGTAGGAGAAGAGCAGACATATGGATAAATCTGACAACGCAAAAGAGAACGCGTAAACACACTCGGTTACATTTTAGGTGAACATAAACAGTTGGGAGAATATCGGACGCGGATCAGTACATTGCATCCGTGCATTCGGTTTTAAAATGACAGCAGCCTAATTTAGTTGCTACTGTTTGTGGCACTGATGTTAATCAAGCTAAAAAGAAAGACAGAAAATCACTTACTGCTCTTGACTGATAAATTCTAATTGATTTATATAAATAAATATGTCTGCTTAAAAGAATGAAGAATAAACAAGTTTTATATAATTAGCCTATATATATATATATATATATATATATATAACCATTGAAAAGAAGACCATGTTTTTGTTTCTTTATGAGAAATGGTTTCATTTAATTTTAATATAAAGACATTTTGTGTGTCACAGCAGTTAAATCTATGTCGATCATGATAAAACCTACACAATGAGTTTGGTCATTTTAGCGAAATGCTTAATAAATGCATTACACTGTAACTAAACCCATTCGATTTTAGTCTGCTAAATCTACTGTAGATTTAGTCGTCTAAAATCTTATGATATTTAGTCAACTAAAACTAGACTAAAACTAAAACAATTCAGATTACTAAAATATGACTACAACTAAATGGCACTTTATTCAAAAGACTAAGACTAAATTGAAATTTGCAGTCAAAATAAACACTGGTGTACACTCTTAAAAATAAAGGAGCTTCAAAATGCCATAGAAGAACCTTTTTTGTCTAAACGGTTCCATAAAGAACCTTCAACCTTTCTGTTTGACAAAAAGTTCTTTGTGGCGAAAGAAGGTTCTTCAGATTATAAAAAGCTAAGAAAACGATGGTTCTTTAAAGAACCTTTGACTTGATGGTTCTTTGTGGAACCAAAATTGGTTCTTCTATGGCATCGCTGTGAAGAAACTTTTAAAGCATAGTGTACTCTACTTCAGAAAGGTAGAGTAGGGCAAATTTTTCTCATTTTCAACTTCAAAATCATCCAACATTGTTGTTTTCCCTTTTTTTTTTAAAAGGGGGTTTGACTTTCTTTGCATTTTCGCTTTGTAAACACAACATGATTACATAATGGGTGAAGTCGAGCTAGTGCAAGACGAGCATTTGTAGTTAAAAAGTATATACATTTAGATTTTTTTTTTTAGAAAATGACAGATCATTTTGCTAGATAAGAGCTTTATTCCTCGGCTGGGATCGAGTCCCTTCAAGCTGCACTGTAACTGCAATTTAGACCTTCAACCCGCTGATCCATATTGAAGTTCACTATATGGAGAAAAATCCTGAAAAGTTTTCCTCAAAAAATTTAATTTTTTTGTAGTAAAACAGTAATTTCAAACAGTTACAAATTTAAAAAGATTGTATTTTATGTTCACTGTCACACCATTAAGTTACAATCACCTCAGCTCTCAAAAAAGAGCCGTGTAGATTCTCATCTATATTGTAATTCATAGAAATCACTCTGGAGCATTACACTGCAAACATTTATGCCACTCAAAACATATCCTCTAGTCAAGGCTAGATTTATTTTGTGAAGAAATCACAATGGAGACTTGCTTTAAACAGAATATCCCTGTTTAAAATACATGAGGGATTATGGGAGCTGGGGAAGCAAACGGCAAAGTAGTTTATGCTTGTGTCATCAGTGCGGGTCTTACTATAACATTGTGATAGATCTGTATGAATGACTGGGATTAACTTCAGTTTAACACATTTCAAAGGGCATCGCCTCCACTCGCACAATCATTTTATCACTGAGGGAGTTTTCCCTGCAAGTGGCGTTTCGCTTTTGGGTTACATTTTGGGTTACTAGGTCATGTCTATAATCATTACATTTTGCTGTTGGATGTGATGTTAAAACAACAGCAGCACTTCACAGATACTGTAGTCCTGCACTAACACTGACTCCGAAGGGAATCTAAGAGCTTAGCCATGGATGACATAAACGGCACACATTTACAAATGCATATGGCATATGGATGGTATGCCAGTGGCTCTCTTCCAAAGCACTGTGACAGACTTGGCTGAAAAGACAGACAGACAGAGATGTAGACTCCCCAGCATGCCAGACCCCTGCTGTCTTCTCTGTTAAGATCCATAAAAAGCATTCAGAGAGAAGGAGATAACTCAAACAGTCCATGTGAATCTAGGTAGATCTAGCTGGATGTTTCTCACTGGCTTCCCTCCAGCTTATCCACACCCAGCAATGATCATTAATCAGTTTGAGTTACACACTAAAACCAAATATGGTTCTGGATTGCATTTATCATATCTAGGACTTATATTCTGCAGAAGCATGAACTAGTGAGAGCCACCATTACAATAAACAATTACACTGTCAATTCTTTATTTGTCACAATTATAGGGCCATTATCTACATATTAGTAGACTAATGTGTCTATAATCTAATCTCGTACCACAATGCCAAAGTGCCCAAGAGAATGTTGACAATCTAAACATAGAACAGTCTCCAAGATACAGAGTGGTCTTTAGAGTGAGAAGAGATATAAAACCTCTTCACTCAGCCCTGATTTCGAGGCTTGGCTGATGTGCAGGACATTTCAGCAGTAACAGGTGCCACATATGAGGGGGATGGGGTGTGTCTCCAGTGAAGACGCTGACATCTTAGACTTCCTCAAGCCAGCAGGGAGTCACTTTCCCTGCGCATGAAACATCCCTCTGGCCATGCATCGTGAGACCGTGTTACTTCCCAGGCTGGAAGGCCTATTTATTCCCGGCACAAAATGCTCACTCCCTATTTGTGACTTACTCACGTACATAAGGAGGATTCTTTTCACATTACTTTACTTAATGACAGCTGGGAGTAAATTATCTTGTTACAAATAAACAAGAAGAAATAGCCTAATGCTCAATGCACTTCTGACCTCTCAACATAGGTCCTGCTTGAGATAAACCATATACTTGTGAGTATGTAACTGTATGCAACTCGTAATAGAGTAGAATAGTATAGAAGAGAATAGAATGCTTCAATTTCTTAAAGTTATTTTAAACAAACACATACGCACACAAAACCATGTAGAATACAATAGAATAGAATATTTAACTACAGAAGACATTACAGATGAGAGCAGAATAGAATAGATTAATTTTTCAGATGGCTGAAGGCATTAAAACACTTAAAACACATTACAGATGAGAACATAGAATAGAACTGAATAGAATAGAACAGAATAGAACATTTAACACCGAAAGTTCCAAAGCCCATTTTCAAGTGCTTGAAGTTATTTTAAACACACACACACACACACACACACACACACACACACACACACACACACACACACACATAGAATAGAATAGAATAGAATAGAATAGAATAGAATAGAATAGAATAGAATAGAATAGAATAGAATATTTAACTAGGTATGAACTTATTAAAATGAATGTTTCAGATGGCTGAAGGCATTTAAACAGAACACAATACAGATGCGAATAGAATAGAATATTTAACTACAGGTATGCACAAAACAAATGTTTCAGATGGCTGAAGGCATTAAAACACTTAAAACACATCACAGATGAGAACATAGAATAGAACTCAATAGAATCGAATATTTAACACAGAAAGTTCCACAGCCCGTTTTCAAATGCTTGAAGTTATTTTAAACACACACACAACAGAATAGAATAGAATATTTAACTACAGGTATGCACTTACTAAAATATATGTTTCAGATGGCTGAAGGCATTTAAACACTTAGAACACAATACAGATGTGAATAGAATAGAATAGAATAGAATAGAATAGAATAGAATAGAATAGAACATTTAACGCAGAATGTTCAAGAGCTAAAAGTTATTTTAAACACTCACACACAGCAGAATAGAATATAGAATAGAATAGAATAGAATAGAGTAGAATATTTAATTACATGTATATCAGTTGGCTGAAGGCATTGAAAGACTTAGAACACAATACAGATGAGAGCAGAATAGAATATAATAGAACAGAACATTTAACACAGAAAGTTTAAGAGCCCATTTTCAAATGCTTGAAGTTATTTTAAACACATACACTAAACAGAATAGAATAGAATAGAATAGAATGTCATCTTGTTCAAATCTGAAATGTCAAAATCAAACTCATAAATAATAAACCCGATTCTATAACTTTCATTATATATAATACAACTACATACAGCAGTAAACAGAGCACTCCGCCAGCAATCAAATTAACTCTTTAAAATATGTAACGCTTCAATAACAGACTGCTGTTGTTTTTAATTTTCTTCAATTAGAGACTCCCTTATTGAGACCAGAGAGGAAATAGGACATACCAGCAAGATTCTGTCTGGTTGCTGTGGGTACACTGGGAGAATAATGACACAATACTCTTGGAAGTTTTTGGGATTGATGATTCTGTTTTTGATGTTTCCAAGAAACAACACTAGAACTTAAAGTACTTTCCTTAACAGATGAACTCCTTGTGCAGAGAAGAATACAGGTCAAATAAAGACTCCACTATACCACAATCACTTCATCTTTATAATGTGAACTGTCAGTTCACAATACAGTAACTACTATGCAGAATAATACACTCAGGGAACATCTAAAATTATGACAACATAGGAAAGTTTACAGACTGTGTTTAACTACAATATCCATCTGCTCTTGCTGATGGTGTCAAGTGGAAAATTATTCCACTACAGACTACACTAATTCTCAGCTATTGCATACAACCCTTTCTAACAGAAACACAGTCACTGAATGTTTTTTAGATGTAGAAACTTTAGTTTAGCATGTGTGAACTTTGTTTTACAAGAAAAAAAAAAATGAAATGTAACACTCCCCAAAACATGCTCTACTTCAGTCCATCTCCTCGCTGACCAATCAGGACCATGTGTTTACACTATTATTTCCTTTAGCCACATAGATGTAATGTAATTATCAAACCAAAACCAGTATGATTAGTTTGCACTGTTGGACATCACTAATGCGACAAATGTACCTGATTACCTACACCCTTTCTAAAACTGTCATGATTAACAATAATTTTCACCCAAAATACACAATGTTATTGTTACTAAAACACAGCCACATATTTTCACAAAAATTGGTGTCCGTCACTGTCATGAAATAGAAACAAAATGACAAAGTTTCACACTCAGTGAAGAAGACCTCGTGTATTATGAGGTAGCAGCAACAACTGTGGTACCTAATGGTATTTAAGAGGAAAGTGTGGTTACCATGGTAATTTTTTTATAAGGGGAGACGTTTTAACGAAATGAAGTGCGCGTTGATAAACCCAATGAAACAAGAGATAAACTAAAAGAGCAAAAGATGCCGTATGGATGACAGCTAGGACTCTCACCCGCACGAGGTTGCTGACAGCCGCTTGCACTGCCGCCACTGGGCTGGTGAGATCTGGGATCGCTTTCCCATCAACTTCGCCCTCCTCGTGCATGATAACCAAGTGGGATATCTGCTGAGCCACTGGCTCCAGGATACTCTCTATCGTCTTGGTGTGGAAAACTGGCATCCTGAAATCTAAATATCCTCAACACAAGTGAGAAAAAGGCACGAGTTCGCTCAGTCCTGCGCTTCCCCCCGTTATTTCTTCCAAGGGCACCACGATCCAAACGTCTATTCCCAAGTCTATTCCACTCATGCAGAGAAATCCCTAAACGCCTCCTCAACGACCGACGCCTTCTTGTGGATAACCAAAGCAAGACGGCCGGTGAGTGAGAGGGGACGCACGACTCAAAACAGCCAGGGCTCGTCAACCAATCAACGCAAAGGTTTCACGCCAGGCGGAGCATCTGATTGGTTCGCGCTGACGCTGTTTCCACTCTCCTCCACCCCACCCTACCTGTGATAAGAGCTTCCCTGACTACGTCATGCGGGCAGTAGCCAAAAAGGGAATGCGTCGGACTGGAATGACAAAGTGAGGATTC
The DNA here is from genome assembly GCF_049309525.1 of Garra rufa. Taxonomy (NCBI): domain Eukaryota; kingdom Metazoa; phylum Chordata; class Actinopteri; order Cypriniformes; family Cyprinidae; genus Garra; species Garra rufa. The sequence continues at coordinate 25,068,659 of NC_133362.1, read as the reverse complement.
CGTGGATTACATTTGACTTAATGATAGGTAATGGTGTTAGTGCAACGGCAACAAAGTAACTGATACTCAGTGACAGACCGTGCAAACATGTCTATCTATACTTAGCCTGCAGCGTTTAATTCAGATCATCTGCTGATGTCTTCTTCATGTGGTCATTTCTGCATGACAACGAAATGTGTAGGTGGACAATTAATTAATCTTTTTAGAAGACCATGCTGACCAGCAGAAACGATTCAGAAGTTCACATCCCTGATAAATGTCTTTCTAATACAGTCTGAAAGCATACTTTCACATCTAGGTTTAAATGAAATATCACACACCTATGTAAGTAAACACAACCGCTCAAATGTTTAGTCAGATACCCGGATGCGCGGCCACATTGGAGATACTCCGATGTAAACAACAGCATTGAATGCACATTTAATGTACTGCTGAATAGGTTGTTCTGCTAATTTATGCTGTCTAAACCATGTAAAAAAAAACGTGTGGAAGTTGCTAAATCATTAAGAAAAGGACTTAGTGAGCAGGAAACGGCACGCTAATTTGACAAACTGTAGTTAATAGGTGGTAAAGATACAAATAAGCAACATCAATTAAGATATTAGCCTAATATTTCACCTACCTTACTGGAAATGATAAGAACAAACACAAATGTTATCAAGATTTTTGCCCTGGAAATCCTCGTTCAGTTTTGCCAACCACAAACGCCTTTTGTTCTTCAGTTTTTGCACTCTTCTCCTTTATTTTTTTTATAACTTTTGGCAGTCTATAGTACTCCAAATGTATTTTCCTGGTCCAACTGATTAGTACAGCCCAAAACATGACAATAATTGATCATTTTCAGCAGCAATAATTAGCTGAATTTGCGAGTTCCGTTCGGTTCAGTGGCATTGTTTACATTCAGTGCCACTGAAAATACTCTATTTATTTTTTTTTATCAAAAAATACAGTGAATAAGAAATTATTTGAAATATTATTACATTTAATTTATTCCTGTGATGCAAAGCTGAATTGTCAGCATTATTTCAGTTTTTAGTGTCACATGATCCTTCAGAAGCACCTAATTTGCTGCTTAAGAAACATTTCTGGTAATACTTTACAATAAGGTGTCAGTTAATGTATTGAGTGACATTAATGTACGGCGAACAATACATTTATTACACTAATTATTCATCTTTGTTAATGTCAGTTAATAAAAATACTTTTGTCCATTGTTTATTGATGTTAAAGCACAGTGCGTTAACTAATGTTAACAAAAACAACTTGTGATTAATGCATTAGTAAATGCTGAAATTAACATTAAAATGAATAAATCATTATTGTTAACTAATATAGTTAACTAATGTTAACTAATAAACCTTATTGTAAAGTCTTACCACCTTTATTCTTGTTATTAATGTTGAAAAACAGTTGGGCTGTTTAATGTGGAAAGCATGATATATATTTTTTCAGGATTCTTTGATGAATAGAAAGGTCAGAAGAACACCATTTATTTAAAAAGTAACATTATGAATCTTCACTGTCACTTTTCATGAATCTTCATGAACAACATGAAAAAATGACTAAAGATTTTACCCATACTGACCCCAGATTTGACCACTTGCAAACTGTATAACAGTGTGTAAATTAAAGGCTACGGTGAGACACTGTAAATTCTTTATTTGAGGTTAACCACTGGATGTTTAATACACTGACCTTGTTTGGTTTAGCTTAATACTTTGGACGATGTGTTTAGAGTTAAGAATAAACATTTGGTTAAGGAGAGACTGGCTCCCCTGAATGAAACACTTAGTTTGCTGGCAAAGGGACAGGGCTTTATTTAGACGTTTGTGATGTGTTTAGGATATCTACAGGAAAATAATGTTTAAGCATAATCATTATAAATAATTCACAGGTTGGGTCTTTAGACATGTAAGACTCCATTGTGACTTTGTTTCAGACGCCATTCAGTGCTAAGAAAACACAAGGCGACTGTAAGGCTACCAAATAAGGAGGGATTTCAGATGGAGGAGCACAGAGATGTGCCTTGCAACACTAATAAGGTAAACTGTTTATTATATAAGTAGCAGCTATCATTGAACCTTGTAAGTGCAGACTCACTCGGGGATGCTGCTTGCGTATCTAGGACGTTGTCTGCAGTCTCTCAATGTTTTCAGACTTGACAGGAGAACTCCTGCTTTGGCTGTGCTTTTAAACTCTTTCCGACACCAAAAGTTGTCAAGTTGTCAGTCAGTTCACACTTCAGACAACCTTATAAATAAATGTATAATTCCCTTCAGTATCGTCAGTTTCTATCTATTTACCATTTCAATCATGAGGTTTTTTTTAGCTAAACTAACATATTTGTTTGGAAAATATAAATGGAAAACAGCTGGCTGATTAATATGTGTGCTTATGATCATTTTAATTATTAATTGTCATAATTAGAAATTATAAATTGTATTATTGATGTTGAAACTCTTCGTATTGAAATGGAACAGTACAGAATCAGTTCCATTATAGCCTAGTGCTGACTAGTCCATATTTGCTGCCTTTGCCCCATTGGCTGTGATCGCATTGTTTTCTCTTTCATACAAACACACTTACTTACTCACACGCTTTTAAACATGCAAATAAACAGATATTAGGATTAAAATAACTAAATGAATGAATGAATATAAAAGCTCAAGATGCTTTTTGGATGTTTCTTAAATATAATGCTGGATAAAGTGATCAGGATTTATACAAACTTGTGAAGTTTATGTGCTGCTGTCTATAACTAAATCAAAATTATCCCAATTCAGCCTGAGATTAGATTTAGATCTTCACTCAAATTGTTGTGCTCATAATATAATTTGTAATGAAAATTTGTACATTTAATTGGATTAAATATTCATTATTAAAAATAATGAAAATTCACAGTTTTTACTAGTGGTCTCAGACTTTTAGAACCTACTATATGTATACTAAGTATATACAGTCAAGCCCGAAATTATTTATACCCCTGGCAAAATTCTGACTTAAAGTTACTTTTATTCAACCAGCGAGTTTTTGGGGTTTTTTTTGACCGGAAATGACACAGGCTTCTCCCAAAAGATAATAAGACAATCCAAAGTTCTATACCATTCCAAATAGTCCAAGCTGTTCTAAAGCATCCTAATTACCCTGATTCATTGGGAACAGCTGTTTTAATCAACTCAACAGGTGAAAAACAGAAGCTCTCTGCTGTTGGTTTGTGGACAGTCATGGCTAAGACAAAGGAGCTCACTGAGGACCTGCGGCTGCGCATTGTGGCTGCTCACAAGTCAGGAAAGTGTTATAAGACCATATCTAAATGTTTTGAAGTTCCAGTGGCTACAGTGCAAAGTTTTATTAAAAAATACAAGACGTTCCGCACTGTGAAAAATCTAAGAGGACGTGGTCAAAAGCCAAAAGTGACACCTGTGCTGGCCAGGAGGATAGTGAGAGAGGTAAAAAAAAAAAGAATCCAAGGATCATCACCATCCTGATGAATCTGGGCTCTGCTGGTGGCAACATCTCAAGGCGGACAGTCTAACGGACTCTGCAAATGTCTGTGTCATTTCCGGTCAAAAAAAAACTTGCTGGTTGAATAAAAGTAACTTTAAGTCCGAATTTGCCAGGGGTATGAATCATTTTGGGCTTGACTGTATATATATATATATATATATATATATATATATATATATATATATATATATATTAAAGAAGTTTCTTATGCTCATCAAGGTGTTCATTTGATCAAAAATACAGAAAAAAAATTAATATTGTCAAATATTATTACTATGTAAAACAATGTTTTTCTTTATTAATATACATTAAAATGTAATTTATATATGTAATTAAAGTTGAATTTTCAGAATCATTACTCCAGTCTTCAGTGTCACATGATCCTTCAAAAATCATTCTAATATACTAATTTATTAGCAGGGCTGGAAACAGTTGAGCTGCTTAATATTTTTTGGAACCTGTGATACTTTTTTTTTTAGGATTCTTTGATCAATAAAATGTATTGAAAGGTTTTCTAACAATATCCACGAGTGTTCAGAAGTTTGAGGTCAGTACATTTTTAGAAAAAAAATGAATACTTTTATTCACCAAGGATGTGTTAAATTAATAAAAAGTGATTGCATAGATTTACATTGTCAGAAAAGATTTATATTTTGAATAAATGCTGTTGTTTTTTTACTTTTTGTTCATCAAAGCATCCTGAAAAAAAGAATCACAGGTTGCAAAATAATATTTGGCAGCACAACTGTTGATTTTGATAATTCTACTAATAAATCAGCATATTAGAATGATTTCTGAAGGATCATGTGATGACTGGAGTAACAGCTGATTCAAATTCTGCTTTGCATCACAGGAATAAATTATATTTTAAAGTATATTACAATAAAAACACCATTATTTTATATTGTAATAACATTTTGCAATATTACTGTTTTTTCTGTATTTTTAAGTCTTACTGATACTTACTTTTGAGTGGTAGTGTATGTGTTTGTTTGTGTATGTATGTATGTATATATATATATATACACACACAAACACATACACTACCACTTAAATATATATATATATATATATATATATATATATATATATATATATATAATTAACTATGTGTAATCACTGCAGCAACAATACTAATGCCATTAAAAGACAGCATACCTTGAAGCAATAAAGTAATGTTCTTCGGTTCTTAGGTTGTACGACTCAGGCTGTCTTCTACTATATGTAACTGGTAATGTGGTTTTTAATGAGAAATTAATGAATATGTAAGAGAGAACCAGCTGCTCAACCAGATAACAGACAACAGTAATCTTCATGAAGAGATTTCAATATATATATAATTAGATAATAATAAGATCAATTCCAGCATTCCATCATTCTTGTAATGATGTAGCAGCGCCCTCTAATGTGCAATCAGAGTCATTACAAAACTCAAAAACATGTCATACAACACAAGCTATATAATTATCCCTTCTAGTGAAACCAGGATTTTTTTATATACACTACCAGTCAAAAGTTTTAAACAGTTAGATGTTTAATGTTTTTTAAAGAAGTCTCTTCTGTTCGCCAAGCTTGCATTTATTTGATCCAAAGTACAGCAAAATTGTAAATTTGTTTTATTAACAGTTTTTTATTAAAATATATATTTTATTAATATATATGTAATTTATTGTGGGATTTTTAAAGCTTTTTAGCATCATTACTCCAGTCACATGATCCTTCAGATCCTTCTTTTTGCTGCTCAAAAAACATTTATTATTATTATTATAAAAAGTAGACTTTTTTCAGGTTTCTTTGATGAATAGAAAGTTAGTAAGATTATAAATGTCTTTATCATTACTTTTGATCAATTTAAAGCATCCTTGCTAAATAAAAGTATTCATTTCTATAACCCCCCACCCCCTTAGAATCCAAAAAAAAATCCTTAACTGTTTTAAATATTGATGATAGCAGAAATAATAACAATAAATGTTTCTTAAACAGCAAATCAGCATATTAGAATAATTTCTGAAGGATTATGTGGCACTGAAGACTGGAGTAATCATGCTGAAAATGTAGCTTTGATCACAGGAATAAATTACATTTTAAAATATATTCAAATAGAAAACAGTTATTTTAAATAGTAAAAAAAATATTTTAAAAATGTGCTATTTTTGCTGTACTTTGGATCAAATAAATGCAGGCTTGGTGTGCATTTTAAATGTACCGGTGCTGGTCATATAATTAGAATATCTTCAAAAAGTTGATTTATTTCACTAATTCCATTCAAGAAGTGAAACTTGTATAATGTGTACATTCATTTCACACAGACTAAAAGACGACCATTGACACCTTGCACAAAGAGGGCAAGACACAAAAGGTCATTGCAAAAGAGGCTGGCTGTTCACAGAGCTAGGTGTCCAAGCACATTAATAGAGAGGCGAAGGGAAGGAAATGATGTGGTAGAAAAAAAGTGTACAAGCAATAGGGATAACCACACCCTGGAGAGAATTGCGAAACAAAACCCATTCAAAAATGTGGGGGAGATTCACAAAGAGTGGACTGCAGCTGCTGCTTCAAGAACCACTACGCACAGACGTATGTAAGACATGGGTTTCAGCTGTCACATTCCTCATGTCAAGCCACTCTTGAACAACAGACAGCATTAGAAGCGTCTCGCCTGGGCTAAAGACAAAAAGGACGGGACTGCTGCTGAGTGGACCAAAGTTATGTTCTCTGATGAAAGTAAATTTTGCATTTCATTTGGAAAATCAGGGTCCCAGAGTCTGGAGGAAGGGTGGAGAGGCACAGAATCCACGTTGCTTGAGGTCCAGTGTAAAGTTTCCACAGTCAGTGATGGTTTGGGGTGCCATGTCATCTGCTGGTGTTGGTCCACTGTGTTTTCTGAGGTCCAAGGTCAATGCAGCTGAATACCAGGACGTTTTAGAGCACTTTAGACCAACTTTATGGAGATGCAGATTTCATTTTCCAACAGGACTTGGTACCTGCACACAGAGCCAAAGCTACCAGTACCTGGTTTAAGGACCATGGTATCCCTGTTCTTAATTGGCCAGCAAACTCGCCTGACCTTAACCCCATAGAAAATCTATGGGGTATTGTGAAGAGGAAGATGCGATATGCCAGACCCAACAATGCAGAAGAGCTGAAGGCCACTATCAGAGCAACCTGGGCTCTCATACCACCTGAGCAGTGCCACAGACTGATCGACTCCATGCCACGCCGCATTGCTGCAGTAATTCAGGCAAACGGAGCCCCAACTAAGTATTGAGTGCTGTACATGCTCATACTTTTCATGTTCATACTTTTCAGTTGGCCAAGATTTCTAAAAATCCTTTCTTTTTATTGGTCTTAAGTAATATTTTAATTTTCTGAGATACTGAATTTGGGGTTTACATTAGTTGTCAGTTATAATCATCAAAATTAAAAGAAATAAACACTTGAAATATATCAGTCTGTGTGGAATGAATGTATACATTATACAAGTTTCACTTCTTGAATGGAATTAGTGAAATAAATCAACTTCTTGAAGATATTCTAATTATATGACCAGCACCTGTATACTTGCATACTAAGGAAAAAGGAAAAAGTACACAGTCGAATGAAAAAACACAAATGTAATTTTGTTTAATATATAGTTTAACATGAAGGACATATGTGAAAGCTGAATTAATAATTCTGGAATCTGAGGGTGCAAAGTAGTCCAAATAAAGTTCTTAGCAATGCATATTACTAATCAAAAGGTAAGTTTGGATATATTTATGGTATGGAATTTACTAAATATCTTTAGTTAATATCCTAGTTATATTTGGCATTATTTTGACTCATACAATGTATTTTTGGCTATTGCTACAAATATACCCATGGTCACATATAGGAGGTGTCGTTGCTATAGGTTACAGGAAACAATGTGTTAAACATTGCATGTGTTATATATATACATTTCATTTGTCAGTAAACCAGACTCTTTCCTTTTTAGGTCAAGATGTTTTTCTTTCATAAGCATATTGTAATCTTGGTATGAGGAAGGATATTATGTCTAAGTCCACATATAGTCCTTGGTGACTCACTACTTCCACCTTTTCTCCTACTTTCCCAAGTTTTATTTTGATTTTGAAGCCGACTCTTGCAATTAAAAAAAAACTTTTTTGCTTAGGTTCTCACAGACACTTCCTCAAAAGAAAGCTTGTTCTTTTTCTCAGGAAAGTTCTCAGCAATAGAAAAGCATATCACCACTAATTTACAACAATGACCATAAACAGTATATGTCTTCAATACTTGTATGGGGGACACCATGGCTAGTTATTTTAACAGTCAATTTCTGCAAATATGCGTACTTTAAAGTTCTGGCTATATAAAAAAAAAAATTCCATCATTACTGACCAGAAAAAAGGAACATGGTGATTTTTTAGTTTTAACATGTCCTAATTTTACCATACAATATGTGACCCTGGACCACAAAACCAGTCTTAAGTAGCATGGGTATATTTGTAGCAATAGCCAACAATACATTGTATGTCAAACAGCATTGTTGATTGACTTCCATTGTATGGACAAAAAAAAAAACTTTATATTTTGTGTCATTTCTCAAAATATGTTCTTTTGAGTTTCATAAGTTTGAAAGAAGTTGTGTCACGGTGCCTACAGGAACGGGCAACACGACGGAGTAGAATGAAAAGTCTTTAATAAATCCTCAGGTATGACGACAACAACAGCAGACAAAGAGACTGGAACACAGGAAGTAACATAGTAACATTAACGCCAGACAAAGAAACAGGGGAAAACAACCAACTTATAATGGGTGAATAATTACTAGGACAGGTGAGGCTGATAAACTGATTAACGGAAGGAAGTCCAAATATGGGCATAGGGGAAACCAATAACCACAGTACAATGGGGGGAGACACTGGGAGAAACCAAAACATAGTCCAAGGAGGGAGAAAACACTAGGAAAAACTAGACAAAAACAGTCCAAGTAGTTGAGTAGTTGACAGAATTTTTATTTTTTGTGTGAAATATCTGTTTAAGGAGGCAGATGCGCGCTAACTGCTAGACAATGCCTATATTTGAATATGTTTAAAAAAATTAATGCACATCATTGAGACTAATGGATAAAATAATAGATAATTAATAAATGATCTAGTTAATAAATGTTTAAAAAGAATGAAAAATAATATGAGTGAGAATTCATCAGTTGGTTGGGATTTAAAGAAATATTTATAATGATGCTAAATGAATGAATGAGATGAAAACGTGAAGAGATTTAAGACAATTTTAATGTCAAATAAAATCATGTATCATTACAATGGTGTATCATATAAATGGAAATAGAGCTATATATGTAAAAAAGAATATAAATAAATACATTTGTCATACATACATTCTTGCAATAAATTAAATATTAAATAATGTATTATAAAAAGTGAAAGTCAAAAAAATGAATAAAAGACATAATGCCCAGTCAAAAATAATTTAAAAAATCTAACTTTGTGTAACACTATTCCTTCTTTATATATATACATATATATATAGTTATTGCCACAAACTGGACCAATGTCCATGTCATTACCATCAATAATTTTAGATCAACTTATTCAGTCCTCATTCTATGCATCCTTCATACAGATAAACACTGGTATCACTATACAGCAAAAGCAGGAACATGTTATTATAACACTGTCAAAGATTCCTATTGATTGCAGTAGCTGCCATATATACTGTAAATGACATAAATTATTGGCTCGTATTCTGCACAGAATGTAACATTACCCTGAGTGGCTAAGCATCTGTGACCCTGTATTGTAAAGTGATCCTGTCATAACTAATTCTTTTGTGGATATCTGGAGCCTGTTGTATATTTGGGTAAACCAGTATGCTGTGAGATCCACTTGTTGTAGTTAGTGACTTTTGTGTAAACTCCTGGGTTGTTCTTTTTTGAACACTCTTTTCCCCAGCTAATGATACCGAACAGGAACATGGTGTTATCTACTTCACACATCAGAGGTCCTCCTGAGTCGCCCTGAAAGCAGAAAAATACACACATAAACATATTCAGATGTGTATTTCTTACAGTTTGATACAGTTTTCACTTTCCTAAGCCACATAATATATTCATCAATCATCAGTACAAACTTCTGGTTTACCTGGCAAGCATCTTCCTCCCAGTCTTTACCAGCTGCGCACAACATGTTTTCATTGACCTCGTCCTTGCTGTAATACTTGTTCTGGCAGTCATTCTGGGAAATAAGCTTCACTTGAGCCTGTTTCAGATGTCGGGAGTACTCAAAGTGACCTTAAAAAAACAGATAAAAAGCAAGGATGACTTTTATGTTTATCTCACGTATTACTGTACATACATTGACGTCCAGAGTGACAAAATGATATAACTAAAATGTTCAGCTACATCCTCTGCTGCACTTTTAGAGATCCAGTACAGTATGTCATGTCATAATCATAGGATGTCCCAGTTTGTGTTGTATTTCATATCATAGATCAACTTTATGGACACACCATGTTGTCCTCATATCTTTTTGTTGTAGGAAAGTGATCATTGTTATTGTTCTCTGATACACTATCTAGCTCACCATACAGTGTGTCTGTGTGTCATCTTACCTCTTTGATGTCTTCCATAGCCAGCAATTTCACAGTAGAATCCCTTGGGAAGCATCTGCCGGAAAGGGGGAAGGCATGCGGTTCTCACTGAGTCTGTCCTCTCTGCACATTGTCCATTGCTGTTCACTATCTTCAAAAGAGCTAAAGGAAGGAATTTGCACTTATTATTAATGCACTCATATTTTAATTGCTGGAATAATAAAATATGAAGCAAACGTACCAATGTCGTTATTGTAGTTTTCGGTTGTATAATCATAGTCCTCATGGACCACAAATTCACTCACGGTGAACTTCTGCTCTTTGACAGAGTCGGTTTCATTGATGGCATTCTTTCCCAGAAAGACAGAGTATCTCCTTATGCTTGTTCTCTTACTGTTCAAAGCAAAAAACAGTAAAGTTATATAACATTTTATACCACAATGCGAGGGCACTACATTAAATAAATTAAGCAAATTAATTACATGGCATCTGAAATACTTGATTCTGATTGCAGCATTTAGTGGTCTGATATTTTGTAGCGCTTATTGGTTGCAATTGACCCTTCGCAGGGAGTTTGATTAACAGGTGAGCTGACTAATCATAATGCAGAATCTGCCATTTTTGTCAGAAAACAAACCAGACAGGAGAGTAGATTAACGTTGGTGGACTTGAATTTGAAAAATGGTGTGTATTGACGTCTTTCCGTAGTTTCAACAAGAAACCTTCTAATGTTCATTCATGTTTATTTTGTGCTATAACTAGTAAAGAGGATGAGATGATCGGTTCACATGCCGCTTGAACTGAGGCTCTTCAGCGATCTGTCACAACACATTAAAGAGCCACAAAATGGCATTTATTGTTTGAATTCTTTAAAAATTACAAAATGTGAAAGCTGAGACTTGCTCTGTCTTGTCTATTGGCGCATTTTCAGTTTCCTTTTTGCTCCGCAAAGTATTTTTCACTGTTTTTCACTGAGTGCAGCATTCAGTGGTCTGATATTTTGTAGCACTGAATCTGGATAATAGCTTATTGGTTTGCAATTGACCCTACACAGGGAGTTTGATTGACAGGTGAGCTGACCAATCATAAGGCAGAATCTACCATTTTTGTCAGAAAACAAACCAGACAGGAAAGTAGATTAATGTCGGTGGACTTGAACTTGAAATATAGTGTGTATATATGTCTTTCCATAGTTGAAACAAAAAATGTTCATTTATGTTTATTTTGTGCTATAACTAAAGAGGATGAGATGATCGGTTCAGACGATCTTGGTTCTGAGATCTGTCACGACTCATTAAAGAGCCACAAAAAGGTACTTATTGTTTGAATTTCTTTAAAACGAAAAATTTGAAAGCGGAGACTTTGTTTCACAGAAAGTAACCTGCTCTGTCTTGTCTTTCGCCGCATAGTCAGTTTCCTCTTTGCTCCACAATGTATTTTTCACTGTGTGAGGGCAGGTCTACGCGAATTGTGGCATTATTGGCACTTACTGAAAAATGTTTCATGCAATCTACATGCAAGTTTCCACCTAGACTGTTTAAAAGTTTATTAATTGTAATCCTCACGATTTTACTGCCACTTTGATGTCTCTTATATCACACCACCAACTGGCGCCTCAGAGAACTTTGTTATTACTAATACTGTAATATTGTTGAAGTGTTTGTCTTGCTGATGAACTGATTTTGTATGCTATTTTTTCTTAGTTGAAGCATTAAGATAATATTTGATGAGTAATAAGTAGGATAATGTACTGTTAGCAGATTATTATCGCAAAATAAAGCTGACAGGGTGATACAAGACCGAGGAGTGTACTGTGTATTAGCCAATTGCTTGCATAGAAGGTTAAATTTTTCTATTAACAACAGGTTGACGTACCCATCAGGGAAACAGTGGGCTGCTGTAAGGACCCAGCATGGAGCAATAAGGGTTCCTCCACAAACGAATCCGTTTCCTTTGAAGATAGCTGCGATCCAAGGCTGTGACTCAACAGTTGACCTTGATCCTCCTATTATCTTTGTATTGCGGTCCAAGTGTCGCTCCCCACACGTTGATTCTGAATAATGAATATGAAAAACATGAAGTCTGTTGACTTAAAGTTGGGTTTTTTCTAACATTACCTTTAAATTATAGTTTATTTTTGGTTAGAATGGGAAATATAAAGTAAGTCAGTCAAAATTTTACCTGTGTCCTGCTTTGATGGGTCAATTGTTGATGGACTCATGGTGGCTGCATTAGCAAACACAAGTCATATTAGTCAATCTATATCAATACTTCCCATGACTTAAATGATCAAAAGAGATGGACTTTTACTTACTTGGATTCATTTTTCTGCGGGAAATGTCACAGTATTCTCGTGCATAACGTTTTTTTCTCCATACATAGCACCATGGCTGAATCTTGTTATCTGGATTTCTAAAAACAGGCAAATAAAGATGTCTCAGCCTTTATAAAAATCTCAGTTGTTTACTCTCCATTAATGGGCAACAAAATATAAATATAGAATACCTGCAGTAGTTATGATCGCAGTTCTTAAAGGAGGCGCTTCTCCTTGGGATGGAATTCCATGGTAGACATAACCGTCCACTAACTGTCACTGACACTTCGTTTTTGCTCTCCTCGCTTTCATCAAGTATACATTTATCTGAAACGAGAAAAGTCATAAATAAACCTATACATTCAAATACTAAAAATGTAACCTTATTCAAATAGCATATTATTGGAAAACTTTAATGTGAGAAATTTACCCTTTACTCGAGCAGATGCGTTTTTTCTCCACGGGCTTATAATCTAAAAACAGAAATATTAACATTAGCTGTGTGGGTAAGAAGGTTAATTCTATTTAAAATCCCTTTGTAGGAAGTTAGAATTTTCACTTCTTCTTTTTTTTTCCACTTACTGCTTCTGTGAAGCACAGGGCGCATGTCAACAGTAACACCCTCAGTAGACACTTCATCTTGACCGCAAACCAATGTTTTCCTTTTTTGGAGATGCTAAAAACATTTTGAAGAAGTGAGGTATTATTCATAAGAAGCATCTATTAACTCTTTAGAAGAGAAGGCACGTGCTCTCTCGCCATAAGCAGGGGGAACTCAAGTTAATAGGAACATTTTTAAAGAAAATATACACTAAAAAGTTTTTACCCATTTCAACTTAAAAACATAAGTTAAATCAAGTTAAAACTACTATTCATTTTAACTCACGACAATAAAATTAGTTGAAATTACTTGTACTTTAAAGTTGATTTAACTTAAAATTTTATTGCAGCTGCTAACTTAAGTTTTTAAATTCATTAAATTCTGTGATGTCAGTCATCGGAAATTATCTTTAAAAGCTACGCCGTTGTCTTCATTCGCCTGCATGAGTTTCACTATCTGTCCAATTTTGAAGTCTGAAAGTGAAAGGCATAAGCGGTGATTGAAAAAGAATGTGTTTTTGCTCTTAAACATAAGACATGCATAATAGTATCCAACTGCAAAGCCGCAGCGCTGTTGAATGGAAAAAAAGGCTGGGTCTCGGCCCTGAAAGACGAGGCGCAATGGTCAAAGATGTCCATCGAGTGCATATTTACATAGAAAAACGAATTTAAAAAGCAGCGGAGCTTTGTAAACAGCTCACAGTAATAACGTCATCTTCATAAGAATGCTATGATCGGCCAATTCCAAAGCAGACTTTATTCAATTTATTTGTGTTCTATGTGCTCATACCAGTAATTTTCCTTCTGCATTCACACAGAGCACATTACCGGTAATTTACTGGTAATGTTACAACTTTTGCAGTATCTTTGAATAAAACCGTGGCACATTTCAGACATGTTTTTATAATAACATGCACAGCAGTCAAATTGACCTTAACCTTAAACATCCATGGAACCTTTTCAGTGGGCATAAGGTCCTTTGCAATGGAAAAAGGTTCTTTTAATTATTAAAATTATTTATCACACTAAATCTAAAATGAAATCTTAATTGAAATGTTCTTTGTGGAACCCAAAATGGTACTTCTGTGGCATTGCTTTATTTGTGTAAGATAAACATATTTAAATGTAATTCTAATTCATTCATATTCCCACATGCAATATGTATAAATCAAGTCAATGAAAAATTGCTGTAAGGTCACAATATGCAAAAAAAAAGAAAAAAAAAAGAATGCAAAGCAGATCCAGAAAAAAAGCATTTCATGCTTACCTTTCTGTTCGTGTGCAGTTGATTTGCTTGTTTGCTTGCAGATGTTACGGTGTAGAGCTGTGCCGGGCTTTCTGAGCACTTGCTGTCATGTGCCTGTTAGTGTTCCTCGCTTTATAGTGACGAGTCTGTGATTGGCTGAAGGGGAGCCTGGCCTTAGGCAAACTGGCACATGCGCTGTGCGCTAAACAATGAGATGGTTGGCTATGCTTTTCAGGGGAAGCTCATACTGTGACTCATGCTAAATTACTCAAGACTTCTTCCCCTTTTCCAACACATAAAACACTTAGAAGAGGAAATATTCCTAATAGGGACTTTGCCCCCTGAAGCAATGACAATCATTGTGGTTTTTATATTGCAGTGGCGATTTCACAACATGTTTTGAGAATTAAAAAAATATATGGTTAGATATTTAAAGTAGTATTTTCTGTAAAAAGAGATAGAATAGAGATAATGGGTATCTGTAAGGGTTGTTGAGGTATAGATAATTTATATTAAAGCTAATTAAGATTAATTAGATATCAAAACAGATGTTTGTTATCATCACATACATCTAGTTGATTCATTGTCATCATTCATCTGATTGCTGACTGTCAGTCGATTTTAACTCAGACAATCTATTTTTAAAATCACAGTGTAATGTGGCAAGATGAAATCACATTTCTTCATTGTTTCCTAACATCCGGAGCCATTCACATATGTTTTTACTCTCTATCCATATGTGTGCCACAGTTTGCGTGCCTGATTTATCATAAAATTGAAATCCTGGGCTTTTATATTACGTTTTTGTAATTTCTTGATATTTTTTTAATCACCCCAAAACATTTTTTCTTAGTCTTAGATGATTAATCATAGTATTATGCCCCTCCGTTTTAGCTGGATTTCATCCTGTGAGCTCTATACTTGATAAATGAGGGGGGTTTCATGAATGAGAGAGCCAGAGGAGATGATGTCACATCTCTATCACCTTAAGAAATGTACAGACACGCATATCCTGTTCAACACAATACTGAACTTCCAGTGTTGCTGTTGTTTGGCTTCTGTGATGATAAGATAAGTATTTGCATCATCTTTTATGACGCTGTCTATCAAGTATAAGTGACTTTTTTTGTAGAAAATGATCATCACCTTTTCAGAAGGTTTAAATAAAAAAAATGAATTGAGTTTAAATGGACTCACACTGTATGTTTTGTTGTTGTTATACAGTTTGGGCTTAATTCTTTACATATAATACTCAGGGTCAGGGTTTGAGCTATACAGCTCTGTCTTGCAAACATTGTGATTATATGCATGCATACTCATCACCAGATGAGCATTTCGTATTTAATCATTAAGATTAAGCTTAAGCTTTTTTCCTGTAAAGATGACATGCATTAAGAAAATATGCAGACCTAACATATCTGACATTATGAAATCACTTCGCTAGAAGAGATTATCACTGTCCGCAGCACATTTAACTTGCCTGGCTGATGCAGCCTTTATTGCTCAATTTCCTTTACAAAGACTTGATAAAGGCATATTCCATTAAAATTGTTCATTTTAACTTAGAAATATAGTTAATATAGGTTTCCTAATTGAACAAAATTAGGTTTACTTTTTAAAAAATCATGTTCAGATAGGTCAACTGTTCACTGTTATTGGTGAGATGGATTTGTACTTGCATTTTAAAGTCTTGAGCACCATCTCCTGGACATTGTTGTTAGTGTTTACTCATGTTTGGCCTTGTCTGTCACATCACAGTGGTTTAGGTAAACCTACATGTTGACTTTACAGATTAGTTTTAGATCTGTTTTCATGTCTATCTGCTCTAAATACAAAATAACATCTGAATATATGTCTTTAATGCACTACCTGTCACGTTTTTGAACAGTAAGGTTTTTAATGTTTTTTAAAGAAGTCTCTTCTGCTCACCAAGCCTGCATTTATTTGATCCAAAGTACAGCAAAAACAGTACAATTTTGAAATGTTTTTACTATTTAAAATAACTGTTTTCTATTCTAATATATTTTAAAATGCAATTTATTCCTGCGATCAAAGCCAATTTTTCAGCATCATTACTCCAGTCTTCAGTGTCACATTATCCTTCTGAAATCATTCTAATATGCTGTTCAAGAAACATTTGTTATTATTGTTATTATCAATATTTCAAACAGTTGAGTAATTTGTTTTCCAGATTCTTTGATGAATAGAAAGATTCAAAGCATATATCTGAAATAAAAAGCTTTTGTAACATTATACACTATACCACTATACTTTTTTTG
Organism: Garra rufa; assembly: GCF_049309525.1. NCBI lineage: Eukaryota > Metazoa > Chordata > Actinopteri > Cypriniformes > Cyprinidae > Garra > Garra rufa. Next base: position 25,052,125 of record NC_133362.1, on the reverse strand, counting down.
GTAAAGAAATTAGCATTTCAGATAAATGCTGTTCTTCTGAACTATCTATTCATCAAAAAACAACAAAAAAAATCTACCCAGCTGTTTTCAACATAATAATAATAATAATAAATGTTTTTTGAGCAGCAAGTCAAAATATTAGAATGACTTCTGAAGGATCCTGTGACTGGAGTAATAATGATAAAAATTCTGCTTTGAAACCACAGGAATTACATTTTAAAATATATTCAAATAGAAAACAGTTATTTAAAATAGTAACAATTTCAAATTTTACTGTTTCTGCTATACTTTAAATCAAATAAATGCAGGCTTGGTGAGCAGAAGAGACATCTTTAAAAAAAAAACATAAAAAATCTCACAGTTCAAAAATTTTTGACTAGTAGTGTAAAAAAAATCAACAAAAAGCAAGCTGTTTTTTAAAAGGTAATCTGCCATTCTGGGGTAAAATGCACAATACAAACACAGATGTGAAGAATAAAATTAATAAAAGAACATAATTATTTATACTCAAAAGTGTGAAGTGAGGCAAGGCTTGTTTCAGTTTGAGTGAAGCTCCAAAAACCATTCTCATGTGTCTAACATCTAACAAACATCAGACTCGAGTAGTACTGATGAAAAGAACCTAAATAGAAAGTATCTATTCATCTATAGCTGCAGGTCTGAGAATTATTGAATACTTTATATCTATCTTATGTACGTTAATTCTATTTTATTTTATTTTTTTATTAATCATTTATTAAATATATTTTTTAAATACAAAAAATAAATTCCTAGAAAGCCAAAAAGAAAGCTTTTCACATTTTTTATAACTGTCATAAAAATAGGTGAAGCAGCATGCATCTATAGTTGCAGGTCTGAGAATTATTGAATTCTTTAGATCTATATTATGTTAATTCCATATTATTTTATTTTTTATGAATCATTTATTAAATATAATTTTTTTAATTAAAAAAAATAAATTCCTAGAAAGCTTTTTTTAACACTTTTTATAACTGTCATAAAAATAGGTGAAGCAGCATGCATCTATAGCTGCAGGTCTGAGAATTATTGAATACTTTAGATCTATCTTATCTAAGTTAATTCCATATTATTTTATTTTTTATGAATCATTTATCCAATGATTTATATAGAACATGTACAGAGAGTTCGCAAGGAACTATGATTTGAAGATCTGAACAAATTTACGTCACTGGAGTTACGTTCACAACAACCGGGTACCATTTTCTGAAGGTCCTCGCTGACCACGCTGACTTGAGATCAGCTCCACGAACTTTGTTTTGGCTTTCTTTATGTGGCATCGGCCATGACTAACTGATCTTAGATCAGCGCTGCTGAAACTCAGGCGGCTCCTAACGCACCGCGCATGCGCAGACATTGTTTCGATTTTGACTGGAGTAGCAGCTGACTGGCGTGGCCGCCGTCAACAACAGTTATCACACAAGTGGGCCAGTCAGCGCTACTGTATCCAATCATCAATTTAGGGCAGCGAGATTTAGTTGTTTTGATTTTCAGGTGCTCTCTGGTCCTCGTTTTATCGTGCCTAGTGTTATGGAAAGCTGACATTTGGGGGCTCGTAAGACTGCAGGCTAACAGTTCACATCGAGTTGTTTACGTGTAGCTAGTTAGCCAGTTAGCAAATCTGACATCAGACCTGATAGCTCGTTTAAGGATGAAATGGATAGCTTTGTTGTTTGCTATGGATTAATACACTCGTTTGACAGGTCTCACAATTTTCCACATCAGATGTGGTCGGTTCCAGCAAGTTAGAAACACAAACGGACGCAAGGTAAGTCACTAACGTTACCGGCTGACACTTTGGATTAGCTCGCCTGCTAGCTGTGTTTTAACATTTCTAAATAAATATCATGTCATAAATTAAAGTTCTGGCTTAAAAACCGTCATCTACGCTGTTTACAGTGAAGAAGCTTGTCTATAAGGCCTGCATCCTGCTTAAACACGAGTAACGTTAGCTGTCATAGTGTTGAAAGCAGCCATTATAAATCTCTGATGTGGTGTATTACTGATGTGCACAGATGGAGAAACCTCCTTTCAGACAGAATCAGGTCTGTGGGTCATGGCTTATGAAGGAGAGGCTGGGAACAGGTGGATTTGGACATGTCTACCTGTATCAGAATCAGGTATTGCTCTGCCTTTGATGTGGAAATGTCTTGTATTCTTTGCTTAATTATCATGTCTTTTAAAGACAAAGAAAATGTTAATTTTCCCCAATACTATTATTTCTTGCAGGAAACCTCAGAAAAAATTGCTGTGAAGCTCTGTCGCCTTGAACTTAATCTAAAAAACAAAGACAGATGGAGTCGAGAGATCCAGATTATGAAAAAGTGTGTAAATCTATGGCAATCAAATGCTTGTTTTATTTTTTATGAACATATTGTTCACAATGTTATATTATTTAAAAATATTGCCTATG
>NC_133362.1:24845761-25049194 GCF_049309525.1 Garra rufa | reverse complement strand
AAATGTCTTTATCATCACTTTTGATTAATTTAAAGCATCCTTACTAAATAAAAGTCTCTAAAAAAATTATACTGACTCCAAACTTTTGAATAGTATAAAAAGTGTAATATTACAAAAGCTTTTTATTTCAGATAAATGCTGATCTTTGGATCTTTTTATTTATCAAAGAATCTTGAAAAAATGTACTCAATTGTTTTAAATATTGATAATATTAATAATAATAAAGATGTTTTTTGAACAGCAAATTTCTGAAGGATCATATGACACTAAAGACTGGAGTAAGGATGCTGAAAAATATGCTTTGATCACAGGAATAAATTACATTTTAAAATATATTCAAATAGAAAGCAGTTATTTTAAATAGTAAAAATATTTCACAATAGTACCGCTTTTGCTGTATTGAAGCAAATAAATGCAGGCTCGGTAAGCAGAAGAGACTTCTTTAAAAAACTTAAAAAATCTTACTGTTCAAAAACTTTTGACTGGTAGTGTATATTATTAACAATATTGATTCTTTTCTTTTTTTTCAGGCTGAAGCACCTTAATGTGGTGACCGCAAAGGATGTGCCTGAGGAGATGATGCACATTGCCTTGAACGATTTACCGCTTTTAGCCATGGAATACTGTTCCAAGGGAGACCTTCGAAAGGTGCCTTTTCTTGGCATCATATCTCATGTGCCCTCTGCTGACATTTTTACTAACTCATGTCTGTTCTTTGTATTGCATCTTGTAGTTACTCAGCAAACCAGAAAACTGTTGTGGGTTAAAAGAGAGTGAGGTGTTGGCTCTACTCAATGATGTTGGTAATGTATCTTTTCAAAACTGTTATTAGTACGTTCATTGTCGTTTCTTATCGCTAAGGGTGGTAAATAAAACGTGTGTTTTATATTCAACAGGTTCTGGAATCCAGTACCTCCATGAGAATAAGATCATTCACAGAGATCTCAAACCAGAGAATATTGTGCTACAGGATATCAATGGAAAGGTATTTTTATTCAGTATTTTGAGTCTTGAGTCTAGTTATATAGGCACTTTTTCCAACCAAACTTTTTTTATGTTTAAGCAGCTCGTCCACAAAATAATCGACCTTGGCTACGCCAAAGATCTGGACCAGGGGAGCCTATGTACTTCATTTGTGGGGACTTTACAATATCTGGTATGTCTTTGTATTCATCACCAACAAGAAAAAGCAAGTTGATAAGAAAAAGAAGTCGACATACAGTAGCATTCAAAAGTTTGGGGTCAGTAAGAAGTTTTTTTTGCTGTTGTTGTAATAAATTAATAGTTTAGTAATGATGCAATATTATTGATTGTCCATGCAAAAATGAAAATGCTGTAATAATTTACTCACATTCTACTTGTTCTAAACCTGTATCAGTTTCTTTGTTCTGTTGAATGTTAGTAACGTTAGTTGACGGTAGCCTCTGATTTCCATAATGTTTTTTTTTTTGACGTACTATGGAAGTCAGAGGCTACCGTCAACACTGTGAGGGGTGTAAATAATGACAGAATTTTCATTTTTGGGTGAACTATCCCTTTAAATTAAACGAAAGTGACCGTAAAGACATGTTGTTCTATTGAACTTACTATTCATTAAAGAATCCTGAAAACATGTATTATGGTTTCTACAAAAACATTAAGCAGCACAGCTGTTTTCACTATTGATAATGAAACGAAATGTTTCTAAAGCACCATATCAACATATTAGAATGATATTTGATAGGTCATCTTGATTGTTTCAGGCTCCTGAGCTGTTTGAAGGCAAGTCGTACACAGTTACTGTGGACTATTGGAGCTTTGGCACCATGATCTTTGAGTGCTGCTGTGGATTTCGACCTTTTCTTCACAATCTCCAGCCTGTGCAGTGGTACGTGTCTTGGTAACCCACAAACAGTTGAAGTCAAAAGTTTACATACACCTTGCAGAATCTGCGAAATGTTAATTTGACCAAAATAAGAGGGATCATACTATGCATGTTATTTTTTATTTAGTACTGACCTGAATAAGATATTTCACATTGAAGACATTTACATATAGTCCACAAGAGAAAATAACTTATAAAAATGACCCTGTTCAAAAGTTTACATACACTTGATTCTTAATGCTGTGTTGTTACCTGAATGATCCACAGCTGTGTTTTTTTGTTTGTTTGTTTGTTTGTTTGTTTAGTTATAGTTGTTCATGAGTTCCTTGTTTGTCCTGAAAAGTTAAACTGCCTGTTGTTCTTCAGAAAAATCTTCAGGTCCCACAAATCCTTTGGTTTTTCAGCATTTTTATGTATTTGAACCCTTTCATTCAATGACTATGATTTTGAGATCTTTTCACACTGGAAGACAACTGAGGAACTCGTTTGCAAGTATTACAGAACGTTCAAACGCTCACTGAAAAACGATGCATTAAAAGCTGGGGGGTGAAAACTTTTTGAATTTGAAGATTAGAGTAAATTTAACTTTTTTGTCTTCTAGGGAACATGTAAGTATCCTCTGAAGCTTCTGAAAGGCAGTACTAAATGGAAAAAAATTAAAAAGATATTTAGGCAAAATAAGAAAATGTACACATCCTCATTCCGTTCAAAAGTTCCCTCAGTTGTCCTCAGTATGAAAATATGGATCATCATATTATACAATCATTGTTGGAAAGGGTTCAAATACACAAAAATGTTGAAACACCAAAGAATTTGCGGGACCTCAAGGATTTCTCTGAAGAACAGCATGCAATTCAACTGTTCAACTATTACTAAACAAAACAAAACAAAACAAAACAAACACAGCTGTGGACCATTCAGGTAACAACACAGTATTAAGAATCACGTGTATGTAAACTTGAACAGGGTCATTTTTATAAATTCAGCTATTGTTTTCTCGTGTGGACTATATGTAAATGTAAAATATCTTATTCAGGTCAGTACTAAATTAAAAAGCAACATGCATTTTGTATGATCCCTCTTATTTTGGTAAGTAATTAACATTTTGCAGATTCTACAACATATATGTAAACTTTTGACTTTACCTGTATTAATAATGCCACAGTGCTTCATGGAATACATTGTCAAATAACAACATGTTTGCTTTTTCTAGGACAAGCAAAGTGCGAAACAAAGGTCCTAAGGACATAATGGCTGTAGAAGACATGAATGGCGAGGTCCGCTTTTCCACCCACCTTCCATACCCCAACAATCTGAGCAGGTAGCCTTTGTACAGACAAACAGACCATAATTTTTGTTACATTTTTTTCTGGCTGTTTGAGTTGACTGGTGGTTTTTGGTATTGCAGTACACTACGGGAACCCTTGGAGGGCCTGCTACAGCTGATGCTTAAGTGGGACCCAGTACAAAGGGGAGGAGGATTAAATACAGAAACAAAACAGCCCCAATGCTTTGCTCTTCTAGATCAAATACTGAATATGAAGGTTTGATGTTGGCATTATTGTATCATTGTTACATTTTTAGGTAATCAGTTTAGGTTTGCTTCTGTAATGATGCAAAATATGCAGAAGAATGAGCTAAAACATGAGTTGTTTTGTAGGTTGTGCACATTTTAAACATGACTACGACCCAGGTTCACTCATTTCTGCTTAACCCGGATGAAGGGCTTCACTCTCTGCAACAGAGAATTGAGACCGAGACCAGAATTGAACTTTTGAATCAAGAGCTTCTGCAGGAAACAGGAGTCATGTTAGATCCCAGGAAACCTGCTGCACAGTGTGTGTTAGATGGAGTAGTAAGTATTTTTGGCCTTTTGAATGTGTTCTCATTCTCCAAATTTTGGTAAATTATTTGCTAAATGACTTCTTTGGTTTTTTTTTTAATCATCAGAGAGGATGGGACAGCTACATTGTTTATCTGTTTGACAAGAGTTTGACCAAGTACTCAGGACCTCTAACGGCTAGAAAACTTCCTGAGAGCGTGAACTTTATTGGTAAGAATTCATTGGTTTATGTGCCAATTCGATGGGTAGTTTGTTAATTTAAATATGCTTGTGGGAGGTTGTACTTTGTAAACTTAGGGTTGGATTTTAAAGAAGTTTACTTTCGAAATTTACAGATAATAAACTCACCCCCTTGTCATCCAAGATGTTCATATCGTTCTTTCTTCGGTTGTAAAGAAATAGTTTTTTTTTGAGGAAAACATTTTCACAATATAGTGGACTTCTATGGTGCCCCGAATGCAGTTTAAATGCAGCTTCAAGCGATCCCAAAATGCAACTATATATGCGACATAACCTAACTGTCTTAAACCAGAAAAACAGAGTTCAGGCAGAGCTAGACAAGACGAGCGTTTGAGCTTTAAAAGTATGTAAGTTGTGTAATCCGCATTTCGGATCGTTTGAAGCTGCATTTTGAACGTTCAAATTTGAGGCACCATAGAAGTCCACTATGTGGAGAAAAATCCTGAAATGTTTTCTGCAAAAAAACATCTTGGATGACAAGGGGGTGAGTACATAATCTGTAAATTTTTGTTCTGGAAGTAAACTTCTCCTTTAAAGGGTTAGTTTACCCAATAAATTAAAATTCTGTAATTTATTACTCACCTTCATGTCGCTCCAAACCAATAAGGCATTTATACATCTTCAAAACACAAATTAAGATACTTTTGAGCTCTCTGGACCTCCATACTCCATGTGGCATCAGTGGTTCAACTGTAATTTTACGAAACTTCAAGAATACTAAAATAACAACTTTATTCAACAATTCTTCTCCTCCACGTCACCCTAGCGCCATTTTGGAGATTACCATGGTGCATGTGCGTGCTTTCAGTCTGAACGTAAACCAGGCATAGTGCTTGTGTTTTCTACATCAGCAGCACCACGCGCATATGTTGTTTACGTTCAGATATAAGCATGCACATGTGTCATGGTATGTGTATGCGTTGCAACAAAAAGTATTCTAGTAGCTTCATAAACTTAAGTTTGAACCACTGATGTCACATGGACTATTTTGTTGATGTTCCTGGTATCTTTCTGGGCCTTGAACGCGGTAGGACCCTTGCCATCTATAGAAGGTCAGAGAGCTCTCAGACTTAATTAAAAATATTTTCATTTGTATCCCGAAGATGAAGGAAGGACTTACGGGTTTGTAACAACGTGAAGGTGAGTAATTAATGACAGAGTTTTAATTTTTGCGTGAACTATCCCTTTAAAATGTATTCCGGTTTTTTAAGCAGTTTCCTAGAGAACTTCATATTCTTCACCCATTTCATTTTTCTGTTTTAGTGCGGGAAACCAAAACTCAGCTTCCTCTGAGTGCCCTCAAAAAAGTTTGGGGTGAGGCGGTAAGCTACATTTGTGGCCTCAGAGAAGACTACAGCCGCCTCTTTCAGGGTCAACGTGCAGCCATGTACGGGTGTTATATTACCATGATTAGTAATGTATTTATCTTGTGTTTTGGGACTTTTCCTGCGTAAATTTCAATGTTTATTTTTGGTCTGTGTTTCTGTAGGTTGAGCCTTCTCCGCTACAACACCAACCTTACGAGATATAAGAACATGATGTTCTCCTTTTCGCAGCAGCTCAAAGCAAAGCTTGACTTTTTTAAGAGCAGCATACAGTATGACTTGGAGAAGTACAGTGATCAGATGCAGTACGGCATATGTAAGTTTTAATGAGATTAAATTCCTTGAATTGTCAAATACTCATTATTGCCTTAGTGATGATTATCTAAAATGACTCTTTTCTTTCTGAAGCCTCTGAAAAGATGCTGAAAGCTTGGCAGGACAATGAAGAGAAGGCTGCCGCATTTGTACAGGTGCTGTGCATAAATGATAAATGATTTGTTTTGTTTTTTAAGAAACTCTCTTATGCTCACCAAGGCTGCATTCATTTAAAGAAAATACAGCAAACAAACAGCAATATTTTGAAATATTATTACAATTAAAAATAAATGTTTTCTATTTTTGATATAATTTAAAATGTAATTTATTCCTGTGATGGCAGATTTAAATTTTCAGCAGTCATTACTACGTCTTCATGATCACATGATTTTTTTTAGAAATAATTCTAATATGCTGATTTTAATGCTCAGGATTCTTTAATAATCTTTATTATTTAAGTTCTTTAATAAATGTAAAAGAATATTCTTTTGTAACACTAAAAATGTCTTGTCATTTTTGATCAATCAAGCGCGTCCTTTCTGATTAAAAGTTTTTACACCAATTTTGACACAATTTGTTTTAGCAACATTTTATAGTTTTTGTTTGATTTTGAAGGTGGCAGAGATCGGCCATCTGGATGAGGAAATAATGGCTTTGCACTCAGAAATTGTTGAACTTCAGAGAAGCCCTTATGCACGTCGACAAGGAGATGTCATGGAGCAACTGTAAGTTCATTATTCTAGTGTGCTGTGTGAACTTTCTCAACTTAAATGCATATACCATCCTAAACCTATTGCATTGAAATCATGTCTCTTCACAGGCAAGACAGAGCAATTGAACTCTACAGACAATTGAAGGCAAAATGTAAAAGTAAGTACAATCCCATCTTGGATGCTCATAAGTCAATGAAATTCACCCCATGTTCCATTCCAAGTACTGTGTAGGCAAAATGCCCTTATATATTCATACATGTGAGTTATGGGGGTCAAGATATAGTGTTCATTTCCCCTAGTGCCAGACCCACAGCATGGCTACAGTGATAGCTCTGAGATGGTGAAAGTCATTGTACAGACCGTCCAGAATCAGGACCGGGTACTGAGGGATCTATATGCACACCTCAGGTAAAAAGCTTTTGAAACCATTCAGTTCACAACAAAAGAGAATTGTAATGATTCAGGTTTAACTGTTCAATCTGAATGAATACTACCATTGGATTTCATGCATCTAATCTAGCATTGCTGTTGTCTTATTTGCAGTAAAATCCTTCTGAGTAAGCAGAAGATTATCGACCTCTTCCCTAAAATCGAGAGGACACTGGAGAGCATTAAGGAGGCAGACAGCACTGTCATGCAGATGCAGGTCAAAAGACAGAGAGAGTTCTGGCACTTACTGAAGATTGCCTGTGTGAGTCACATGCTTCTGATGTCTCAAGGCCAGATATGCTCATTATATGCACATAATCATGGACTTTCCATCGTTAAAGTTCAGTGTGTATTAGAGGTTAGGTGATATGAGCAGTCTTGTTTCAAGGAATGAGTACTTTTAAAGGGTTAGTTCACCCAAAAATGAAAATTAGCCCATTACTTACCCTCAAGGCATCCTAGGTCTATATGACTTTTTTTTTTTTTTCAGATGAATCCAATCAGAGTTACATTAAAAATGATCCTGTCTCTTCCAAGCTTTATAATGACAGTCCAAATCAAGTTCAATAAAGTGCATCCATCCATAATAAAAAGTGCTCCACACTGCTCCAGGGGGTGAATAAAGCCTTCCTGTAGCGAATCGATGCATTTTTGTGAGAAAAATATCCATATTTAAAATGTAGTAATCACTTTTTTTCTAGCCTGCGCTAACTATCATACATGTAAGCCATTCCGGATGAGGTAGGACGCAAACTTTTGTTTACAGGAGCAAAGGAAGCAAAGTTTCCTTACTTTAGCAAAGGAAAACCAGTCTCCTCTTGGCTTATATCGAATTTACGTTTTTCTTTACAAATACTCCTTTTGTACATCTAATTTGTGACCGTTGTTTTGTTTTGCTAGAGAAAAGTGATTACTACATTTTAAATATAGATATTTTTCTTACAAAAATGCATTGATTCGCTACAGAAGGCCTTTATTCACCCCCTGGAGCCATGTGAATCACTTTTTATTATGGATGCACTTTATTGGACTGTTGAACAGAAACACCCGCCCACTGCCATTATAAAGCTTGGAAGTGCCAGGACAATTTTTAATGTAACTCAGATTGGATTTGGTCTGAAAGACGAAAGTCATATACACCTAGGGGTGCCTTCAGGGTGAGTAAAACATGGGTTAATTATAATTTTTGTGTTAATTAACCGTTACATATCAACAGTAGTAAAGCAACATTTTGGCTCTAAATAAAATGCAAAAATGATACTTTACATGATCATTAAGTCTATTTTGAACTTGATAGACATGAACCCAAAGATAACCAAAGATACATGCACTGCTGTTCAAAGAAGTCAGTATTTTTTTTCCCCCCTAAAAAAATTAATACTTTTATTCAGTAAGGGTGCATTAGTTTGATCAAAAGTGACATTAAAAACTTTTACATTGTTACAAAAGATTTTTCTCAAAATAAATGCTGTTCTTTTACCTGTCTATTCATCACAGAATCCTGAATAAATACATGGTTTTCAAAAAAAATATGATGCAGCACAATTTTGAAAACTGGAGTAATGGTTGCTGAAAGGTCAGCTCTGCCATTACAGGAATAAATTACATTTTATAATAAAATATTTAACAGCTATTTTAAACTGTAAACATATTTCACAATATTACTGTTTAATTGTATTTTTGATCATATAAATGCTATAATAAAAGTTTTTGAACAGTAGTGTAAAATTATTCATAACAAATAAATAATAAATTACTGCAAAATTGATGGCATTACTGCAAAAACTGTTGGAAATTAAGTAACAGGTAAAGAAATAGTTCACGCAGAAATAAAAATTCTTGTCCTTCCAAACCCGTGAGACTTCCATTCATCTTCAGGACACAAATTAAGATATTTTTTATGAAATCCGAGTTTTCTGATTCTTCATAGACAGCAAGGGTACTACCACGATCAAGGCACAGAAACGTAGTAAGGACATCGGTTAAATAGTCCATGTGTCGTGGTGCTCTTGATAATAGCGGAAAACTGTCCTAGAAGAGAAGAAATCACTGAATAAAGCCATTATTTTAGTTTTCTTTGCGCACAAAAAGTATTCCTCGTAGCTTCATAAAATTACGGTTGAACCACTGATGTCACATGGACTATTTTAACGATGTCCTAACTACGTTTCTGTTCTTTGACCGTGGTAGTATCCTTGTGGTCTATGGAGGGTCAAAAAGCTCTTAGATTTCATAAAAAATATCTTAATTTGTTTTCCTAAAAATGAACAAAGGTCTTACAGGTTTGGAGCGACATGAAGGTGAGTAACTATTGACAGAATTTTCATTTTTAGGTGAACTTTCCCTTAAAGAAAAACCCAAAAAGCAAAGCATTTCTAAATACAAAGCATTTCTAAAATCCCTCTGTGTGTGAGGCTTTTTTAAATTACTTAAATCATCAATTGTAATAGAATGTGTTTGTTTAGGCACAAAACACCACACGAAGCTCTGTGGGTCAGAGTGGAGAGATGCCCTCCTCACTCTCAACATGGAACCAGACTCAAGCCCAGTGCTCTTCTCGCCTGCCCATGTCCTTGCAAGTGCCACAAGAGGGGTAAATTTCTCTTTCAAGCCTTAGTGAGCGGCCTACTATTAGTGATTCTATCACCACCATTTAGGTTTCAAACCTCTGTGGCTGAGTTGATCAGCATATGTGAACACGAGTGTTTGTTTTTCATGCTGCTATTTGTTTTCAGAGATTCAGTCAATCATTTACTGGAGGAGAACCAGCGCTATTTGAGTCAGCTTACCAGTTTACTGCAAGAAACCACTGAGGAGAAATCAGAGAGCATCATGGTAGGGGCTTTTCGTAGGTTTATGATGAAATTCATTGCACTTACATTTCAATACACTCACTGTTTTTTTTCTTTTTTTTTTTTCTTTTTCTTTTTCTTTCAAACAGACTCAAGACTGGAGCTGGACTAAGTATGAATCCCTGGTTGCTAAATCACAGCGTTTGTAGAGTCATGCTGAAACTGAACTCTGTGACAGGAAGTAACAAGTCATTCTTTTAAATACATTTACTCATCATCACTGGATCGGGGTTGTGTTGACTTGTATGATTTGTTAATCATAATGTAACTTCTTTGTAAGTATCTGAATTGATTTAAAATCACATTTTGCAGTCTTGTAGCAACTCAACTATATATTTTGAGGATGCATTTTTAATTGACACAGAACCAAGAACATGCAAACTAAATTCAGGCAATGTATCTTCAGAAATGTATTTATTTACGTAATTCATAGTTCTCTGTATGGGCTGATTGTACTTTCATTTTTGGTGGTCAAGTGTTTTTTTTTTTTTTTTTGAATATGGTAGTTCAGCATCTGCACTTTAAAGGCTCACTGTGAATGTTCGGGAAGGTGTGCGGTCCGGCAATGAAATTGGTTCAGCTAATGCACTTCAACTTCACTTTTTGAAAAATTAAGAATTCCGTGAGGTCCGTAGTAAAGGTTTACAACAGACAGATTGAAAGGCAGAACAATGTTAAGGATGATCAAAGCTAACTCTTCAGTCACAGGTCCTGTGAAAATGTGTTAAGACAGCTTCAAATCAGGTATAAGCAGCAATGAATGCGATCATTCATCAGTGGGCAAATTTATAAGTTTCATCAGTACAGTCATGTTATTCCCTTTTTAAGTCACATTTTCAACCATGGTTTTGTCCAAAGATGATCAGCGTCACACAGGAGACTTCATCACAAACTGTTGTATTTCGCATATTATTATATTTTGTTTGATTTGTTGTATTATTATTATTTGAGGATATTTCAGACATGGGTTCTTAAACACATCTTATGAAAGAACACTTAGGTTTAAACGTGTTTACTGTATACATGACAAATAAAGTAAAGTGATATCCATTATGTTATCTGTTGTGTGAAAAGACTTTCTTATAACCATAATATTTTCTCACAAGATCTTACAGAGCACAGAATACACTACCAGTCAAAAGTTTTTGAACAGTAAGATTTTTCATGTATTTTAAAGAAGTCTCTACTGCTCACCAAGCCTGGATTTATTTGATCCAAAATACAGCAAAAACTACATTTTTTAAATATTTTTACTATTTAAAATGTCATTTGTTCCTGTAAATGTTTAGTGTCATTACTCCAGTCACATGATCCTTTAAAAACAACTGAGTATATATTTTTTTCAGGTTTCTTTGATGACTAGAAAGTTCAGAAGAACAGCATTTATCTGAAATATATATATTTTTGTAGCACTGTAAATGTTTTATCATTTTTAATCAATTTAGAGCACCCTTGCTAAATAAAAGTATTTCTATAATTTCTTGCCTCCAAAAAAATAAGCTTTTGAATGGTACAGTGTAAAAAGTTACAAAAGCTTTTGATTTTAGATAAATGCAGATCTTTGGATTTTTCTATTCATCAAAGAATCCTGAAAAAAAAAATACTCAACTGTTTTAAATATTTATAATCATTATTAATAATGTTTCTTGAACAGCAAATTAGAATATTAGAATGATTTCTGAAGGATCATGTGATACTGAAGACTGGAGTAATGATACTGAAAATTTAGCTTTGATCACAGAAATAAATTACATTGTAAAATATAGACCATTTCAAGGATGTAAACAATAACAAGCGCGTTGGAACGTTACTGCGCATGTCCGGTCCTGAAACATTTCCGGTAGCGCTATTTCTCCGATCTGTCAATACGAACACATTCTTTTAAAATCTAGCGAAAAAGCTAGTTAAGGTAAAAAAAAGCTGCTCATTAACTAATCGATGCTGCGTGCGTGTACACGGGAGATTGCTAAAAGCATATCACATGAACGGAAATATTGTGAACATTTATTCGTACAATGGATGTCATCAGTCTGAAGCAAGCAGTGCAACTTACTTCATGTTTTGTTCCCAAGATATCCGGAGGTTGTTCGTGATTAATTTACTTGCATTGCGTGGTCAGTCTGTATTTCTGTTTAAATATTTGTTTTCATTAGTACATTACTTTTCACAATACATATCGTTCCAAACAACGCTAAATGTATGCTATTAAAACTAAGCGCTCGATGCTATTATTACGTGTTGAATTCATTTCAACATGTGTTCAACGTTAGTTTGGTCAAGTTTGTTGCTGTGGAACAGTGCAAGTGGAGGGTATGAATGCTCCGAGTCATCATGTGATCACAAATAAACAAGATCGTCGCAATTCAATGATGGCTAACGTGTTTTACATAAACCTGTAGATCTGCAGATTAATAAATGCACACACAAACACACATAAAGCATTCATATATGTTTTTATGCACGTATTTACTGTTCACACCCACACAAATTTTATATATATATATATTCATGTGAAAATGAATACTGGTGTAATGTAAAGGCTGATGCTAATTCAGCTTTGCACAACATTTTTTATAATAGAAATCATTTAAATAATTAATCATGTTAATAAACATAAAATACTTATTTCAAAAACATAAAAAAAAAATACTTTGTCCAAACTTTTGACCAGTACTGTATATAAACAAAAAGCATTCTCTCACTTTCAACTGTTTTTATTTCCAGCACATGTATTGATATGTAAATATTTGTATGAACATAAAATGCTTCAACAAATGAAAGAACAACAACTGAAACAACATTTGAACTGAAATGGAGTACAAAGGGGGAACAAATGTCAAAAGCAGCAGTCTGTATCCGGCCTGGTCATCAGTCGCTTTAAGTACTACACTAAATTACTGAATACTACACTCAAGTTCTCAATCACATCTGGGTGTTGATATGGTCAGATGTGGTTTGTCACTGCAGGATGATCAGCTGTCCTTGGGTGTCTACAGATGATGGCTCTCCTTACACTGCCTTCTCAGATTTGGTGACCCTTCTGTATTTCTGCAACGGTTTACATCAGTTTAGAATACTTTCTAGAAAACAAAACAAAGGATATTAGCCATCATTATGAAAATGTATATAACATTTAACCAATTCTATGGGAATTACAGGGAGCTAACAAATTTCAGTATTACACTGTATTGTCAGATTTAGTGACCCTGCTGCATATTTACAACTGCTTACATCAAAATGCTTCCTTGACTAAGAAACAAATGATATTAGAAATCACCTGTATGAATTTTGTTTACATTATATAAGGATAAAAGTAGAAAAACAATTATTTAATATAATGCACAATATAAAAAAAAATAATGCTATTATTGCTTAATACGTCAGTACATCTTGGAATTAACATTACCAAAGCTTATGTGATGGAAAATAATATTTACCATAAACATTACGTTTTGTAAACTACTGCCGTTAACTGTTACACAATACGACATTCACGTACTTTCATGTTACTCACTGCATTTGTCAACTGGCAAAATAACTAGACGACTAATATGAATTTAACCCACATAACACTTAGCAATAAAACAGAAATAAAAAAACTTGCCTTTTTTCATTAACGTTACACACGAAAGCTAGATGCATATGTAAACAATGACAAAATGCTACTTTAAATTATACGGCATCATACTTGAAGAGTTAACGTAAAGATATACAAATAAACTGATTAATTAAAAACGATATTTACTTGCCTGAATCGAAATGTGCGCTGTATATCCTAGAGTTGCTTGTTGTTATCCAGCCTTCTCCTTCACTGCCGCAACACGGGTACGTTTCGCGGAAATCTACCGTTAAACACGTCTCAGAATGTTAGTACCGCCCCAGAGGGAGCACACAACCACCGAACGACAAGGATCTAATTTTAATTTAGACATTTAAGCAGGATGTTTGTATATATATGACCGCAATCCCACTGTTCATAAAGCGCTTCTCGCCATTGTTTTGAATGCGCTGGACCACTAACCGGAAACGTCCTGGGACCAACGACGTCACTTCCTTAAGCCGCCGAATAGCGCTTGAAATGGTCTATATTCAAAAATAAAGCAGGTATTTTAAATAGTAAAAATATTTCACAATATTACTGATTTTGCTGTATTTTGAATCAAATAAATGCAATTTTGGTGAGCAGAAGAGATTTATTAAAAAAAAAACATTAAAATCTTACTGTTCAGAAACTTTTGACTGGTAGTGCATGTGACATCATTTTAATATCCTGATGCAAATATAAGTGCTAGACTCAAATAGTGTTATGATTAGACCAACCACAACTCGGTATGCAAATACATGTATAAAAAAAAAAGCCATTTATCATGCAGATAGGAATGACAAGTCACCACACAGATGTGTTACAATTGACGAATGCTTTTAGCACCTCTGTAAAAGGGAAATGCAAACATTTATACAATTTGTAATTACAAAAGAAAACCTAAAATGCTTTGCACACCAAAATGATCATCATAAAGTTTACAGTTTACAGTTTAGTCGAGAGACGAGGTAAAATGAGGTGTGAGGTATTTTATTACAGTGCTCGCCGAGCTTTTAATTTCACTAAGTGTAGTGGTTGCACGTTTTTGGGACTTTTATTTTGAAATAACGAAATGGTTGCAGTTTAATCATTGGAACACTAGACATTCCGCCTCCTCTCCAATAAATAAAATCAACTTCCCATGTATCATCGAAATTGTGTGGCAAGTCATACGATCAGACAGGTAGGTTTCACATTATGTGTGCACCATTCAGTTATTATTCTTTCTGTATTCTTTATTTTATTTCTTTAGGTTCGATTCTGTTTAATATGAAATTATTGAATTTATGAAAGACAGTGGTTACCTAACTTCCTACTTAACTGCTAGGTTGCGTCTAGTTAATCAAATACAACAGTAGTATTTAAACTGAAGCTGACTTGACTTCTAAATTTTAATTCAGCCTTTGCAGGTCTATTCTTCCACCACCGCTTCTCGATTGCTAATTAAAATAATGGCATCATCACAGAAAAGTCTTGGAAAAGGTAAGAAATAATTATTAGACATAAAAGAAAATGCATTTTAGAGCAGTACATTTTTCTTTCTTTCCTTAAGTAGTTTATTTTCGATTTCATGACTAAGCAGGACTGTGCTTTGTTTACAATGTATTTATGTAACATCATCTCGATTGTCTTAAATGTAGTGTGACTTCTTTAAACGTGTCCAGATGTGTCTTCGTTATGTTAGGAAACGAGAAGTTTCGATTATTTCATTGTACACAAGTTATTTTAAGAATTGTACACAGGTATTTCATTTGTACACGGAAACTTGACAAGTGATATAACAGTTATGGCCCCTGGTTACTACTGACGACAGCATGACATTGCACTTTTATGAAATCACTACTGCTTATTGCCGATGATTTATGACTGAGCGGATTCCGTACATTTGCTGCGCCATACGCTCATGGAATCAGCTCTGTCATAGATCTCATTGCTTAAAGAAGTCATTCCAGTTATCCTGTAGATTTTAAACAAGGGAAACTTTTAAAATATGCCTGTGTTGGGATTTTGATTAAGTGTTTTTATGAAGAGATTTAGTAGACAAGAGTTGGCTTACAAGAAACTGTTTACTTTCAGTTATATATGTTGATATATATATAGTTGAAATCAAAAGTTTACATACACCTTGCAGAATCTGCAATATGTTAATTATTTTACCAAAATAAGAGGGATTATACAAAATGCATGTTATCTTTATTTAGTGTACTGGCCTGAATAAGATATTTCACATCCCCTTGACTCTTAAGTACTGTGCTGTTACCTGAATCATCCACAGCTGTTTTTTTTTTTCTTTTTCTTTTTTTGTTTATTTAGTGAAATTGGTCCCTTTGTCCTTAACGGTTAAACTGCCTGCTGTTTTTCAGAAAAATCCTTCAGGTCACACAAATTCTTTGGTTTTCCAGCATCTTTGTGTTTAAACCTTTTTCAATGACTGTATGATTTTGAGATCCATCTTTTCACACTGAGGACAACTGAGGGACTCATATGCAAGTTTTACAGAAGGTTCAAACACTCACTGATGCTTCAGAAGGAAACACAATCCATTAAGAGCTGGGGGTGTAAACTTTTGAACAGAATGAAGATGTGTAGGCCTACATTTTTCTTATTTTGCCTAATTTCTCATTTAGTACTGCCCTTCAGAAGCTACAAAAGATACTTACATGTTTCCCAGAAGACAAAATAAGTTAAATTTACCCTGATCTTCCAAAATTCAAGTTTTCACCCCCAACTCTTAATGCATCATGTGTCTTTTTGGAGCATCAGTGAGCCTTTGAACCTTCTGTAATAGTTGCAGTGTGGAAACAGTCATTGTTGGAAAGGGTTCAAATACTCAAAAATGGTGAAAAACCAAAGAATCTGTAGGACCTGCTTTTCTGAAGAACAGCAGGCAGTTTAACTCTTCAGGAAAAAAACAAGGGACTCATTAACAACTATAACTAAACAAAATAGGATTAAGAATCAGTTGTATGTAAACTTTTGAACAGGGTCATTTTCATAAATTCAGCTATTATTTTCTCTTTTGGACTATAGGTAAATGAAATAACTTATTCAGGTCAGTACTAAATAAGCAAAAACGTGCATTTTGAAAGATCCCTCTTATTTTGGTAATAATAATTACAATTTTGCAGATACTGCAAGGTGTATGTAAACTTGTAACTTTAACTGTATATGTATATTTATATATATTATGTGCCACGCTCTTGTCAACACTAAAAACCCGCTTATACTTGAAAAAAACATTGAAAAGACATTATGGATCATTATAAACATATACAAGTGACTCCCATTACTATACATCAATGTCATGGCAGAAACGGGTAGATCAGTGGCTGGTTGCATAAAAGGTTTAGACTAGTCTTACAAGTTAGACATCTATTTTTTTTAAGGTTGGGTATCATTTTTAAAATTTGTTTATATTAAAACGTATATTAGTAATTGTTTATACCAAAAAAAAAAAAACACTGATTACCGCTTGGGTAATTGCTAGTTGGTCAGACTGGTTCTTAAGACATTGTCTTAACACAGAAGCTAAGTTTATGCAACTTCCCGTTGGTCTAATGTTTTTTGTTTAAATTGTGCTACAGGAAGTCCGGCTCCTGGCCCTGTGCCCAAGGACCATATACGGCTTTACAGCATGAGATTCTGCCCTTTTGCCCAACGGACCAGATTGGTGCTCATTGCCAAGGGAATTGAGTGAGTGCAAACTTTAATAGACCTTAGTGAGTTAGTTGGAGAGAAGTCAAGTATTTTCACTCAAGTATGAGTGAAAAGAACAGCCCATATGAATAATTGCATTTTGTTCTAGACATGAAATCATCAATGTCAATTTGAAAGATAAGCCTGATTGGTTTTTAAAGAAGAATCCTCTTGGTTTGGTACCAACGCTGGAGACCCCAACTGGTCAGGTGATATACGAGTCACCAATCACCTGCGAGTACCTGGATGAGGTCTATCCGAAGAAGAAACTACTACCATCCGACCCATTTGAGAGAGCCCAACAGAGAATGCTGCTGGAGCATTATTCAAAGGTGTTTCCCAACTCGCTTCCAAAGGATATCATAGATTGAATGAATCAAATGTTTTCACCTATATAAATGGATGCTCTTTTTAGGTAACACCCTACTTCTATAAGATCCCTGTCGCCAAGGCAAAAGGAGAAGATGTGTCTGCACTTGAAGCAGAACTTAAAGAGAAGTTCACCCAGTTTAATGAGGTTTGCTGCAATACTAATCATATTATATACTGATAACTGGAATAAAGATCCAGTATTGGATTTCTAATGTCAGAAGGTATTTTCAGTACATCTCATTTTCACTGACTGTGTAAACTCCTGCTTTCTCTATGTTTGTCAGATCCTTCTCAACAAGAAGACCAAGTTTTTTGGAGGAGATTCAATAACAATGATTGACTACATGATGTGGCCGTGGTTTGAGAGACTGGAGATGATGGGTCTGAAGCAGTATGTTTTGATCTTGTTTTTATCACATTTATTAAAGGAGAAGTTTACGTACAGAATTTCCTGATTATTTACTCACCCACATGTCATCCAAGATGTTCGTGTCTTTTCTTTCTTCAGTCACTAAGAAATAGTTTTTTTGATTTAAAAACATTCTGTGATGGCCAATTTCTCCATATAGAAAATTTTAAATGGAGAAAAATCCTGGAATGTTTTCCTCAAAAACCTTAATTTCTTTTAGACTGAAGAAAGAATGACATGAAGATCTTGGATGACATGGGGGTAAATTCTCAGTAAGTGTACTTCTCTTTTAATTGCACCAGCAATAGAGAAAGGCAGATAATAGAAGATGGTCATGACAGCAAATTAAACAAATCCAAATATTTTACAATTCATATTTAATTAGATTTCTTTGCATATTACCATTTTCAGCTGCTTGGACGGCACTCCTCAGCTGAAGAAGTGGACAGAACACATGTTGGAGGATCCTGCTGTAAAAGCTGCAATGTTCAGCACAGACACCTACAAGGTTTTTTACAAGTCCTACATGGAAGGAAAGCCCGATTATGATTATGGTTTATAAGATGAATCATTGTTCTCTGGTAAAACACACCTCTGTTGCCTATCTGTTTTAACAGATATTGTTGTAGAAGGTACGTTTATATCCGTCCATCTTTTATACTGTGATCCCGATTAATATCAAAAGAGAATTTCATGCCTGGTATATCAATCTTGGTTTCTTTTTGACTTGTGGTGTGGATATTAAAAATGTAAATCTAAAACTTTAATCTTAAAATCTTCTTTAACTGGTAAGGTTATAATGACTGAGAGATCAGAATGAATGACATGCAATGAGTTATGTAACTTATGCAAATACAATGAAATAAAATATATAATAATGACACAAAAACATCTCTGAAGTTCATTCATTCTTTAATTGATAAAGTATCCTCTAAACTTTAATATTAGCTAATATTTTGACTAATCCAATATTAGATTTTCCAGTGTAACTGCAGTAGTTATTATACAGGAATAAAAGTAGAGTATGCTAACTGCAGGGTTGTCATTATCTTAGTTCATGGGTCACACCTCTCTGGAGTTTAACCTGCATTGTTGGCCCTAATAGCTCTATTCACTAGGTGTCCACCACTTGTCTAATGAGTCACCATCTTATACCAAGTTCTCAGAATTTATATAATCCATAAATTTATCAGAAGCAGCAGGTGCTACTGAGATTTAACAGACATGCAAGAAAGATAACCACCTAAATCTGTCATTCCCAACATACCATGATAAGCACATAGAACTGACCCTTAAGCTGTTCTAAACCTACAGCTGAAGTCAAAAGTTTACAAAAACCTTGCAGAAAAGATATTATTTTACCAAAATAAGAGGGATCATACAAAATGCATGTTATTGTTGAACATATATCTTCTGTAGTGTCTGAAGGCCAGTACTAAATAAAAAATATATATAATATTTAGGCAAAATAAGAAAAATTTACATGTCCTCATTCCGTTCAAAAGTTTACACCCCTGGCTCTTAATACTTTGTGTTTCCTTCTGAAGCATCAGTGAGTGTTTGATCCTTCTGTAATAATTGCATATGAGTCCCTCAGTTGTCCTCAGCGTGAAAATATGGATCTTATAATCATACAGTCATTGTTGGTTCATATACACAAAAATGCTGAAAAACTAAAGAATATGTGTGACCTAAAGTTGAACTGTTTAGGACAAACAAGAGACTCATGAACACCTATCACTAAAAAAAACAACATCTACGGCTGTGGCTAATTCAGGTAACAACACAGTATTAAGAATCAAGTGTATGTAAACTTTTGAACAGGGTCATTTTTATAAATTCAACTTATTTTCGTTATTTATGTTTTATGTGAAATATCTTATTCAGATCAGTAATAAAAAATATGCATTTGTATGATCCCTCTTATTTTGGTAAAATAATTAACATTTTGCAGATTCTGCAAGGTGTATGTAAACTTTTGACTTCAACTGCATTTATGTTGTGATATTGATGTGATATATTTTGAAGAATGTTGGTAAACATTAATATCCTCTTATAGTCAATGGCTACTGTCAACTGTTTGGTAACTGTAGCATTCTTCAAATTATTTTCTTTTGTGTTTAAGAAGAAAGAATCTAAACATCTGAGGGTTTCGTTAGTCAAAACTTCTAAAATGTAAAGGGGTTAGGTGATTTTTCAATTCTTCAAGTGTTTGCTCAAGTGCTCCACCCTTTCCAGAACAATAACGCTAAAAACTAACAATGCCTCTTAAATATGTAATGCCTTGCTAAGCGTGACTTTGCACAACAGAAGCTTTGAGATGTCCCTGTCAAGTCTTTAAGATCTTTATGTTAGGGCAAATTCAAAGATAAAGGTCAGGATTTTTTTTAGAAAAGTCTATAGGCCTACACCGACAAATTGACATGCTGACTCATTTCATTTTGCACCTGTTGAACTGCAAAAGAAGCCTTTGCATGACTTTGCAAGACTCCCACACAACAACAGTATCATAAACAGTGAGTATTATGTGGAAACAAACAAATAGATTGTCTTTATTTAGTAAGATGTTGTATACTTGAGATACGGATAAGATAAAAAGTCATTAAACAGTCTAGATCTATCATCTCAACTCTTACCTCTGCTATAAGTAGCTATAATATAAATACATCATAGATATTATTGCTGTTAGACAAGGATTAATAAATTATTAATAAAATAAAGTGACCAGATTTGAGAAATTTGTAACTGGGGACATTTTCTAGTTCTGTAGTCTACATATTGAATATTACTTGTTATTAATGAAAAATGGGGAAAATACATTTTATGACTGTGCGGATGCATACACTACTATTATAATTAATAATTATTATGATATTTGCAGGTCAAACAGCCCCCAACTGGTTTTGTTACAATTCAAAATAGTAACGCATGCAAACAGATAAAAACAATATACAAAATGATTTTACAAAATAGGCTACAACGAAAATGAAACTACATGACATTATTAACATTTAGTTTCAAAATGTATTTAACATTTTCATTTCACAAACAGAAATTACAACTTTAATTCACTTTTCAAATGTTATTTAATGTTTGTGCTTTTGGAGGCTTGTATTTGCCTGGTGTTTTTAACGTGCTAAACAGGGACGTTTCCAGGTACAAGACACCAAAAATGAAGACTTTTCCCGGAAAACGGTGACATCTGGTCACCCTATATCAAAAAAATTATAAAAAAAAAACACACGCTATTTTTCGTCGTTATTTACATCGTTATTTAATTAAGCAGATTCGTTTAGTTGTATCCTTCCGCTAAAAGATAA
Source organism: Garra rufa (assembly GCF_049309525.1). Taxonomy (NCBI): domain Eukaryota; kingdom Metazoa; phylum Chordata; class Actinopteri; order Cypriniformes; family Cyprinidae; genus Garra; species Garra rufa. Next base: position 25,028,233 of record NC_133362.1, on the reverse strand, counting down.
AGTCCCTAGCAGTCTAAGCAATCGAAAAATGACCGGTTATAGTAGCCGCGCAGGGATACAAATGGTGTAGAAAATAATTGCTCCGCTGACTAGGGTGGTTCTATGTACATAGTTGATTGTACAAGAAACATGACAAGGCAAAATCGGAGAAATGTACAGAAAAGCATATAGTATTAGGCTTTTATCATTTATAGTCGTGTAATAGCTGTAAAATCAATTTGGGATAGCCTACTTATCAAACGATGAAAAGTAACTTATAAAAACAAATTTTTGGACCAAGAGCTTTATTTTGAAAGTAACATGGATGTAGTAGTAAGTATGTGAAAGGAGGAGTCATATAGTCTTCAGCCACACCTATTCTTCTATAAAAACTCAACATTCTAGCGTTAACGTACTTCAGTCAGGTCAGCCGGTTCAACAGGTAAGCAAACCTTCAATGAATTTTACTTTGCTTTTAGTAAAACATGTTAAGCATCTATGATAGCATCGAAAATCGTTTTTCTTTCGTCTTTCCATGCGCGTTATGTAACAGCTTTAGATGCTTATCCATAGAACGCTAATGTTTTTCTCTTGTTTGTATAGTCACCATGTATTCTTTTATTTCCACCTTTAGGGTCTTCTTTAAGTGAACACACTGATCACAATAATGTCTCCATCTGCAAAATGCCAAGGAAAAGGTAAGAAAAAGCAAGGAAATTGGACTCATGTTTGATCTGTATCTTTTAAATGGAAAATCGTTCTTAAAAACATCTGTTAAGCTAATTTTTCATTATCAACAAGAGTTTTATTACAAACAACCTGGTTGGAGAAAACTCTCCCAGATGTGACCATGACCTTGCGTAATCATCAAGAATTTCTTTCTGATGAAAAAGATAAATAAGCTATTCAAATGTAATTTGTAAAGAGCACCTGGGTTTAGAGGTCCATATTATTTTACTGATGAAATTCCATGCATATTATGTAAATGTAAATAACTTTTCTATTCATGTAAATATTTACATTCTTGCATCCCATGTGTTTCATTGGTGTAACAGCATGTCCTGCTCCTGGACCAGTGCCGAATGGTGTTATTCGGCTCTACAGCATGAGATTTTGTCCATTTGCTGAAAGAGCAAGACTGGTGCTCACTGCCAAGGGCGTTAAGTAAGTTCTGTTTTGGTTGTGAGGGAAATCACTGTTAAATATCTATCCATCAACCAATATTGATCTTTTTACACAGACATGAAATTATCAACATCAATTTGAAGGATAAGCCTGATTGGTTTCTGGAGAAGAATCCTTCAGGAACAGTGCCAGTATTGGAAACCTCAAATGGTCAGGTGATATATGAGTCACCAATCACCTGTGAGTACCTGGAAGAGGCCTACCCTCAGAAGAAACTGCTCCCATCCGACCCATTTGAGAGGGCCCAACAGAAAATGCTGCTGGAGCATTATTCAAAGGTAGTCAATTTGTCAGTTTGAAACATGTACCTTATAAAGCATCTGCCAGTAGATCTGCTGATTTTAATTAAGCTTCTCCATCAGAAAACTGTACTCTCTATCCATACATCTTCTAAAAATCTGAAAGTTTTGCTATTATCTTTATATTATCAGTATCAAAACCCTTAGAAGCATTGGTGTAAAGTATTGGTTTGAATTTAATATTTATGGAAATGTTTGCTAATTTCAGGTGATTCCATACTTCTATACAATCTCTATGGGCAAAAAAAGAGGAGAAGACGTCTCAGCAGCTGAAGCTGAATTTACGGAAAAAGTCTCCAAATTAAATGAGGTGGGCTAAAATACCTCTTCTTGTACAGTACAGTACAGTACAGTATGCTGTAATGATGTATTCATTTCTAACTGATTTTCTTATTTTTCAGACTCTGGCAAAAAAGAAGACCAAATATTTTGGAGGCGATTCCATCACAATGATTGACTACTTGATCTGGCCCTGGTTTGAGAGGGCAGAGATTATGGGCATAAAGCAGTATGTTTTATTTGTTTCTTATTAGTACATATATTAAATATAAAATGAATGTATGAAAAAAAGCTCACATTTATTAGACAGCAAGGAAGAATTGCGTGCTGAGTTATAAAGGTGACGTCAAAAGGATAAGCAAACAGTGATGAATGACTGATGAGATTAGTAAAGGCAGGGCTCTGGTTCCAGCTGAATTGAAAAGCACTTTGTTTCAGTGAACTTTGTGCACACTAGAAAAACATACTTGTCTTTACATGTATACTTTTGTGAATGCAACCATGTCAACCATGCGTGTTTCTCCAATGCTTGCTTGTAAATCTAATAGGTGTGTATCTCTTTTTAAATTACAGTTGTTTGGCCAAGACTCCTGAGTTGAGCAAGTGGATTGAACGCATGTTTGAGGATCCAGTGGTCAAAGCCACCATGTTCAGCACAGAGGTTCACAAAGTGTTTTTCGACAGCTACATGGACGGAACCCCTAATTATGATCATGGTTTATAAAGTAAAACAGGATGATATCCGTCCATCTGTGTGTGTTTTAGTATAAGAATTTTTATACTGAATTTACAGCAAATTAAGATTTTAAGCCTTAGACCTCAGACTAGAAGTCCATGTAAAAAAGGCTGCAATGGGTATATTAACATGTTTGTCATTTATACATGAATATAAATAAACCAAATGTACAAACCATAAACATTATGGACTTGTCTTTATTTATCTTTCCTGTAGCTCAAACAGTATAGCTCGGTGCTAGCAATGCCAAGGTCATAGGTTTTAATTCCCAGGGAAAGCAAGAACTGATAAAATATATATTTGTACCTTGAATGCAGTTGGATATGAGCATCTGCCAAATGCATAAATGTAAATCCTCAAAGCTTTCTCTTCAGTTGAAAGTGAACCACTCAGTGCATGTTGTGGGGTTGCACAACATCACTTTCTAGGAAAGAAAGCTGCACGACTGCATATTGCATAAACGTTTTAGTGCATTTTTGTTAAAAAAAAACAAAGACTACAAAGAGTAAAATCAGTGCATTGTACAGGTTAGATAAAGCTTTTTCCAACTTCCTTCTATGGCCTGTACATGTCACTGTGCGTCATTTCTTTAAATGTGCTAGCTGCTCTCTATTTTTTGTCAACAATTTCAACAATCTTTTATGTGTTGGCAGACGAGATCAAAACTGATAATACTGCTAAATGCTCTGATAATGTTAAAGAATTTACATTCTGAACATAATAATACATCCTTTGCAAAAACTCATGGTTGGTTCAAACATCCTGAACAAGCTGCCAAAATGATGATGAATAGCGAGTGGGTGTTTCTTTAATCATGGACACTTTTGGCCCTGTGGACTTTAGGAAAATAAACTTCCTTAAAATTCTATTATTTTATAACAGAAAATTTCAGTCACATCACAAATTATGTTTGTGTTTGATTACATTCTGTGTTGGAAATTACATTTAAACCTTTACTTTGTCTCGCTAAGGATTTCACGGCCAGCGTTTCAGATATTCTAAACACACGTTTGTACTTTTTCCATAATTTAACAAAATTACAGGTTGAAATGATGCATGATGAAAGTAACTGTTAACAGGTGATATTTTGCTCGATTTTACTTGGTTTTCTTTAGACATTACATTATTATTTCAGCCTAAACTTGCTGTTCACTGACACTGTTGTCCCTTTATATTATTATTAAACTTATTATTATTATTATTATTAAAGGCAAAGTTTGTTGCGATAAGTACGCCAAAAAAACGAGCAGTTGTCATTTGTGTTAAAATGAATATTCCAATGGTTTTTATAACATTCACTCTTTGTTATAATTAAAAATGTAAAGATTAAAATGTTTTGATAGTTTTTATATTTTAAGATTGAAAGTCTTGAAATACAACAGGGTTTTAGTACCACATTAAATAATAAAAAAATCTAAAATTATGAGATTAAAGTCTAAATGTTTGAAAATGAAGTTGAAATGTTTCAAGAATAAAGTCAAAATGTTTTGAGAATAAAGTTGAAATGTTTTGAGAGTAAAGTCAAAATGTTTTGAGAATAAATTTTAAATATTTTGAGAGTAAAGTCAAAATGTTTTGAGAATAAAGTTGAAATGTTTCAACAATAAAGTCGAAATGTTTTGAGAATAAAGTTGAAATATTTTGAGAGTAAAGTCAAAATGTTTTGAGAATAAAGTCGAAATTACGAGAATAAAGTCAAAATGTTTTGAGAGTAAAGTCAAAATATTCTGAGAATAAAGTCAAAATGTTTTGAGAATAAAGTCGAAATATTCTGAGAATAAAGTCAAAATGTTTTGAGAGTAAAGTCAAAATGTTTTTTAAAGTTGAAATGTTTCAAGAATAAAGTCAAAATTACAAGAATGAAGTCTAAATGTTTCAAGAATGAAGTCGAAATTACAAGAACAATGTTGAAATATTTTGTGAATAAAGTCTAAAAGTTTCGAGAATAAAGTCGAAATATTGAGAATAAAGTTAAATTATTATTAAAAATTATTAAAAAAAATATTTTTTTTTAATGTGGCACTAAAACGCCATCGTAAGGACAAGAGGACAATAATATGCATTTAAAATGTAGCAAAAACAAAAAAGCATTTAAAAAAATTTCCAAGTTTCCAAGACCGCTTTAAAGTGACCTTCATTTGACAAAAATGTAAAAGTTAAAATTTGGCCCCTGCAACAAAAAAAGTGCCCATAGTTGAAAAAACACCCAAATATCGAAATAGCATCAGTAACAGTCAGTGCTTAACATTTTGTACATTTGAGATGCAAAACATCATCATGTAATTAGTCTGTAGAAATCCCCTGCACTCAAAGCCAGATCGGTGAGTAAGTCTATGTCTGGTCTGTTGAGCTAAATTCATGTCTCATGTAACCGTTAGAAAGATGTGGGGTATATTCTTGAACAAGCACAGAGGTATTTCTGACCATCTCTTGAAAATGCTCCTCCATTTTAGCATAGACATGCCTCTGCAACACAAGAGGCCTAAACAGGTTTATCGGTTCTGCAGTACGGATTATTTTAGGAACCAGAACTTCAACCGGGATGCGAGGGTTCCCCACTACAACATGATAGAGTCTCTTTTCCTCCAGGCTTTGCTGAAGGAAGCTGAGCAGATCTCGTAATCTGTCATCGAGATTCTGCGCCTGCCACATCGTGGGACGTTTACTCAACAGCAGATGCAAAAGCGCCGTCTTTATATGGTAATTACAAAAGGCACTTCTCCCAGTCAAAGCCGTCTGCTTTTTGTGCAAGAATGACACTATCTGAAGACAGTGAACATGGCACGAATTTGTAGGAAGTTTTTTTCCTAGATGTTTCAGCAGATTCTTTTCATAAACGGTTAGAGAGAGTTGCCAGTGAGTGTCTGAGGAGTCGCTAGTGTCAGATGGGAAATGAGAAACGAGGAAAGCATCCGTGTCCTCAAACTGAACGGCAGGGGTAATGTTGAGAACGACACTCTTTCCAGACCTAAATCTGATTTTAAGAGCTCCAGGGAAGTCCAGGTTCCGAATCGCCAGCTCAAAATCATATTTATGAGAGATCTGGCCCCATGCTTTGCTCACTGAGATCTGGAACCATCTCATGATCTGATCTTTTGACAAATACGAGGTGTTCTTCTCACAGAGGTGCTCCATTAAAGGTTGTTCCTCAAGCTTTTCATGCTCATTTCTATTGTGAAGCAGACAAAGCATATCATCACCAAGATTGGCTGAGCCACAAAGACAGTCTGTGCCGTTCTCACCTGGCTTTAGCAGTTTAATCCTTCCACATCCTTGCAAGTCCAGCGGGATTTCAGTAGAGGGGTCGCACCAGAGCTGAAACTGAAACCTGAATGGCCGTGGAGGAGCGAAAGGCACGATGAGATCACATGTAGGAGGTTTAGACACCCTCCACGACTCAAACATACTGCCTATGCCAACAAAGTCCTCGACTTCCAGATCAGATTCTCGATTGCAAACACTTCTCAAAGCCTCGAGCAAATCATCCGCAAAGCCCTCGATAAACTCTCGCACTCTTACGCTTTCATGGATGAAAGGATGGAAGCGAGTCTTGCAGAAATTACTTAAGACACCTTTATCTAGGGCAACAGTTTTAGCACTGATATAGTCGGCATTGAAATCTCCATCTTCATCTTCTACAGAATCTGGAACTTCAGTAGGGATGATATCCTGCCTGCACACCTCAATTGTGAAGAATATGACTAGGCAGAGGGTGCTCCAAAAGTACCAGCTGTAACTGTCTTGATCACTGATCAGAGCTGTTTCGGTTTGTGAGATCTCCTGTTCCAGGCGCTTCTGTTCAGCCTCCAGCTTCTCCTGGTGCTCCTTCATACGGGACAGGAGTTCATTATCTTGCTCTGGGATGGTGGTGTTCTCATTAGGGAAGAGCGACGGGTGGTTGAGGATAGCGGCTACTACCACCATGCAAACCCGTGCTATAGCACCTTGCATCCTTCTCTGTGCGTCTGGGAAAACACACATTTCTGGATTAATGTGAGGCTCTTGAAAGGAAACACATCTTTTAACTTTTGGGAAAACATGTCATTCTTTAGAGCAGTTGTTTGTGAACTGTAATACAAAGGTCTGCCCTGCACTGGGGAAGGAAGTCAGATAACCCCTGTTAAATGTCCTAAATTAAAGCAGCAAGATAGTATCAATATAAAAGAATAAACTGAAAACAGTAGTGTGGGTTTTTCAATCAATATCTGGGTAAAAATCTGTTTAATGGCTCTCTTAACTTGAGATTTGGAAAAAAAAAAAAAAAAAAACTTGACCGAAGCTTAGGAAGGAACTTCATATATATACACTGAGGAGGACGTTATGTAATTGGTTTATTTATAGTGTGGTACTTGAAGTCTGAGTGATTCTTGGAATGAGGCAGATAAATTTCCATATTTATACAATCTGCAAGCTACTGGCACATTCCATCAATATGGTACACTCTGGTGTTCCATGATTTTTTAAAGCATTAGAGACACAAATTTTGTCGGTCTGTTGAATTGATTGACAGAATTCGTCAAGCTTAACCATATTACTCAAGTTATTATAAAAAAAAATCTGAACAAAAACAGATCTTCAATACATTTGACATGTGTGGCCTTTGTGGTAGTTTTAACACATTTCAGTTACACATTTTTTGTAATGCAAACCACATAGAGAATCAATAGAAAATAATTAAATGGTTCAATTCTACTTCAATCTCACAAAGTTTTCTGAAGGTTAAGCACCTCTCCCTTTTGCATCTGAAAGGAGGTGTTTTAATGTTTCTGCTGCTTTTTCCCCAGTTTAGGCCGTATTTTGTTAGTGTGCATAAAAACAAATAAACATATACACTATCAGTCAAAAGTTTTTGATGTTTCTTAAAGAAGTCTCATCTGCTCACCAAGCCTGCATTTATTTGATCAAAAATGCAACAAAAGCTGTAATATTGTGAAATAGTTTTACTATTTAAAATAACTGCTTTCTATTTCAATATATATTAAAGTGTAATTTATTCCTGTGATCAAACTTTAATTTTCAGCATCATTACTCCAGTCTTCGGCTGATTTGCTGTTCAAGAAACACTATTACTATTATCAATATTTAAAACAGTTGAGTACATTTGTTAAGGATTCTTTGATGAATAGAAAGATGGAGTCAAAATATTTGTTTTAAAATAAGAAATTATAGAAATTTACTTTAATTTAGCAAGGATGCTTTAAATTGATCAAAAGTGATTTATAATGTCAAAAAAGATTTATATTTCAAATAAATGCTGTTCTTCTGAGCTTTTTCAGATTCATCAAAGAATGCTGAAACAATTCTACTCAGCAGTTTTCAATATAACAATAATAATAAATGTTTTTGAGCAGCACATTAGAATATTAGAATGATTCTTGAAGGATGGTGTGACTGGAGTAATGATGCTAAAAAATTAGCTTTGAAATCACAAGAATAAATTACATTTTAAAATATATTCAAATAGAAAGCAGTTATTTTAAATAGTAAAAACATTTCAGAATTGTACTGTTCTTTGCTTTACTTTGGATCAAATAAATAAAGGCCTGGTGATTAGAAGAGACTTTTAAAAACATTAAAAATATTACTGTGACTGGTTGTGTATGTGAAACTGCGTCATATCATTAAAGAGCACAACATTAGAAAAAAAATGTTTTAAAATAGGGTCTACGTTACATAATGATAAGTAGTTGACTAATAATGCTTGAGTTCCAGTAAAGACTGTAATTGGTAAATTTGTGTGGCGCTGCAAAGATTCCCAATCTACAAACACTAAAAGGCGGAGTTTCTAAAACAACAACAACAACAACAACAATTTACCCATTAAACAGAGAGAAATCTACAAATAGTTGAACACTATTACAGAGGAAATACTTGTTAACGCGTAAATGAAATGATTGAAGTCAGTGGCAAGTTCAGCAACAGGGCGACTGAAACGTGTGGTGCAGAGGGCGGTGACGCAATAAACTAACGAGGCAGAGCATCTAACAACTTCTCTTTTTTAAAACCACTGCGTATTTTCTTTTTTGACGTTTTGAGGTGTTTTACAAAACTCTTGTGATTTTCAAAACTCAAATTTTTACCATTTTAATCACAGCTGTTACGGTGTCTTGAATAATACATGAAACAGCAGACGACCACTACTCGCAGAGTCTTTGTTTTCTTAGACGAAGAAGAACAGAATAGTAACTTACACTGTAATCCAAGAGTTAAAGTCCAGCGCCGTTCATTGTTTCAGAACGATACTGAAGCGACAAAAGAGAAAGCGCTTCAGTACCGTTACTCCTCTGTTTCCTCATCTGCTCGATACTCGACATGAAGCTGCTCTCACATCCAGGAAGTGACCAATGGGGCCGTTTTCGCTCTTCTATAAAAAGCACGTGGGTCAGTCCCGCTCTTGAGTCAACATCATAGGTCACGCGCGCGCGCGCACACCTACACTCCGGGGTAGTGGAAACTTAACTCTTTATCTCGACGTGAGGAAAAAAGTTACAATTATACTTTCAGTGAACATTATAGTGTTAATTGTGAATGTGTTACAAAAATAAAAGACTTAACTGTTGAAGAATCAAAATGTTGTTACACGATCTATTACAATGAGAGGATCTACAAACGGCGGCATTCAAATGGGATTTTCCCACAAATTATTTTTATTATTATTCTGCTCTTTGTGCAGCTGCGCAGTGACTACTAAAAGCGGATGACTAGACTACCCACACGAGGTCGCTACCGCATCAAAGTTTATTTTTGATATTAGAGAGTTTGTCAAATAACCCCCATTGCAATCACTCGTTTGTGGGATTATTTTGATCTTTTTTACGTTATGTGCCTGAGGCTAATTATTAAGAAAAATATGCATTCCCCAAACCGATTATCCTCTTCGGGGTGTGGGAAGGCTCCAGAATCAAATCCCTGAGGGGGCTCATCTTAATATATGGGCCATTCTACAGCATTGAACCATGCTGTCCCACAACCACAAAAAAAAAAAAAAAAAACATTTAAAAATTATTCAAATCTTAGATGTGGATCAATGATATTTCAGTATCAGTAAGCTTAATATAAAATCATCATCTAGTGGGTACTTATGAAAATGATATTGAAATATTTTTTTGCACTTTATTCCATTGTTTTGAAAAATATGTTGTTGTTGTTTTTTACATGAACTTAAAATATATATATATATATATTTAAAATATTTTTTGGTAAATTATGAAACTTCAAGTATGAAATGGTTCCCGCATTTTCATATCACTACTGAAACAATGTATGTTTATGTATTACTCTCTCATATTTGTAAATGTGTTCAAAAGTATCAAAATCTATGTGTAAAGAATGTCACTACTGATCACCATTTTCTATAATTAAACACTTTTTTGCAAGTTATTCCATAATATTTAGTTGTTATATGTGTAAAACTGTTCAGAACTATGCTAGCTAACCATGTGCTGATTAGCATCTTTGAGCTTGCTTCAAAAGTGTCTTAAATTGTCAATACCAAAACAGTCACTGACAAAACATTTGGTGAAGTTTCGATAGTGACATCTTTGTTTTTTGGGTGTTATCCCATAACATTTTCGTCATCATTGTTTCGGTAGTGACAAAAGGGAACACATAATTCTTTATTTGGGGGAAATAAACAAAATTTTAGTACAGTTTTGAAAAATGTTTGTATTTAGTATGTTTTAGTAGTTTTTAGCATGTAAGTTAAAATTCTGGTCGCTACCAAAACATTACAGTCACTATTGAAAATGTGCACCAAAACATGTGATGTTTTGTCAAAAATAAAGTATACTGAATTATCAACTAAGATGTTATGATAGTGTTTGGTTCAATGTATATTCAAACTAATGAATCTTTAAGTTTAATATAAGTATGATCTTTTTTTTTTTTTTTGCCTTTTACAAATAAAATTTGTATTCAAAATACAATAAATCTCATAAATCACACTTGAAATATTGTTCAAATTATAATTGTTATTGATTTAACTATTGGAAGATGTAAGCAAAATCTTATTAGGTAAATATAACCCATCTTATTAAGTTAGGCTATATGTTTCTGTGTTTCGGTAGTGACAAATCTGGGGAGAGGACAAATTTTCCAATACTTTCTGAAAATACAATATGAGAATTAACTGCACAATTAGAAATCTGTAGGCTACCTTGGATATTATACAATTTGCATACATTCAAAATTTTCGGGAAAAGACGCTTTCAACGCTGACTTTTAACCAATTCTGTAGAATGGCCCATATACAAAGGTTTTTGTGCCAAAGAGCTCTTCGCTTATAATCACTAATAAAGCTGTCACTCATCTTAGTTCATCGCGAGCTCACAAAGTTACTTATAATATAAGCTGAATATCTTATTTACATCGCGTCTATACTTTGTAGCAGCAATTTGAGCGGTGAGTGGATGTTAACCTAAACGCCTCTGATTGGCTGTTAGGTTCAAGAAATCAGCAGATATGTCTGTGATTGGCTACATTGCTCAACACACTGTAATGCGCTGAGTCAGGGTTAGGGATAGCTCGCCTAACTCACGTTGCAGCAGAAGAATTAAACAAACCGCACATGGGTCGCATTCCACAACTTGAGCTTTATTCTCCTGGCAACAGCGTTACTTATTAAAAGAAGACAACTTATATGAGCAACAGAAATTAAAAGTAAAAACCATCGCACCCGCACACATGCGGTACTCTTGGCATATATCTGCAGACTGTGCCCAGAACGGAACTCTGCTCTTAAAGGAGCCACAACATTTTTCACCCGTTACAACACGTTAAAATAGAAACCGATCTCCAGAGTCCAAAGCGTAACGCAATGAATAGTTCGTTTTTAAAAACATTAAAAACGAAAATATTAAATATTTTACACCATCTGATTGAAAGGGAAAAAAGCAAACTCGTTTTAAGAACTTTTAAACTCAGGTATTTGCACACACATTTGGGTGTGGCCAGAGGAAGCAGGTGCGCGCGTCCTCCAAGTGAACCCATCACACTTCAGCACGCAGAGCTTAAGATGCGTTAATATTTGTGAAACATTCGTTTCCACGATCAGTATAATTACTTTCAAATTAAATTAACCATTTATCAAGGTTTTTTTTCGTTTGTCTTTTTCGCAGACTTGAACGGCGCAGATTGCACAACAACCTATCAGATAAGTAGCCTACGTTTGACACATCCGCAGCCTCTGATAGCTATAACGTAAACTAATTAATGGATCGTTTAAAGTTAGTTCTGCAATATTTCCAGTCAAATTCTGAGTCTATCTCCAATGGTATCTGTATAATATTGTCACTGATAAGCGTCAAGCTGTATACAAGTTTTGATTTCAACTGCCCCTGTTTACCGCAATACAACAAGATGTATGCACTGGGAGTCATGTTCGTCCCTCCGATTATATTGTTCTGTTTGGGAGTGTTAGTTAATCGTCATACAGGGGTGCTGATGGAAGAGTGGGTCAGACCCCTGGGCAAGAGAACAAAAAATCCAGCAGTGGTAAAGTAAGCTTGAAGCTTAATACTACTCATTTATTATTATTAGCCTATTAATTATATAAAAGTTCTTATATTATGCTTCTTCCAGATTTTTGCTGTCTTCAATGTTGCAACGAGCACTTCTAGCCCCCATGGTCTGGATTCTGATGACACTCTTGGATGGAAAATGTTTCATCTGTGCATTTAGTATGAATGTAGACCCTAAATATTTTACAGGAATACCAAACAGCACTGGGCTAGAACTGATTAAGATCATGGCTAAGGTGCCTTGCAAAGAAGATGTCATCTTCAAAAACACCAGTTTTCGGAAAGCCGTCTCGCGCTACGTGCGTTGTTACTCTCAGGTGAATGGGTTTCCACACATTTTTGCACATTTTTTCAAAGCTTACATTGTCTTTAGTCAAAGAACCCTGATGTCAATGTCATCTTGACTTGATAGCTTCTAAGTAAGATTGAGCTGTACAAAGTTGAAAGGAGCAGACCTTTAGCAAATCTGTAGGTGGTTAAAATCCTTTCATGCTTTGCATAACCAGATGATTCATCTATTCTTCTTGTACAATTTATCTTCTCTAAGGCAATAGGCTGGTCAATCCTCCTCTTCTTCATTTTTCTGGGCGCTGTGGGTCGTGTCCTCAAGCCTTGCTTCAATCACGCCACTTTTCTGCAGACTCGCTACTGGAGCAATTATCTGGACATTGAGCAGAAGCTCTTCGACGAGACCTGTGTCCTTCATGCCAGAGATTTTGCCAGAAAATGCGTGGTGCAGTTTTTTGAGAGTATGCGAGAAGATGCAACTCTGAGAATGCCCCTCTCAAGTGCACTCAGACGTAGCACAATCCCTAATGAATATGAAGAGGAAGAAGAGGAGCGTCTACATGGCATAACCAGACATGATCAAGTGGATCATTTGCTGCAAACCTGGTATGAGTGCAAACCAGAGCTGGATGTGACCAAGATGGCCTATAAGCCCAAAGTATGTATCACCTGGGAAGATCACAATGGAAAAGCATTGTTCTCTGAAGTGTAAAATCTCTTAAATAAGAATGAATGTCAATAAGTGACATGTTCATGAAATATTCATAAAGATAATGAAAAATGTTGATGCTAGAATTGTAATAATTTGAGAACTATATGACTAACTAATGTTAATTCAGAAAGCTTAAAAAGCTTTCATGCTGGTGCATTAGGTTTATAATAATTATATATAATTTCTGTTTTCATCAAAGTTGCAATGGGCCTTCAGGCCCCCTTAGGATTCTAATGCAAATATGCCTGCATATTTAGTATGAATCAAAACTATCAGATTATTGTCAATTCAGAAAGCCTTGTTTTAACCTTCCTCAAACGCTTGCATTCTGGCACATTTGAATATGCTGGGATTTAGTTTGTGTATTTTTGCATGTCTCTTTCCACACGCATTACACAAAGACCTCATGGATAGAGCTTCAATGCAAATTACTACAAACCTTGGCAACACCTGAACAAATATGCATGTATTGTGTATGTATTTGTCTGTATATTCTGTATTTATTAATAATACTAACTAATAAAAATATGTTTATCATTTTAGTCGCATGGCGGTTCGGCCACTGTGTTTTGTGTTTGTTATGTTGTCCATGTTTTGAAATGTACTTCTGCCACACCTTTTGTGTAAAAGATAGTTTGTCTTGTAGTAATGTATTATGTTTGAAAGTAAACAATTTAAGCACTGGACAATGCCAGGACAAAAATCACACCCAACTCTTTAGTTGAGGATGTGTTGGAGCCTCCAAAGGAGGGGCCTGTCACTCATGTGTATCCGTGCATTGAGGCGACCTGGTGAACCTTTCCTCACTTTGGAGTCCAGCAGTCTTGCTCTTTTTTCTCTCTGACAAGATAGAGTAAGTCTTTGATTATTATAACAAGATGAATCATTTATTTTTGCTTAACTGTACTAATTCAATCTGCTGTTTTGCTCTAAAAGGTGAACTGACTTTTTGAAAATGGATAAGTTTCGGATTATGGTCCAGTTTTTGCAAGCCAACCAAGAGTCCTTCATGAATGGCATCTGTGGGATCATGGCTCTGGCAAGTGCTCAGATGTATTCCTCTTTTGAGTTCACTTGTCCTTGTCTTCCAGACTACAATTACGCGTATGGAATTGGCATTCTAATCGTTCCGCCAATATGGTTCTTTTTACTTGGATACGTACTGAACAACAACATATCAATATTAACCGAAGAATGGAAGAGGCCGGTTGGAAAACGCAGGAAAGATCCGGCCGTTTTGCGTTACATGTTTAGCTCCATGACGCAGCGCGCTTTAATCGCTCCGGCTGTATGGGTAGCTGTGACTTTAATGGATGGCAAGAGCTTTTTGTGTGCTTTCAGCGCCACAACGGATTTATCCGAGTTCCTCAACGAGAGCTATCAAAGCATGCCCAAAAAGGAGCTTCTAAAATTACAAGCAAGGATTCCGTGCAAAGACGTATTTGATGGACATGAGATTATTTCCAGAGAAGCAGCCACTAGGTATATTCGCTGTTTGTCACAGGTAATGATATTATTTCACAGCTTCAAAATGAAAATAGGTTTGCTAGCCTACTAATAACGCTGGTTAAAGAAGCCTAATATTTGTAATTTTGTAACATTTAGCCTCCCTGGTAGCGCATCACAGAGATGTCTATTTGATGTCTGTATTTACATCTGCAAGACATACTTTTTGGTATTTGCTTATCTGCAAGTCTATAGGACGTTTCCTATTAGATGTCAAATAGACGTTTAGAAAACGCATTTAGGATGTTTATAATTTAGAATGTATGTAAAACTGATAGGCTATCTTATTGCAGATGAACTTACGTTTGCAAACAACCAATCATAAGCTGTTTCAGTGCTTGCCTCATTAAATATTCATAGGCTTGTAGAAACTTTAAACGTACTACGTGGAGAGATGAGATTACTAGAACCTATTGTTGTTTTTGTATATTTCATACGAATTAAATACAAACTTATACAAGAGGGTATATCTGATCACAATGAATTTATTTAAAGTATTATAAGAGAAATTATGTATGATTCAGTAAGATAATGTGGAAACTATATTGTCTATATAAAACTATGCGTAATATAAAAATGTGACCCTGTACCACAAAACCAGTCATAAGTAGCACGGGTATATTACAATAGCCAACAATACATTGTATGGGTAAAAATTATAGATTTTTCTTTTATGCCAAAAATCATATTAGGCTACTAGCTAAAGATCATGTTCCATTAAGATATTTTGTTTCGTTATTTGATATTTTATGTCAAAACTTAATTTTTGATTAGTAGTTTGCATTGCTAATAGCTTCATTTGGACAACTTTTAAGGCGATTTGCTCAATATTTTGAGCAGATGTTCAAATAGTTGTATCTCGGCCAAATATTGTCCTATCTTAACAAACCATACATCGATGGAAAGCTTTTATTTTTTTACATTTATTCAGCTTTCAGATGATGTATAAATCTCACTTTCAAAAACTGGTTTTGTGGTCCTGGATCACAAATATAGCTATATAAAACCACATATGCCTATTGTTTTATTTTAAATTAATCTTTTCTAATGTTTTACTTCTCTTTTTTAGGCTTGTGGATGGAGCTTTTTAATGGTAATAACTGTAGCAGCCTTTTTGATAAGAGCGATAAGACCTTGTTTTACCCAAGCCGCTTTTCTTAAAACCAAATATTGGTCGCACTACATTGATACAGAGCGCAAACTATTCGACGAAACGTGCAAAGAGCACGCCAAGAGCTTCGCTAAGGTCTGTATACAGCAGTACTTCGAGAGCATCAGTGGTGAAATTGTTCCACAACTCGAGCTACCCACGAAGAAAGGGAAAGGCAATAAAGATGAGGATGGGGAAAAACAGAAGAGTGACGAGGAGAAGCTTCTTGGGGTCCGAAAAGAAGACGACATGAATAAAGTGCTGTGGAACTGGCATACATGTAAACCCGCACTGAAGCTGCATAAACGCGCTGAAGATATGAATGGACATGCGCACTTGGATACACTCAGCCTCTCAGATGAGCGCTACATTCCTATGAAAACAACAGCGGCGGCATACTACTCCAAAGTTTGATTTAACGTTTAATCTTTTTATGAATTGAATGAAGGTGGTATAGCACTGTCAAGATCTCATTTCCATTTTAGGCTAGCCTATATCCTCCTGAGACTCAGTCAATCAATGGATCCACTATTGTAAACATATGTGACCCTGGACCACAAAACCAGTATTAAGTAACACGGGTATTTGTAGCAATAGCCCAAAAATACATTGTTTTGGTCAAAATGATCGATTTTTCTTTTATGCCAAAAATTATTGGGATATTAAGAAAAGATCATGTTGCATGAAGATATTTTGTAAATTTCCTACCATAAATATATTAAAACGTCATAGGCGATTTTCTCAATATTTTGATTTTTTTTAAATCAGATTCCAGATTTTCAAATAGGTGTATCTCGGCCAAACGTTTACCCTTATGACTAGTTTTGTGGTCCAGGGTCACATATGTTGTTTGTTACCTTCAATAATAGGATATCATGCGCTTTTCTGTGATAACGTCAAGCAACACAGGTGTGACATGACAAATGATGATGACGATGTTAAGAATGAATGTCACTCTTTTCTCTTCTTCTTATGCAACAAATAAGTTTCACTAAAATTAAATGATAGGTACATTTTAATTCATATCAATGACATGTCAGCAGCTGCTGGCGTCACTCCGGGGATAATTCTTACGGTAATTTAGCCTCACCTATGGCAAGTTGCTAGTTTACCACATCCGAAATGATGTTTCTCACAGTCACAACAATGTTATTTTCCAACAAAACCTGCCGCAAGAGTTTGTGATTGTAAGACTTGCTTAGTAGCCCAACTGTTGAGTTTACACCACCTGGTGGTCTTAAGTAACGTTTCACTCTCAAAAAATATTTAGTTATGCTCTCCAGTTTAAAGCAGCAGTGTTTATTAAGTCAGTTACATAAATGATAATGTACCCACCTTATTTTTCCCGTAAGAGTAAGCGCGACAATTTGTGACCTTGGAACACGAAACGAGTCATAAGTAGCACGGATATACTCGTAGAAATAGCCAACAAAACATTGTACGGGTGAAAATTATTGATTTTTCTTGTATGCCAAAAATCATTAGGATAAGTAAAGATCATGTTCCGTGAAGATATTTTGTCCATTTCCTACCGTAAATATAACAGAACTTAATTTGGACAACTTTAAAGGCGATTTTCTCAATGTTTTAATTTTTTTACACCCTCAGATTCCAGATTTTCAAATATTCTAACAAACCATACATCAATAAAAAGCTTATTTATTCAGCTTTCAGATGATGTAAAAAAATCTCAATTTAATAAAATTGACCCTTATGACTTTTGGTCACTTATGATTTTGTGGTCCAGGGTCACTTTTGTAATTTTTATGGGTCTGACTTCCGCTCTCATCTGCGTCCAGCTATTTTTAGCTGTAAAAACAGCTCGTTTTGCTGCTTGATATTAGAAATTGATGTGTCTTACCATATTCTTTAATGTATTATTTTAATTATGAACACGCTGGTTTGCAGTGCAAACAGTTTTACATTATACTGCACATCATTTTTCATATTATTTTATAAAGGCTAATTGACCAGAAGCTTCATCCATACACTGTAAAAAGTTTTTACCAGTTTCAACTTAAAAACCTAAGTTCAGCAGCTGCCTTAAAATTTTAAGTTAAATCAGCTTAAAACTCAAAAGTCATTTGAACTTATTACAATAAAAAATAGTTGATTTAACTTGTGAGTTGAAATGACTCACATATTAACTTTTAAAGTTGATTTAACCTAAAATTTTTAGGCAGCTGCTAAACTTAAGTTTTTAAGTTGAAACTGGTGAAAACTTTTTACAGTGTAGTCTTACTTCCGCATTGAAGAATAAGGTGAATATGGTTTTAGGGGTCCAGGGCTCCATACACTCTTAAAATCAAAGGTGCTTCACGATGCCATAGAAGAACGTTTTTTTTGTCTAAATGGTTCCATAAAGAACCTTAAACATCTGAAGAGCCTTTCTGTTTCACAAAAGGGTCTTTGTGGCGAAAGAAGGTTCTTCAGATTATAAAAAGGTAAGAAAGAGATGGTTAATTTACCATCAGTCAAAGGTTCTTTAATGAACCATCTCTTTCTTACCTTTTTGTAATCTGAAGAACCTTTTTTCACCACAAAGACCCTTTTGTGAAACAGAAAGGCTCTTCAGATGTTTAATGTTCTTTATGGAACCATTTGTGGAACCAAAAATGGTTCTTCTATGGCAACACTCGAAGAATCCTTTAAAGCACCTTTATTTTTAAGAGTGTGAGCCTCAGCAAACTTACAAGGGGGCCTCAAAATGAATTAAATAAAGACAGAAATAACTAGAAAAGGTAAACAAACAAAAAATGAAGACATTTCATATTTTATTCACCCTTAAATTTGGGGAATTATAAAATGCAATTATATTAATTTATAAGTATAGTTAGTTACTTATTTTAATGTATGGATGCTATCCTAATAAAAAAAAAAAAAAAAAAACGTTAGAAACTTACTTCAGAACTCACTTACTAATCACGGGGGATCCGTTTTATGACGTAGTTTTTGAGATGATCTCTTCATTACGAAATGTTCTGTGATCTTCAATGCTCCCATTTTGTATGCCTCCCTAATTAAATACACCTAGTTTAATTCCAAGACCTGCAAAAGGAGTGTCAGATAATTAAAAAACACAAACAAACAAACAAACAAACAAACAAACAAACAAACAAACAAACCAACAAAAAATACCTGGAACATAGAAACCACTGTATTACCCTTTTTACTGGGTCTCAGGAGGTAATTAATTTTGAACAATATGTTGGATGACATATATATGTAGAGAGAGAAAAAGACAGAGAAAGATAGAGAAAGAATGAAAGTTTTTTTTGTCTCATCTTTCTTAATTACATAAACCCAACCTGTTTTAGTTAAATGCTTATTAGTTCCACTGGGGTTGAAACCAGATTGTAATTGCTGTTGGTGATTCACTGCTGCATGTACATATCAGACAGAGCGATGGAATGAAATCACTTCTTGACCACAACAAATACAGCTACATACACGCAGTTTTTGTTTTGTTTTTACAATCTGCGTCTGGTTGTACATAATTTTAAAACGTTTTGGATGTTCAGCAAGACCATTTGTACTCTCTGGCAAAGAAATGTAAGTCTTCATTTCAGAAATAATTTGAGTTTTCAGCTGATTTTTGGTTTTGAGCGGCACATTTGCCCAACAAATTGCTTTTTTATAAATTGAATGTATGATTACATTTATTGATTTAGAAATGGTGTAATGAAGCTGTTTCTGTTTTGCCCCTCTTTTCATTTAAAGGATTTACTTACACATCCGTCTTTGTAAGGTTTAAGAGACAATAATCATCAACAGTGAAAAGAAACAGAAAGAGAAACATACCTGTATCAAAAAAAGATGTCTGTTTTCATCTCAGAATACATCAAATTCATTGCACTTTACTTCAAGAGTAAGGATGTCGTGCTCTTCAATAGCCTCGTCGGTTTGGGAACAATGGTTGGTCAGACCGCATACAACATCTTAGCTTTCAACTGTCCATGTTTACCAAAGAAGAATTACCTGTATGGCCTGACTGCCATTGGTGTACCAGCCCTGGCTTTATTTATCATAGGTGTGATGCTGAATCAAAATACCTGGGACATTGTGTCAGAGTGCCGAAGCAGACGATGCAGGAAATTATCACTGACTGCTGCTTTTGCTCTGCTGGGCTCCATTGTGGGCAGAGCGGTCGTTGCCCCTGTCACCTGGGCTGTAATTTCCCTCCTGAGAGGGGAGGCGTATGTCTGTGCTTTCAGCGAGTTCACAAACCCCTCATCTTTGAATGTCTTCTTTTCAACTACACCCGGTCCAGATATCATGGCCAGGTTTCCGTGTAAAGATGTACCTGATCAATTTATAAACTACACACAAGTGGTTGAACGCCAGTTAAAGTACGAATCCCAGGTACTTATCACTTTTTATAGTGTTGTTGAAGGGATCGTTCAAACAAAAATGAAAATTACCCCATTATTTACTCACCCTCAAGGCATCCTAGGTGTATATGACTTCTTTCTTTCAGAAAAATACAATCAGAGTTATACTTAAAAAAGAGTCCTGACTCTTCCAATCTTTATAATGGCAGTGAATGGGGTTTCAGATTTTGAAGTTCAATAAAAGTGCATCCATTCAACATAAAATGTACTCCACACAGCTCCAGGGGGTTAATAAAGGCCTAAGAAAAACAGAAACTTTTTAAACTTCATAAACCGTAATCACTAGCTTTTGCTAACTGTCGTACCCATGTTCGAGAGAGTGCTGTTCCAGTGAATGACGTAGGATGTAGGTGTAGTGTAAGCTCCGGTCAGAATATGCTGTTTAAAGTACAAAACCAGTCTCCTCTTTGCTTATATCAACATTTTTTTTACAAATCTTTATTTTGTACTTCTAATTCATGGCTGGTGTTTTGTTTTGCTTTCTCCACTTTGCTTCCACGTTTGTCACTGCATTCGCCTTCATCATTTGCTGGAATGCCACTCTTGTGAATGTGCGTGTGACAGCGGAAGCTAGGATTATGGTTTATAGCATTTTAATTAGGGTTCATTTTCTTACACAACTGTGTAATTCAGTTCCGAAGGCCTTTTTTTAACCACCCGAGGTGTGGAGCACTTTTTTTTTTTTGATGGATGCACTTTATTGAACTTCAAAATTTCAACAGCCATTCACTGCTATTATAAAGCTTGGAAGAGCCAGGACATTTTTAAATATAACTCCAACTGTATTTGTCTGAAAGAAGAAAGTCTTATACACCAAGGATGGCTTGAGGGTGAGTAAATCATGGGGTAATTTTCATTTTTGGGTAAACTAACCCTTTAAACTTCCTAATTGCATGAACACTTCTGATGTACAACTCTATCCTCTTTTTTTTTTTTTCATCATCTAGCTGTTGGGCTGGTTGCTGGTGGGAATCATCTCCCTCGCTGTCTTTGTGCTCCTCTGTCTGAAAAATTGCGTCTCTCCTCTTGGCTATCAGCAGGAGGCGTACTGGTCCCAGTACTGCTTAAGTGAGCAAGCTCTTTTTCAGCGTACAGCTGAAGTGCATGCTAAATACCATGCTGCTGAAAATGTCAAGAGTTTCTTTGGCTTTGTGGCTTTGGAAAATCAGGAGAAGCAGCTTCTAGAAGGCTGCAAGGAAATCAAGAGCAACATTCCCAGATTGGAATGGAACCGCGTCACTGGGGTTTACATGTACAGAGAGACTGTTGATACTCCCATCTACAGCCGCTTGAACAAATGGGCCATGTACACAAACGAACACGACTGTTAAGTAACTGACAAAGAAGTGGACTTTCTATCTTTTCAGTGTGACAAATTAGTGCCTAATTAATGAATAATACTACACACCCAAAAACTAATAGCTTTGGTTTGCAGAAACACCCAAGAAATGTGTGCCACACAGACAATAAAATAATAATGAAAGAAATCTTGCATAACAAATAATTGTTGTGTTAATTAAATAGAAAAAGCTTGTGATTATTTTTATTTCAATGCTATACCGTAGTCTTTCAAAATCTTTTCTTGAAAGCTGAATGTCAAAACATAGTCTGTGCATTCCTAAAATGGCTACTGTTGCTGTTAAATGCAAGCTATTTTACATTTTACATTTTAGTGAGGCATATTTACATTTTTGTTAAAGGGTTCATCAGATGTTTACTTTTACATGTAGGGTGAACATAAATGTGTTTGAAGTGTGTGAACTTTAAAGATAAAAATCCACCCAGCGGTTTTAATTTAATCTGTAAAAATATTTTACCCTTTTTCAAATCAAGCCATTATCAGAATCTAAAGTAAAAAAAAGGCTGGTCACTCCACAGAGAGAGGAGAGGGGTGGGGCGAGCAGAGCTCATTAGCATTTAAAGCTACATCCACCAGAATAGGCTGATTTTTTTTTTTTTTTTTTTTTTTTTTGGCAAGGTAAAAGGGTGTTTTTTAAACTACCATTAAGAAATTTTAACCAAAGCATGTTATAGACTTTTCATTAAGACTTGTGGAAAATGGGCATCCGATGACTCCTTCAAATATTTGCAGGAGGATTATTATTGAAATTCTATGTATCAGTTTTACAGTATAGTGTACAATCTGTTTTGCTTACTGTGCCTTGAGACCCACTGTCTCAATACTATCAAATAATTAACCTTTATGTATTTATATTTTTCAGCCTTTACATATTTATATTTTTCAGCCTTTAGTTGATTTCAAAACCCATGCAACTGACCCTTCGCAAGGAGTATGATTGACAGGTGATCTGCTCTATCATAATGCCTAATCTGCCATTTTTGTCTGAAAAACAAACCAGATAGAAGAGTAACACCGGTGACAAATGGTGTGTACTAATGTCTAAAGAGGAAAGAAATGATAGATTGATTGATTGATGTGCCACTTTAACTGAGGTGCTACTGATCTGTAAAAACACATTAAAGGGCCACAAAATGGTATTTATTGTTGGAATTTCTTTGTTTCATACTTAGTAACCTGCTCTGTCAGCATATTGTCAGTTTCCTCTTTGCTCCGCAATGTATTGTTCACTGCATGAGAACATGATGTGTGACGTGAGAGCGCCTTGGCTTGTCAGACATGGCAACAGAAACAAAGGGGGGGGGGGGGTCTTTGCGAAGGGTCAATTTGGGTGGCACTAAATATGTCACTTATAATTAAAACTAAAGCTTACAAAATGTTTTTTTTTTTGCCTTGAACTGACCATGGTAGAAGTAAACTAGAGCTGAGATTATTCATAGCTACACTATGTAACCTTTTTTGGTCAAAGCCGAAGTCATATCTAAAGAGTGGTGTAGCTAAAAGTTTGTTGTCATAAAAAGTGAGAAATATTGACCATGACAAACCATGCAAAATAGCAAATAAAAATACATAAATAAACTCCAAAAGCAAAAAGGAAAAATGTTAAGAGTTTAAAGGTCCCATATTGTACACATTTCTGGAGGTTTATTTTAGTTGTTGATGTCCTTAAGAATATATATATGCGGTATAAGTGCCAAAATCCATCCCAATATATTTTTACAGCTCATTTTTAAGGAGCTCTGTCAAAAACAGGTCGATTTTGGCCCATCTAATTAATATTCATGAGCCTCTCTTCTGATTGGCCTGTTGTTTTTTGAGTGACGCACAGCCAGGCCAATCACAGGTAACTACGGTCATGTATCGTTGTAGCCGAACCCAGAGCCATAGAGAGAGCCTAGCCTGCTGATACTCAACAACATATTTCAGAATGATCATTAATGTTTTTTTCTTTTTCAAACATCGAATGCAGTAAGCTACATAACTGTTGCTTTAGTAAAGCCCCTTTCACGGTATACCAAACACGCCAAGCTAACGCGCTGCCAGGACTGGCCCAATAAGACCAGAACATCAACACAGCCGGCTCAAGCGGAAAGAACCCGGGAGCCAGGAGCTGTGTTTGCATCCAGATTATAAAACCTAACGAAAGTATGGGGAGAGGACCAGCCTGCCGCCATACAAATATCCTCCAGGGGAACCCCTCTAAACAAAGCCAGGGAGGAGCCCACTCCCCTGGTAGAATGAGCTCTAATGTCCAAAGGTGAAGGCAACCCGCGCACCTCATAGGCCATAGAAATAGCATCCCTAACCCAATGGGATATTGTGTGCTTTGAGGTGGCTAGCCCTCTGCGGCCTGCACCAAAACACCGCAGCAGCTACTGAGACTTACGCCACTGACTAGAGCGGCCTCAAAAATGCTTTGACCAGGCCAGGTGCAAACTCGATGCAGGACCCGTCTACGCAAAGGGCCTGTAAATCCCCGACGCGCTTCAAAGAGGACAACGCCAATAGCAAAGTGACTTTTAACGTCAGAATCCTCTCAGAATCCCCCTGACTCTAAAGGTTCAAATGGGGGCTCAACTAACCCCTTCAGGACAACAGAAAGTCCCAAGAGGGGAAACTAGGAGGACGAACTGGCCTCAAGCGCTTAACCCCACGCATAAAATAGGAGACCAAACGGTGTCTACCTAAAGGGACACCGTCGGAACCCCTCAGGGCAGCAATAGCTGCAACATAAACTCTCAGGGTGGTAGCGGCCGCTCCAGCTGAAAACTTATCTTGTAGAAACTCCAGCACTGAGCCGACCTCACCCTGCCTAAGACCGCTGGAATGAGCTTGACCGGAGGGAAGACATAAAGCTGCCTGTCCGGCCAGGGATGCGCCAGCGCATCGATCCCCAGGGGGGCAGGATGAGAAAGGGAGAACCAAAGGGAGCACTGGGACGACTCCTGAGATGCAAAGAGGTCTACCTCTGCCGCGCCGAAGCGTTCCCAAATCTGAGCCACTGTCTGGCGGTTCAGCATCCATTCCCCTGACCTGAGTTTCTGTCTCGACAGAAAATCCGCCGCAAGGTTCAAGACCCCTGGAACATGAACTGCTCTCAGGGACAGGAATTTGTCCTGAGCCCAAAGGAGGAGATGATGTGCATGCCTGTCCAGGGTGCGCGACCAAGAACCCACCTGGCGGTTGATGTGTGACACCACTGCCATATGTGACCCTGGATCACAAAACCAGTCATAAGGTTAAATTTGACAAAACTGAGATTTATACATCATATGAAAGCTCAATAAATAAGCTTTCTATTGATATATGGTTTGTTAGGATAGGACAATATTTGGCTGAGATACATCTATTTGAAATCAGAAATCTGAGAATGCAAAAAAATCTAAAAGACTGAGAAAATCACCTTTAAAGTTCTCCAAATTAGGTTCTTAACAATGCATATTACAAATCAAAAATTACATTTTGATATGTTTACAGTAGGAATTTTACAAAAAAATCTTCATGGAACATGAACTTTACTTAATTTCTTAATGATTTTTGGCATAAAAGAAAAATCAAAAATTTTGACCCATGCAATGTATTTTTGGCTATTGCTACAAATATACCCCAGCGACTTAAGACTGGTTTTGTGGTCCAGGGTCACATATTGTCCGTCCTGACGATTACATGAGAGTGCGACAGGAACGGAAGAAAGTGAACAAGAGCCAGAAAGACTGCTCTCAGTTCCAGACTGTTTATGTGCCAAGTGAGGAACTTGCCCGTCCACAGACCACAAGCCGGTCTGCCCTCGAAGACCGCGCCCCAACCCGAAAGGGAGGCATCCGTCGAGATCATCTGGCGACGGCAGACTACTCCCTTTCTCACCCCTGTCTGGAGAAAGACGGGGTCTCGCCACACTGAGAGGGCATGGAGACAAACACCTGAAACTGGCAGTGGGCGGAGAGACGGCCTTGATGGGTGCACTCCCACTGACTTCATCCACCATAGAAATGGCTTCATGTGGAGCAGCCCCAAGGGAAGAACTGGGGAGGCCGCTGCTAATAGGCCTAGGACCCTGCGACATAGGCCCACTGACACGTGGCGGCGAAGGTGGAGAAGAAGATAGTCCCTGTGACAAATTACCTGCTCTCTGGAGTTGGCTAGAATGAGCCAGTCATCCAAATAATTGAGAATTCGAATCCCCCGGAGCCTCAGCGGGGCCAGAGCGGCATCCAAACACTTGGTGAATGTCCTCGGGGCTAGAGCTAGACCGAAAGGAAGAACTTTGTATTGGTAAGCCTTTCCCCCAAAAGCAAACCTTAGGAACTTCCTGTGCCTCTGAACAACCTGAATGTGGAAGTAGGCATCCTTCAAGTCTACAGTGATAAACCAGTCCCCTTCCTTAAATCTGCCCATTTACGGTGGCGCTGGCGAGTAGCAGAGCGACCACGGGCTCCCCAGACTGTGTACGGAGGGGGGATGCGCCGTGTCACTAACTCTACCGACTGGCTCCTTCCTAGGGGCAGGATGTTCCCTGGAGGATGAAGCGCTAACAGACTCGCGCGCACGCCGTGCCATAAACTGCTTAAACGCAGCTGACTGCGTCTTAGCAGCGCTGAACTAATCCACGACGTTGGAAACTGCGTCGCCAAATAAGCCAGAGCTAGAAATAGGGGCATCGAGAAGGAAAACCTTCTCTTTCTCCCTAATCTCCGTGAGATTTAGCCATAGGTGGCGCTCAGCCGCCACTAAGCCTGCCATATTGCGTCCAACCGCACAAGCTGAGTGCTTAGTAGCACGAAGGGCTAGGTCGGTAGCTCTGCGAAGCTCCTTGACTGCTTCGGGGGTCACACCATCTCCTTCGTCCATTTCCTTCAAAACCTCCGCCTGGTAGGCCTGAAGAATGGCCATGGTGTGAAGAGCTGCACCTGCCTGTCCCGCTGCCATGTAGGACTTACCAATTAAAGCGGAAGTGGTCCTTCAAGGCTTAGAAGGAAGAAGAGGGCGGGACTTCCACGAGGGGAAGTCTACTACATTTACTACAAATACCAAGTGTAGCAAAACCTTTGTTAATTTGTGGTTACCATAGTTTAACTATAGTAACAATGTTTTTTGGTTTTTAGTGAAAACATGGTTAATTTTTGTAAGGGTTGTGTTGTTGTTAGCCTTAGCTCCCTCTAAACGTGTTATAAAACAATGTGAATATTTGTCTGCTAAGTTCCTACTCTTTACAAATTATGCCATTTTGTTAATTTTGCAGCAAACTGGCTGCTATTGATAATATTTGCAAGCAGTTTAATGCTTAACCAAGAAAACAAAACTACAATAGTCTATTTACAGATGTATCTGACCTGTAAATGAAGTACTGAACAGGACAGTTTCGACTCTCTGCTCCACCTGAGCGCTCCATTCTCGAGTCTTGCATTCTTTTAGCGGACGCGCGGATGGGCGGAGCGTGCGCGTGGCGAATTGCCTTGTCAGTCAAGACGAACCGTATTACGATTTATTATTATTATTATTGAATGGCGAATTTGGAAATAATCACTTTAGTACATTCGGCAGGCAACAGAAACAACAACAACAATATATATGAAAATAAAATATAAATTAAAAAAATGGCAGCGGGCCAAATTGGCTGTCAGGCCACCGGGAATTGTCGCGGTTCTCCCGATGCCAGTCCGCCCCTGTGCAGAGCGGTGGGGCGCGAGGACTGGAAATGACAACCGCTGCTTTAGGGTCTTAATGAAAAGTCTCTAATATACTTTGGTTAAAAATTCTCAATAGTAGTGTAAAAAAACACTCTTTTACCATGTCAAAAACAGCTCTGCAAAATTTCAGCTTATTTTAAGACATGGCCCCTTTAAATGCCACCGAACTCTGCTCACCCCGCCCCTCTCTGGGATTATGTTTACTTTAGCCGCATTTAGCCACGTTTAGCTGCATTTAACCACGTTTATTGGTGAAACTTGCCAACAAGCACATTATTAAGAAAGGCCATTTGCAAAGACGCATAAAAACCCTTATACTCACTTCTGCTGTGGGTGAAGCTGCATCAGGAACGATTCGCACAAAGATAGATGCATATGTAGATCAGGGGTGGCGCTTTCCATTTCAAAACAAAACGTTACAGCTCTGCATCTTCAGCGCCTCAGATATCAGTAGTAAATGACTACTGCTATGTTCATTATTACATCCAACAACAGGAAACCTCAGTCGCTCAATTAGAGTCTTCCACTGCACCTGAGTCGACACAATGGCAATTGTATTCCGACTGTTTCAGCTCGGTGAGGGCAGGGCTAAGGTAAGATGCTAATGTCAATCAAATGTGTTTCGTCACAACGACAAGAAGCTGAGAATGACCTGATTTTTTAAAAGGAGATATTACTTTTAAAGATTAAAAAAAAATACCACTGATGGATTTTTATTATTGTAGGGTGGTTGTGTACACAAACTACCAACACATATGCCGCCCTTAGTCACAACGCGAAGGCTGAGGTTCCTTTACAGATGTTTAATGCACTCATCGACACGGACATCAACACCAACACCGTAGAACTAAATAAACAGGACGATTATATAACAAACATCAGTCACACATTCAATTAGACATAAAACATGCATATGATTTTAAACTCATAAATGAACAAAAATACATCCACATACCACTTTTGCCTGCTTGTAAACTAAGAGAGGGGATATATCTTTGGGATTCTTGATTGGATGACTTATGATTGTAAAGAAAAGCACTTTAAACCTTTCGAGGATAGCATCCTTCCATCTCTCCATGCAGATGACACAAACAGGAAGTGCCAAACAAAGGCAGAATGGGAATAAAATAACACATAACCAAAAACTCTTAGAAAGAATCAGACTTAGTTGAGCAAACAAAAAATTGAATATAGAAATCACAATAAACATTATAAAAAATAACCAAAATATAAAATTATACAAATTAAGCTAATAAAAGTTACCGAAATAAGTGAGTTTCTAAGCGCACAAGCGCCATCTAGTGGAAACACATGTAAACTCAGAAAACTTTGTGATAGCCAGTACACTCCCACCATCACATTGTGTGATTCTTAATAGAAATTATGAATATTCAAGTAACTCATCATGAACTTAACATTCATAAGAAATTTAGTACACATTAAGCGTACTCGGTTGGATCACTCTCATAAGACGTAACCCTTTACTCAGCTTCAAGTAATAACACTGTTTTGTGTATGGGTCTTTCTAGATAGACTGACTTGCTAATGCGTGTACCCTTGCTATCCAGTGTTGCATCACTAACAAGAAGTTTAAGTCTTCTAACCCTTCCATCAGTGCCTGGGAAGACTTCTACTACTTTGGCTAGCTTCCACTGATTCCGTGGTGCCATGTCATCTTGGAGCAGAACAATATCATTTATCTTAGCATTTCTCCTGCTCTTATTCCACTTTTTTCTCTGCTGCAAACTCAACAGATATTCTTTTCTCCACCTGGTCCAAAACTCATTCGCCAGAAACTGAACTCTCTTCCATCTCTTCTGAAGATAGAGATCCTCCTTTACAAACTCTCCTGGAGGTGGTGCAATGATAGTTGACTTCATTGTTAGTATATGATTCGGCGTTAATGGTTCTGGTCCCACAGGATCATTGATGTGTTCTGAGGACAAAGGTCGACTATTGATAATCGCCATCACTTCATACATGAATGTTCTTAAGGAAGAAGTGTCCAGTCTCGCTGCAGCTTGGTCTAGGATGGATGTCAGTACAGACCTTACAGTCCGGATCTGCCTCTCCCAGACACCACCCATGTGACTGGAAGCAGGCGGGTTCATGACGAAGGTACAGCCTAACTCCTTCACACGTTCTTGATCCATTCCCTTCATCAAATCCAGGAACTCTCCCCTTGCACCGATAAAATTAGTACCTTGATCACTATACAGCTGACTTACATTGCCACGTATTGCAATGAAACAACGCAGTGCGTTAAGAAAAGCATCAGTGCTAAGATCATCTAGTACCTCAAGGTGAACGGCTCGTGAACACATGCAGGTAAACAGGAGTCCGTATCTCTTCAAATCTCTCCTTCCCTCTTTTACATAAAATGGTCCGAAGCAGTCCATGCCACTATAGGTAAAAGGAGGGGTAGTTTCCATCCTTTCCGGTGGCAAATCAGCCATCTTTTGCTCCTGATTACATTTCCGTAACTTCCTACACTTTACGCATTTGTAGATAAGAGATGACACTTCACTACTGCATCCCAAAATCCAAATACCATTGGAGCGAATTTCATTTAAGGTCATACCTCGACCTTGATGTTGCACTTTCTCATGGAAGTGTTTTATGAGTAGATGAGATACATGATGACATTTAGGAAGAATGGCTGGATGTTTGACATGAGGGTGAAGCTCAGCCTGTGTCAGTCTTCCTCCTACCCGTAAGATGTCATGACGATCAATAAACGGACTTAACTTGTACAACTTATTGGTCTGACTTGAATTAACTTCCTTCCCTTGTCTTAGAGTTTTCATTTCCTCACTGAACACTTCTTCTTGAACTATACGAATTATAAATTGCTCAGCATCCTTTCTTTCTTCAAGTGTTGTGGCTTTGTTGGAATTTTCCACTAAACCCTTCACTCTCCTTGCACAACGTTTGAGTCTGGCTATGGCTTTTACTGCCCTCTTCCAATCCGAAAACCTTTGCAGGCGATCCAACAGAGGAGTCTCTTCCTTTGCCTTGGTTGTAAGAACCTGTGCCCTTTTGAGTTCTGGGTCTCCTTCATCAACCTCTCCCACCTTAATGTCTTCCTTAGGGAGTTCTCTTTGCCATAGGAAACTTGGACCAGTAAACCAGTTAGATTCCATGAGTTCCTTTACAGTGAGCCCACGAGAAGCATGGTCCGCTGGGTTTTTGTCTGAAACAACATGTCTCCACTGACTAGACTCGGTACTCGTCCTGATCTGCTGAATTCGGTTGGCTACAAACACGTGGAACCGTCTTGCATCGTTATTAATATAACCAAGAACAACCTTGGAATCGGTCCAGTAGTATTCACAGACACCATGTAATTCTAGCTCTCTTTTGAGCAGATCACCAATTCTTGTGGCTACAACTGCAGCTGAGAGCTCCAATCTTGGAATTGTCGTTACCTTCGTTGGGGCAACTCTTGATTTAGCCATAACGAGAGTGCAGTGGACTTCATCAGACTTGGTCACAGTTCTGAGGTATGAACATGCCCCATATCCTGACATGCTGGCATCAGCAAAATGGTGTAACTCATATTGCTGGACATCTTTAAATGTTGATGGCACATAACAACGAGGTATCTTTACCAAGGCCAAGTTATGGAGGTCTTGTAGCCAGGCTTCCCAATGCGGTTTGAGGTCATCAGGAAGTGGTTCGTCCCAGCCTATTTTGTCAGTACACATACTTTGTAAGATCCTCTTCCCAACCAAAATGAAGGGAGCAACGAATCCAAGAGGATCAAAAATGGAAGCAACTGTAGACAGCACTCCTCTTCTAGTGAAAGGGTTTTCCTTTACTAGCACTCTGAAATGGAACTCGTCGGAAGCTACGCACCAATGGACTCCTAATGCCCTTTCTATTTTAGGTTCTCCTAGGGCCAAATCAAAGTCAGTTGCACCTTCAGTGCATTCCTCCTTTGGGATTGTGGTAATTACCCTCTTGCTGTTGGTGATGAATTTGTGCAAGCGGAGCTTCCCAGTATTGCAGAGATCCCTGGCTTCCTTCACCAGCTGGATGGCTTCTGCTTCCGTGTCCACACTGGCCAAACCATCATCAACATAAAAATTACGCTGAATAAACCTCACTGTGTCTTGATTAAATTTGCCTTCACCTTTTGCGGCAAGGTACTTAAGCCCAAAGTTTGCACATCCAGGCGAGGAGGCAGCTCCAAACAAGTGGACCTTCATGCGAAAAACTGATGGTGGAGCTTCCATGTTGCCCTCTTCCCACCACAAGAACCTGAGGTAGTCACGATCCTTTGGGGCAACAGAAAACTGATGGAACATACGCTCCACATCACACATGATGGCCACCTTCCCTTTCCGGAAGCGACACAAGACTCCAACAAGGTTATTTGTGAGATCGGGCCCAGTCAACAGATTCTCATTCAAAGAAGTATTCTGAAACCTTGCAGAACAATCAAAGACAATGCGGATTTTGCCTGGCTTTTGTGGGTTATAAACCCCATGGTGAGGGATATACCATGCTGGTTGATTGCTTAACTCTATCTCGGGGACCTTTTCAGCATCACCTCTTGATATTACGTCCTTCATGAAAGCTAGGTAATCCTTGAAGTATTGTTCATCTCTCTTCAAACGCTTCTCCAAGGACTTGAGTCGACGCTCTGCACACACTTTATTGTTCGGCAAGTCCGGTCTTTCACCCTTAAAAGGCAATGGCATCTCATAGTGCCCATCTTGCAGTTGCGTAATGCCCTTATTTAACTTTGCCAGAAACCGTAGGTCTTCTTGTGATGTAGAAACTTCTTCATTATTCCTCTCTGCAAAGTCTGACTCAAAAACCTTCAATATCTCTGCTGGAGTGATCATCTCCTTAACCCTGTTCCTGTGTATGAAGCAGACTTTAGACTTGAACTTGTGAGAAGGTTCGCCAGCTGGTAAAACTTGCTTCATAATAATCCTATGACTCACGCCTATTTCATCTTCATAGTCACCACCAGAGTGGTTACATCCAATGA
Organism: Garra rufa; assembly: GCF_049309525.1. NCBI lineage: Eukaryota > Metazoa > Chordata > Actinopteri > Cypriniformes > Cyprinidae > Garra > Garra rufa. The sequence goes on along the minus strand of NC_133362.1, from coordinate 24,996,141 downwards.
TACTCCAGCCTAATAGAGATCTTTGTGCGAAAGGCTGATCTTCGCTACCTCTGATTACATCTCTGGGGAGTAAGGCTTGAGGACAGTTATAGCCTATTAACAATCCTATTTCACAATCAAGTGCAGGAGCCATTTCATCTACCAGATGTTCTAAGTGAGGCCAGTTCTTAGCAGTTTCACAGGTGGGTATATGAGATCTATTTGCAGGTATATAGTCTCTAGTATAGGTCGTTGGAAGTTGAATTTTCACTTTGGACTTAATGCCTCTTACTTGTAGACCATTCAATTTGTGACTGGACACGACCTTCGTCTTGGAAGTTATTGTAGAAATCTTGAGTTTGACTGGCTCCTTTTCAGCATCCAGTGTCTCAGCTGTGTCCTTCAAAATGAAAGTTGTGTCACTTTGGGTATCGAGTAAGGCGTACACTAAAATCTCCTTCCCTGGTTCCGCTATGGTTGAAACATATACTGGAACGATAGATGAAGTGTAAGTGCCATTCCTCTCTCGAATCACTCTGTTTGAAGTCGCAGGCATAGGCTCTTGTATCCTCTGTGATTCAGTTGTTCTGTCTGCAGAGTCTTGATTAGTCCTTGACTGATCTTGATTGACTCTATCTCTTTGTCTTGGACCTTTATTTACTCTATCCTGGTGTAAGCACGTTGGATGATACTTGTCGCATTTTTCACACACACTCCTAGAGGTGCAGCCTTTAGAGTTATGACCAGCCTTAAGACAGCCAAAGCACAATTTCTCAGACTGTACAAACTTCAATCTTTCTTCAACTGGTCTTTCAATAATCTTGCGACACTTATGAAGAGTGTGGCCATGTCTCTTACAAAAGACGCACATGAAGCTAGTCCTTTCACTGGAACTAGTGGTAAATGTCTTAGCACTTGAGTTGCGATTCCGTTGAAACTTAGAATGATCCTGATCAGTTTGCTTGAATCTCTCTTGTTCAACTGGTTTTATTGCTTGCAGTGAGGTGATAGGATTGCATGCAATTCTGGCTTCCTTATTGAGAAATTCGACAAAGTATTTGAAATCAGGAAATCTTTTGTATTCATCTTGGAACTTAGTGACTGCTCTATTCCAACGTGAACTCAACCACTCTGGCAATTTGGCTGATATCCTTTGATTTTCAACACAGTCATTCAGAGCTTGTAAACCTTGAACATAAGGCATGGCTGATTCAACGCTGCTCAGGAAATCTACAAATTCCCGGAGATCCTTGGTATCTTTGGTAGCAATCTTGTGCCATGATTGTATTTTGTCGCGGTACGACTTGCCAACTACAAATGGATTACCAAACCGGTCTTCAAGTATGTTCCAGGCAGCCATGTAAGCCGCTTCAGTTCCAACAAGAAAGTGCCCTTCAATAGCTTTCTTGGCTGGGCCACTCACATACTTGCGTAGAAAGAAGAGCTTTTCTTGGGCTGGCAAGTTCTTGCGATCAATTAAAGTCTGAAAGGAGAGTTTCCAATCATTATACTTTAGAGGTTCTCCTGAGAAAACAACAGGTTCTGGAATTGGAATCCTATTGGCTGTAATGGCTTCAGCGAGTGCCCTCACAAGATCATTAGAGGCATCATTGGAAGAAGTTAATGCATCTGACTGAGATACGTAAGCTTGAGTTAGTGGTACCCTTTGATGACAATAAGAAGGTTGATTTAAAGGAGCAGTGACTTGAGTAAGCATGACTGGCTGCGAGAGAGAAATAGGAATGCTTGGTTGAGGGAGGTAGTCTTCTTGTTTTAGTTGTAGAGTTGGAGCAGAATGCGTTTTTCCCTCATCATCATCTATGTTTTCAGCATACACTTGTAGCCTTGCTTGAGCTGCATTATATCTTTTTAGTTCTTCCAATCGTTCTACTTCCTTTTTCTTCTCTTCCAACCTTATTTTCCTGACATTACTTTCTGAGATAAATTGGGCTCTTTTTCTTGCATTCTCTGCGTCAATTTCCCTTTCTTGAGCTTCTCTCTCAGCCGTTAACCTTTTATCCTCTGCCTCAAGTTTCCTGATTTCTTCTTCATATTGATGTTGTGTCTTCATTATTTTAATCACCTCCTGTGTAGCTGCTACTTCGGCCGCTGCTTCTTGTCTTTTCTGTAAAGAATCATGGGAAGTTTGACTGGACATCTTAGAAACAGACTTCGACTTACTGGAGGTTGCTGAGATAATGCTGGACACAGTGGCTTCAAACACAGAATCTGAATCAGGCCAGGGTATATTCTCAGGATCTCCATTGAGAAAGAGTTGAGCCTTTTTATTTGCAGTGCTTGAAATGGCAAGACAAGTGTCATTTTTTCTCCGAATTTCTGGTTCAGGGCTCGCGAGACTTCTTATGTCACCATAAATATGGTCGATCTCAGACTGAATGGCATTAATGGTGCTCACAACTTCAGTAATCAAATCTGCATCATCTTTGTTCTTCATGGCTCTTTTCAAACCATTGATGTGAAACTTCCACCTTCTATACTTCTGTTCAAAGCTTCCTTTCAGGTTGTTCAGTCTAGCATCTTGCAATGTTTTACCCTTTTCAGTGAGCATGCGTACACGCTGACTTCTTCTAACATCTGGGAATCGTGTGTTATCTGCGCCCACCTGAGGTTGTTGTACCTGTGCAGCCACTTCAACATGCTCAGCTATATCAGCCTGCTGTGGTGGGATAACCTGCTCTGCATCTTGGTCTGTAGAATCTGCACAGATAGCTTCTTTAGTTGAAAGTTTTGTTTTTTCACTTGAATCGGACATGTCAATTTTGTATTGCACTATAATGTGATATTTAAAAAACAGTTAAAGGTTTTAGTGCAGGAACTCTCTCATTTAGACTTGTGTGATTCAACCATGTAAATTCTAAACTATAGATCTTTGAAGTAGCAGAAGCATAAATTCAACTTGTGAAATGTTAATACTCAGAATTATAAAGTATACAAAACTTCAACAGAAAATTTCAACTTAAGTCTTTCTCAATAATACAACACATTTGTTTGTCTATTTAGTCCTTGTAGTTTCTTAATAAGCCAACAATTATTAGACAATGTCCATTTTTATCTTGAGGAATGAGGAGGATGGAAATACCAGCGCAATTGAGACTTAAGCAACAGTTCACAAACCCTTGCGCTGCTTCCAAGTCACTAACTTAAAAGTGCTTGCTTTGTTCAGCCTTTACTTGCCCACTGCTGCTTCAGTCATTCAATAGCGGTCGTTTTAAACGTTGTACTTCCCTTATCCAACATCTGTTGCCTCTTGCTGGCCGACTTCTGCCTGCAGCTTTACCATCTGATGATCTTAGCCTTCACCGACGCAGTGAAGTGTTCTACTATGCCGCCCTTAGTCACAACGCGAAGGCTGAGGTTCCTTTACAGATGTTTAATGCACTCATCGACACGGACATCAACACCAACACCGTAGAACTAAATAAACAGGACGATTATATAACAAACATCAGTCACACATTCAATTAGACATAAAACATGCATATGATTTTAAACTCATAAATGAACAAAAATACATCCACATACCACTTTTGCCTGCTTGTAAACTAAGAGAGGGGATATATCTTTGGGATTCTTGATTGGATGACTTATGATTGTAAAGAAAAGCACTTTAAACCTTTCGAGGATAGCATCCTTCCATCTCTCCATGCAGATGACACAAACAGGAAGTGCCAAACAAAGGCAGAATGGGAATAAAATAACACATAACCAAAAACTCTTAGAAAGAATCAGACTTAGTTGAGCAAACAAAAAATTGAATATAGAAATCACAATAAACATTATAAAAATAACCAAAATATAAAATTATACAAATTAAGCTAATAAAAGTTACCGAAATAAGTGAGTTTCTAAGCGCACAAGCGCCATCTAGTGGAAACACATGTAAACTCAGAAAACTTTGTGATAGCCAGTACAACACACATTAATGTTCAAACAACATGTAAAAGTTAGTTTTGCACACAATGACGCCTTTTTTTTGGAAAATAACCAATCCTTTCGTTAGATAAGACCCTTCTTCTTAGGCTGGGATCATTAAAGGCCCTTTGAAGCTGCATTTAAACTGCATTTTGGAAGTTCAAACTCAGGGGCACCATAGAAGTCTCCATATATGGAGAGCAATCCTTAAATGTTTTTCTCAGAAAACACAATGTCTTTACGACTGAAGAAAAAAAGACATGAACATCTTGGAGGACAAGGGGGTGAGTCAATTATCTGTATTTTTGTGCTCTGGAAATGAACTTATTTAAAATATAAAGTATAAACTTATTGGTAGTTAAATTAACAATGTTCAGCTGTCAAATTTGTCAATTTGCGACCCTTTTAGTTTTAGTGGACAGCAGTCAAGATGGCAACCCCCTTTTTCGTAGGGTTTTCACACAACCCACTTTTGTTAGGTTAGGGACACACCAAACCGATGCCAAAGAATTGGCGCTGAGGAAAGCCAACTGTGGCATTGCCTTGTGTTGCTTTAAATCACTTGCATCAGGGCAAATGAAAAAAAAAATTGGCACTAGAACACACGGGATAGACTACCCCTGATGGCCAGCTAGCATGTACACTGCTGTCACAAGTCCACCAGTTTCTGTCATCAAGCCTGTCACAAGACCAGCCACCTCAGCGCACTACATTTCCCAGAATCCTCACTGGCTCACACCTGCTCAGCCTGCACAATCACAGTTACCTGTGTTCTAATTCCCCGCATCTGTCACTCAAGACTAGTCAAGACCAGTATAAAGCCAAAGTCCACTCCACCAAAGTCACTCCACACCACCTTTGTCTGGTCTTAAAGTTGTGGCCTAATGGTTAGAGAGACGGACTTGTAACCCAAAGGACAGAGTTTGGGCAACCCTGGTCAAGACCATATCTACAAAATCAAATTTAAAGAGAACCTTGGGTATTAAAGGAGAAGTTAACTTCCAGATAATTTACCCCCCCCCCCCCTTTTTCATGCGAGATGTCTTTATTTCTTCAGTCGTAAAGAAATTATGTTCTTTGAGAAAAACATTTCAGGATTTCTCTCTATATTGTGGACTTCTATGGTGCCCACGAGTTTGAACTTCCAAAGGGCTCTAAACGATCCCAGCCGAGGAAGAAGGGTCTTATTTAGCCAAACGCTTGGTTATTTTCTAAACCTTTTGTACAATTTATATACTTTTGAACCTCAAATGCTCATCTTGTCTAGCTCTGCATGTACTCTGTGTATTCCTGTTCATGACATTTAGGGTATGTCAAAAAACTTCCAACTTCAAAATCACCTTATATTGCTGTTTTATCTTTTATTGTTAAAGGGTCACAAAACCCTAAAACACATTTTTGGAGTTGCTTACAGATATATACATGTTGTACATTGCGTTTGATCTTCTTTGCACGTTCACTTTGTAAACACTGTACTTCTGCAGCAATGTAGGATGATTTTGAAGCGAACTTCTCCTTTAAAATATAAAGCATAAATGTATTGGTTGGTCAAATTAACAACATTCAGCTGTCAATTTTGTCCATTTGTGACCCTTTTAGTGTTAATGGACAGCAGTCTAGATGGCAACCCCCATTTTCATTGGTTCTTTGGCAAAACCAATTCCAAACAAGTAGCGCTGAGGAAAGCTGACCGTGGCTTCACCTTGTGTTGGTTTAAATCACCTGCATCAGGGCAAAAAAAAAAAAAACTGCACTAGAACACACCGGATAGACTACAGCTGATGGCCAACTAGCATGTACACTGCTGTCACAAGTCCACCAGCTTCTGTCATCAAGCCTGTCACAAGACCAATCACCTCTACGCACTACATTTCCCAGAATTCTCCCTGGCTCACACCTGCACAATTACAGTTACCTGTGTTCTAATTCCCAGAATCTCTCACTCCGCAATAAAGACCAGTATAAAGCCACCTTCACTCCACACTACCTTTGTCAGGTCTTAAAGTTGCAACCAAGGACTTACCGGACTCACCCAACGCCTATTCTGTCAAGCTCATCCCCGTGGAAAGAAAGGCTGATCTTACCTGAGATTTTCCTGCTCACCTGTTGTTTCTCTGCTTTCAGTTTACCTGTTAAATAAAGACACCTTCACTTACCTTATACCCCCCTCATTGTGGCATTGTCAGCCCTTGGTCTTGTTCTTGTGGGTAAAGAAAGAAAGTAATGGATAATGGATAATTCGTCATTGGTTTCTCTTGCTTATTTGCTAAGCTGAAAAGCCTATCTGTGTTCTTTTTCCCACCAATGAGCTCCACTGCCGATTTGGCATGCAGAGTTGGTTGAAAAACAACTGACAGCATCTGACTAGAGCTAACGGTGTGCAGCGAAAACACTGTCTGACACCTCTGGCGGTATCAACTAATCAAAACGCTGGATCTGAAAGGCACCCAATTTTCAAATCCTTACTTTTCAGGAAAAAAGGTTCTCTCTAAGACAAATAAATAAGCCAGTTTGCTACAGTGTTGCTATGTGCTAAACTAAGTTGTTGCTCTAATGAGAAACAAGGAAGCTGTGCAAGAAGTGAATTTATGTTTTCTGCATGAAAATATGTTTCTGAACAAAAATAGCAGAAGGGCTTATTGAAAAATTCCCATTAGTGGTGCTCAAAACCACTACATCGTCTAGACCAGGGGTGCCTAAACTCGGTCCTGGTTAAGCTCCAACCCCACCCCAATTAGACACACCTGAGCCAGCTAATCAAGGTCTTACTAGGCATACCAAGAACTTCTCGGCAGGTGTGTTGAGGCAAGTTGGAGCTAAACCTTGCAGAACACCTTGGGCACCCCTGGTCTAGACCATATTTACAGGATTTTTTAAATCAAATTTAAAGAGAACCCTGGGTATTAAAGTTCACTTGTATAACAAAAATTATAGATAATTTACTCCCTTGTCGTCCAAGATGTTCAATTCTTTCTTTCTTCAGTCGTAAAGAAATAGTTTTTTTGTAGAGAACATTTCAGGATTTCTCTCCATATAGAGGACTTTTAGCTGTGTTTATGATCAATCTGCATAACGGTGACTGTAAAATATGTAGTTTAGGTATGGAAATGACATATTTTCAGTTTTGATATGGGATATGGTTATCCCCCACCCCTGCCTGCCCCGTCCTCTTTCTTGAAAACTAAAATATGGTCAGCCTACGTTATCTAACTCTGCTCCTTCCAACCGCAGACAGGTTTACAAGCCACTACTTCCTGCATTTTTCAGTCAGTTACTTGCTTTCCCCCCCTTATGAACAAAAACATTTGGACGATAAAAGCTCCTTGTGGTTTCTTGGTTTGATGTATAAAGATGTATAAAATGTATAAAGACGCAAAACATATGCATTTTGAGTTTGATATGTAGAAAATCACTTCCTGCCCTCCATAGATTTCGCGCCACAGCAATGCTGGCATGATGTCATGTGCAAGTCAGATATTGTTTTTATGACTTAGAAGGAAAATATTTGTTGGGAAGTATGAACAAATTTGGCCAATATCTATCTCCGAGATATACACCATACTGTAGCAAAAACAAAATAATACAAAAAGGCTAAGTATGTCAACATAACACTTCTGTCATTAGAGGTAGAGGTGACCCCACAGTTAGAGTAAATTGTATTTAATATTTTTTAAATGTCTATTTAACATTTAAGGATGAGAAAAAAGTCTTCATTTTAAATAACCTTTTTGTGTAACAAATGTTTGTTGCCAGTATACTACCAGTAATGATATTCTCTTTTAATCTTTGTTTAATCTTTTCAAGTCTGATTTACAAGATTTTTTTGCTTGCTGTGGGGAGGTGGTTTGATGTTGCCCAGCCTGTTTTAGTTAAATGCTCATACTTTCCACTGGGGCTGTACCCAGATGCTGTTCCTGCTGATGATTCAGAGCTGCATACACGTAATGGACAGAGCGAGGGAAAGATCTCACAGCTTCAACACAACATGATCTACCCACAGAAAACTGATTTGTTTTAAAAACTTCTTTTGCTGTCTGCACTTGGCTGTACATATTTGTAAAACTTTATGGCTGTTCAGCGAGACCATTTGTACCTCATTGCAAAGGAATGTAAGTCTTTCCATTTCTAATGGTTTTTAGTTGCCAGTTCGGGTTAGTGTCGTGCTGAGACTTGCCCAAGGGGTCTTTGTTCAACAAAGAGCTTTTCTGCATGAAAACAGTCTTTGGAATGAATGTGTATCTCATAATATTCTGATTCATACACATGCATATTTACTTTTCCGTGTGTGTGTGTTTCTCTAGATTTTAGACTCTGTTTCTGCTTTTCTGTATGATGGTGTTGGATAACAAAAACGGACTCTTTACTCTGTTTTTGTCGTTTTAAGATTACATAGACTTTCCGAAAGACTGTTTAATGTGCAATAATTAACGTTAAGAAAATAAGGACAAGATGGCTGCACTCATCTCAGAAAACTTTAAATTTGTTGCACTCTTCTTCAAGAGTAAAGATGTCATGATCTTCAATGGCCTGATAGGTTTAGGGACAGTAGCCAGTCAGACAGCATACAATATTTTTGCATTCAACTGTCCGTGTGCACCACAGAAGAATTACCTGTACGGCCTGGCAGCCATTGGTGTACCAGCACTGGCTTTCTTTGTCATTGGGGTGATGTTGAATCGAAATACCTGGGACGTTGTGTCGGAATGCCGCACCAGAAAATGTCGGAAATTATCGCTGTCTGCTGCTTTTGCTCTGTTGGGCTCAATTTTGGGGAGAGCAATTGTTGCCCCCATTACTTGGTCAGTTATTTCCCTTCTGAGAGGGGAGGCGTATGTCTGTGCTGTAAGTGAGTTTGTAGACCCCTCTTCTTTGGATCATTTCCCTCCAACTACAAATATTCCGGAGGTCATGGCCAAGTTTCCGTGTAAGGATGTACCTGCTCCATTTATGAACTACTCCAAAGTGATTGAACGCCAGTTAAAGTATGAATCACAGGTAATTATCACTTTAATAAGTCTCGTTTTAATCCTTTAATCCAATTTCTAATTGGGCATTCACTCACGTTTATGAAATGTATAACCCCCCCCCCCTTTTTTTTCTTTTCTTTTTTTCTTTTTTTTTCATCTAGCTGTTGGGCTGGTTGGTGGTGGGAACAGTTTCCCTTGCTGCCTTTCTGCTCCTCTGTATGAAACACTGCTGCTCTACACTTGGCTATCAGCAGGAGGCGTACTGGACCCAGTATCGTTCCAACGAGCAAGCTCTTTTCCAGCGTACAGCTGAAGTGCATGCTAAATACCATGCTGCTGAATGCGTCAGGAACTTCTTTGGATTTGTGGCCTTGGAAAATCAGGAGAAGCAGGATCTAGAAGACTGCAAGGAAATCAAGAGCATCATTCCCAGACTGGAATGGAACCGCATCACTGGGGTTTACATGTACAGAGAAATTGATGAAACTCCAGTTTACAGCCGCTTAAACAAATGGGACATGTATACAAAGGAGAACGACTGTTAGGCGAATGAAAAACATTTTGTGGGTTCTTATTTCAATACCAGTTAATTGTTTTTTTTTTTATTGTTTTTTTTGCTCCTTCATGGTAATCATTGCTTGAGTATAATGTCACTGAAGGCTGTAATTCAGATTTTCCAGTTTTTTTTTCAAGGATAAAAATCGCTTTTTAGAGAGGCGATTGGCAGCTTAAATTGTTGTATTGTAACAAACACACAATGAACTATTTAGCATCTGTTTTATAAGACATGATGTACTCTCAGGTTCAGATGACATTTTGTTATACTTTGCTAAGCAATAAAGTGCATCTGACAAATTAGTGTCTAATGAATTAATAATAATGGTGTTTACAAAACAATGAAAAGTATGCTCTTTTCTATAAAGATGGAAAGAATTGTTCAAATGACGTTATTAACTAACACTGACATGAAATTTATGTCATTTGGGAGAGTTAGCAGATGCTTTTATTATGCAGAATGACCTACAAAAGTGCATTAGCAATACATAGGAAACCGTTGTGATCAACAGATTGCGGGCACACAAACTGTAATGCTATGTAGAATAAAAGAAATGCTGCACAAATACAAACAAGTGCTACTAGTAAACTGTTCAACTCAAAGCAGATACAGCCTACACTCTTAAAGGGATATCATTTCTCACCCTCATGTTGTTCCAAACGCATAAGACCTTCGTTCATCTTTGGAGAGAACTTTTTTGACCCGAGACTGACACCAAGGAGAAGAAATGTTTCAAAGTTATTTTTGTTTTCTTTGCGCACAAAAGTTATTCTCATAACATTAGTTTTAAACTACTGATGTCACATGGACTATTTTAAGGAAGTCCTTATCACCTTTCTGGGCCTTGAACTTGTCAGTTGCATTGCTGTCTATCCAGGGTCAGATAGCTCTCGGATTTAATAAAAAATATCTTAATTTGTGTTCCGAAAATGAACAAAGGACTTACAAATTTGAAACGACATGAAGGTGAGTAATTGATGACAGAATTATAATTTTTGGGAAAACTTTTCCTTTAAAAATAAAGTTTCTTTATTGTCATCTATGGTTCCATGAAGAACCATTAACTTTTAATTGCATATTAGGTCCTCTGTTATGTATTATCTTTTATTTCTATTCATTTTTACTCATTTAAATGTCCTATGTTCTTCTTTCTCTCATGTTATAAGTGTATGTAATGTACCCAGAGCTCCTGCAAACCTCCACATATTCCTTGTGTGTTGTGCACACTTGGCAAATAAAGCTCATTCTCATTGTCATTCTGTAGTGGTTCTTTTAAACCTCGAGTATTAAGACTTGTGTGACTTAAAGGGATAGTTCACCCAAAAATTAAAATTAGAACAAAAACTAAGATTTTTAACTCAAACCATTGCAGTCTGTCAGTCATATAATGGCAGTCAATGGTTACCAAATCTTTAAGAGTAAAAAAAAAACATACACAGACAAAACCAAATTAAACCCTGCGGCTCATGATGATACATTGAGGTCTTCAAACAAAACGATCGGTCTGCAAAAAAAACTAACAGTATTTATACTGTTATTTACCTCTGATCCATCGTAACGTTCTACTCTCCTGATTCTGGCAACCGATAAAAACTAAAAGATTACGTTTCCTTGTGCGAACTCATTTGCTGGAGCATGTTGACTCGTCACGTGAATGCGCTCCATACTGATGAACGTTCTGGTGGAGAGGTAAATAATAATATAAATACTGTTCAGTTTCTTGCACAGACCAATTTGTGTCTTAAGACCTCAATGTATCGCCACGAGCCGCAGGGTTTAATTTGGTTTTGTCTGTGTATGTTGTTTTTACTCTTAAATATTTGGTAACCATTGACTGCCTAAATATTACTGACAGACTGCAACGGTTTGAGTTAAAAATCTTTGTTTGTGTTCTACTTTAGAAACAGTGTACATCTTGGATGCCCTGGGGGTAAGCAGATAAACATAACATTTTCATTTTTGGTTGAACTATCCCTTTAATACCACGTAAATGATGTCTCTTACCGAAATATGCACTAGAAAACGTACTCGGTTACTAACGTAATCTCGGTTCTCTCTAGAGAGGGAACGAGTACTGCGTAAGATATCTTACGCTAGGGGAAAATCCTTTTCCGCGAGATATTGAAGCCAAAAATTATCCTTAATTTTGTAATAATGTAAAACGCGTTGCAGCAGCATACAGACATAGGCGAAACAGCTCGCGTGCCTATTGGCTGCTCTGCGGCAACTGCAGCAGCCTATCGAGCGAGGCCTGGCGTGACGCCAGATCCAATGAGGGCATTTCGCGCCCACTGCGTCGTGTCCCACCAAAAAGGGCGTGGTCTAGGCCTATAAATACCGCTCACAGGCAGCTATTATCTGGTTTTTCATCATCGAAGCAACCAGAGCGTGCGCGTGCACGGCAAGATACGCAGTACTCGTTCCCTCTCTAGAGAGAACCGAGGTTACGTTAGTAACCGAGTACGTTCTCTTACGAGAGGTCTCCCGTACTGCGTAAGATATCTTACGCTAGGGGACCCAGTGTAAAATGCCGTGCATGCTGAGATCTGACACCAAAGACCCAAGGGCGAAAACCCGGGGTTCATATAGTTCACAATCACCCAGGGAACTCACAGGTAGTCCGGTGGAAGAGGGAGGGGCATAGCCGCACTCTTCCACATAGTGCAGCGACGCTCAGACGCTAAGTTCATCATACATACAGAGCGGGGTTACGGCCTGAACTGACGTGGAAATGTGGGTCTTACACAGTTTGCCCAGGCACATCTTGTGCTACTACTTTCACTGTCGACCCTCGAGCTGTGCTCAGTAGACGCAGCATTCCGAGGTGATAGCATCAGGTCAGACAACACTGATTATCTAGACTGACAGCAGCCTGGCCTGTAAGGCGGGAACCTCCAGGTTGTAAAACCTTATAAATGTAGATGGAGAGGCCCAGCTCGCCGCCTGTACAAATATCTTGCAAGGCAATCCCACTCGACCAGGCCCACGATGAGGCCACGCCCCTCGTGGAATGTGCTCTGACACCCAGCGGGCACTGCATGCCCTTGGAAGCATATGCCAGCGCAATAGCATCAACTATCCATCTGGATAGGCTCTGTTTTGACGCGGCCAGTCCCTTGGGACGCCCATAGAACGAAACAAAAAGCTGTTCTGTCTGCCTAAAAGCAGACGAGCGAGACACGTAAGCTCGTAATGCCCTGACTGGGCATAGGAGGCTCGCGTCCATTTCCTCGTCAGCGACCGGTAGGGCTGAAAGAACGAGGACCTGTGCCCTAAACGGTGTGTTGAGGGATTTCGGAACTTAACCATGCTTGGGTTTGAGTATGACTTTAGAGTCATTAGGTCCAAACTCCATGCACGTCGCGCACACGGAGAGCGTGTGCAAGTCCCCTATGCGCTTCACCGAAGCGAGAGCCAGCAGAAACACAGTCTTAAGAGACAGGTATTTCAGATCAATCGTCTGCAGAGGCTCGAATGGTCCACCTTTCATGGCCTCTAGTACCACAGAAAGGTCCCATACGGGGACTGAGGGAGGTCTGGGGGGATTCAGTCTCCTAGCTCCCCTAAGGAAGCGGATGACTAAATCGTTCCTTCCTATTGACTGACCTAGCGTTGTCCTCGAGAACGCTGCTATGGTCGCCACATAGACTTTGAGCATGGACGGGGTTCTGCCCTTGTCCAGCAGCTCTTGTAAAAAGGAAAGCACCTCCGTCACACCACAGTCAGTGGGTGACGAGCCGCGGGCTGTGCACCAACCCGAAAACACAGACCATTTTGAGGAATAGAGCCGTCTCGTAGACGGGGCTCTAGCCTGCGTGATCGTGTTTATTACTCCTTTAGGGAGTTCATCATATATTCGCTGGTGGCCCAGACATGAAGGGACCACAGCTCTGGGTGAGGATGCCAAATCGAGCCGCCGGCCTGAGAGAGAAGGTCTCTCCTCACTGGTATCGGCCACAGGGCAGTGCTCGTCAGCTGCATCAGCGCTGGGAACCAGGGCTGGTTTTCCCAAAACGGCGCTACCAGCAGTATTGAACATCCTTTTTCCTTGACCCTCTCTATCACCTGAGGTAGGAGAGAGGGGGGGAAAAGCATAGAGATGACGGCGGGGCCATACGTGGGCCAGCGCGTCCCTGCTTTTGGAGAAAAATTCCAGACAGTGAGCGTTGTCCTGAGACGCGAACAGGTCTACTTCCGCTCTGCCGAATTTCTTCCACAGTAGTTGTACTGTCTGTGGTTGTAGAGACCATTCGCCTGCCGGAACGCTAGAATCAGCCAATCGTCCAAATAGTTCAGTATTCGCACGCCTTTCAGTCTGAGGGGAACGAGCGCTGCGTCCATGCACTTCGTAAATGTACGGGGTGCCAGGGACAAACCGAACTGCAGGACTGTGTACTGATATGCCTGGCCCTCGAAGGCGAATCTCAAAAACCGCCTGTGACGTGACGCTATCTGTATTTGAAAATACGCGTCTTTTCAGATCCACTGACACGAACCAGTGTCCTTGGCGAACTTGCGCGAGGATTTTTCTGGTCGTGAGCATCCTGAACTGTTGCTTCACCAGCGCTTTGTTCAGTTGCCTTAGATCTGATAGCGGGAACTATTATGTCTGTGTGTGGATGTGGTTGTGTGGCAACAGGCACATTTAACACACTCCAAACAATGTTCGCCTCCATAGAGGGAATGCACTTTGGTTTCGTTTTTACAGAAACCTTGGGACGTGCATAATGTGATGTCTGTGGGCACTCTGAAGTGGGCACGTTTACCACATGTGAAGCGCAATCGATCTGAGTCGATTTTATGTGCGCGGGACCTGTGTGACAGGCTGTGCTTGTGTGTAGTGATGGGCACTGGGGAGTGGGCATGCTTACTACACGAGACACCAGCTTTTGAGAACGGCTTTTGAGTACAGGCAAACGGGTGACAGAGCCGGTTTGTTGGCTGCATAGGACACTGGAACAGTCACATTTTCTGGAACTGGACGAGCGAATAACTTTGGTGGGGGTCCGGCGACAGCGGGACTCGCGCACCGTCGTTTTCTCGCGCCTTGCGCTCGGTGGCGCTTTGTCGGCTGGGGGGGGGGGTTCCGGGGCCCGCTGGGCACGGCGCTTCTTATGGCGCGACACCGCGGCGGGTGGGGGAGCAGTTTCGGTGAACAAGGCCAGGCGAGTCCTCAGAGTCGCTTTTGGCAACGGATCGCAATGAGGGCAGCCGCCCTCAGCGAGCGCGATCACCGCGTGCTCCTCACCCAGGCAGGAAATGCAGACGACATGGCGGTCCCCGTCACTAAGTGTGGCTCTGCACGAGCCGCAAGAAGGCATCTTTATAAAGACGCTTGCTCTTTTATTGATAAGTGTGTATCGCAGCGGCGACAAACACTTTAGAGTGTAAAGGATATAGGCGCCGGAAAGCGCAGCAGGAAGGCAAGGAAGGCGGCGTGGCCAGCAGCTTCAGTGACTCGTCTCGCTGAGATGCTTGCAGTCGACGGCGGCTTCTTCTCCAGCTCCAGCGATGCGTGTGCTTCGCTTGAAGGATGAAAAATCAGATAATAGCTGCCTGCGAGCGGTATTTATAGGCCTAGACCACGCCCTTTTTGGCGGGACGTGATGCAGTGGGCGCGAAATGCCCTCATTGGATCTGGCCAGAGCAGCCAATAGGCGCGCGAGCTGTTTCGCCTATGTCTGTATGCTGCTGCAACCCGTTTTACATTATTACAAAATTAAGGATAATTTTTGGCTTCAATATCTCGCGGAAAAGGATTTTCCCCTAGCGTAACATATCTTACGCAGTACGAGAGACCTCTCGTAAGAGAACCCATGAAAGAGTATTTTGGACTGTGGGGGTCGCTATTATTTTGACGATGTGAAGTGGTCTCCACTCGGTAAACTGGCGCTACCTGTTGCTATTTTTACCGCAACACAACTTGGAAAGTAAAATACTGATATGATGCCACATTGTGCGGGTTTTGGTTTTATTTTTCAGTCGAAGGGCAACAAGAGATGCGATGTAAGTCTTCACTGCTTTTCCTAGCGATAAGAAGAGGAGAAAATAATGGGAAGATGCCTGTGGACGAATAAAACTCCCTAAAGACCACTAAAAAGAGCTTACAAATGGCAGAAACAAGAAACGCTACATGTCATTCTGGCAGGATGTAAACATGTCGATGCTTGTTATGACGCTGCGGGCACTGTAAATTTTTGTTCTGGAAGTCAACTAATCCTTAAAGTTCATGTTTTTATCTATCGCCACCTGTAAGCTTTATCAGTAGCTGTGGTCATCGTATTCCCAATTGTGTTATAGCAAAAATAGCAACAGGTAGTGCCAGTGTAGCTCACCGAATGCAACCATTTCATGTCATGGCAACCCACATAGTCCAAAATATGTAGAAAATAATGTGGATTTTTAAATAACTTAAATCTTTAATGGATTTTCTACTACATATTTCAGTAAGAGACCTCATTTAAGTTATATTAAGCCATGCAAGTTCTAATAACTGGGGCTCCCTTTAAAAACTGTTCACTGAAATTGTGGGTGGGAATATAAACATTGACTGCCTTTCATGCTAGGAAAGTGTTCTGAATTTAAGCAGGGATAGGAAGCCATGGAAGAGTGCATCAGAGATGTGACATGGGAGTACTTAGGAAGGTTGAATATCAGCCGGCCTGCAGCATTCTGCATGAGCTGCAGAGGTTTGATTGCACACACTGGGAGGTTGGCCAGGAGTCAGTTGTAGTAGCTGAGACGATAGCAGACTGAGGCCTATACCGCAGTGTGGCAAATGTTTTGAAGCAGGAATCTGCATGATATGACTGTTGTTAGTATGTAGGTTGCAGTTGACAACTCATTGTCCAGTGTGACACCAAAGTCCTTGGCTTTCTGTGTGGGTAAGATGGTTGGAGTTATCTATTGAAATGACAAGGTCTTGGCAAGGGTGTTTCTTGGCTTGAAGGAACAACAGCTTGGTTTTTGATCATTTCAGCTTCAGATGATGGGCGCTCATCCAGGCAGAGATGATTGCCAAGCATGCAGTGATTTGTAGGGGTACCTGGTTGTCAAAGGGTAGAAAAAAAAGAGTCAATAGAGTATTGTTTAAATAAAATTGTCAGTACAACAGGAGCCATGAGAGGTAATCACATGGTAATTGATTTTGTGTACAGGGAAAATACTGATCCTTGCTCAGTGGGGTTGTTGATGAGGTGAAGTGAATCCTTTCATGATATCTGATCATGGACCCAGTTAACTGAAGCTGAGAGAAATATTTAGTGGGTCGCAGTTGCCAGGTTTACATCCAGTGCATTGGAAGCTAATTTACCAATTAAATTCTTAAATGTGCATTAAAAAGCTTACTTACTACAGTATTTGCTCAGAGACAAAAAATGTAATCGATGGTACGGCATTTGGTTTAAGCCTACGCTTAATTTCCATCACCACTCTTTCAGTAGCTGTGCTCATTGTATCAGTAGTTTATTTTTCAAGTTGTGTATTCCAAGTTGTGATGCAGTAAAAATAGCAACAGGTAGCGCCAGTATTTCACAGAGTGCAACCATTTCACTTCATCGAAATAATGTCGCCCCCATAGTCCAAAACGTAAAAAATGATGGGGATTTTTTAAATAATGTAAATCTTTCATGGGTTTTCTACATATTTCAGTAAGAGACAGCCATACAGTCTTAATACCCAGGGCTCCCTTTATATTTATTCCAGGCTCAGTTGAGTTGTTTTATTTTGGAAAATTGCTTATTGCTTTTGTGTGTGTTCTATCAGTTTCTGGAACTTTGTTGGCATGACAATGCAATGCCATAAACCCAGAGGCCCTAAACAATTATAATAATTTAAGCACATTTAAGAACAAACAATACTCAAAACCAAAGAATTTCTAAGAAAAATTGATTTAAAGGATTAGTTCCCTTCCAGGACAAAAATTTACAGATAAGGTACTCACCCCCTTCTCAATCAAGATTGTCTTTGAAGAGCTCTAAACAATGCCAGCTGTGGAAGAATGGTCTTATCTAACAAAATGATTGGTTATTTTCTAAAAAAAAATGTCTTGTCTAGCTCCGTGTGAACTCTGTGTATTCCGGTTCAAGACAGTTAGAGTATGTCGAAAAACTCCCATCTCATTTTCTCCTCCAACTTCAAAATCGGTGTACACTGCTGTTTTACCTTTATTTTTAAAGGGCATTTGACCTTTGCATGTTCACTTTGTAAACAGCGATGTTGGATGATTTTGAAGTTGGAGGAGAAAATGAGATGGGAGTTTTTCGACATACTCTAACTCCCTTGAACCGGAATACACAGAGTTCATACAGAGCTAGACAAGACAAGCATTTGAGGTTAAAGAGTATACAAATAGTAATTTTTTTTTTTTTAGAAAATAACTGATCGTTTCGCTAAATAAGACCCATCTTCCTTGGCTTGGCTTTAGAGCCCTTTGAAGCTGTATTTACACTGCCTTTTGGAAGTTCAAACTCGGGGGCACCATAGAAGTCCATTATAGGGGGAGAAATCCAGAAATGTTTTCTTCAAAAAACAAAATTTCTTTTCAACTGACAAAAGAAAGACATGAACCTCTTGGATGACAGGGGGGTCAGTACATTATCTGTAAATTTTTGTTCTGGAAGTAAACTACTCCTTTAAGTAGTTTCATAAAATTGCAAGCTTCCAAAATGCAGTTTAAATGCAGCTTCAATGGGGCTCTAAATGATCCCAGCCAAAAAAGGGACTTATCTAGTGAAACAATTAGTTCTTTTCTATAAAAATAAATAAATAAATAAATAAATAAATAAATAAAAATAAAAATATACATACATGGAGCTCTGCGTACTCCAGCATAACTTCTGTGCACTTCAGTTCAAGACAGTTAGGGTATGTCGAAGTACTTCACCAGCGATGTAGGATGTTTTTAATGTTGGAGGAGAAATAAGATGTGAGTTTTTCAGCATATCCCATATCTTGAACCGGAGCGCACAGAGTACGCATGGGCAGCACAGAGCTAGACAAGACAAGCATTTGTGGTTAAAAAGTATATAAATATTAATTTATTTAAGAAAATGACAAATTGTTTTGCTACATAAGACCCTTCTTCCTATGCTGAGATTGTTTAGAGCGCTTTAAAGCTGCATTTAAACTGCATTTTGGAAGTTGAAACTTGTGGGCACCATAGAAGTCCACTATATGGAAAAATTCCTAAGATGTTTTTTTTTTTTTTTTTTTTCAAAAAACATTTATTTACAACTAAAAAAAGAAAGACACAAACATTTTGGATGAAAGGAGGATGAGTAATCTGTAAATTTTTGTTCTGGAACTAAACTAATCCTTTAATTGTGAAAAAAGGAAAAAATGCCTTTTGTCTTTTTTTAGGCCCCAACCAATTATAATAATTTAAGCACATTCAAGCACAAATAATACTCAAAGAATTTCTAAGAGGAAGTTCATTCTTTAAATAATTTAAATATTTAGTAAAGCTGGGAAAAATGGTTAAAAGTGCCTCAGTGTCTTTTTTCCCTCTTTGTTTACACTTTAATTAAAGACAACAAAGACAAACATTTTTGTCAGTCAACATTAGGCAGGGAGATTTAGCAAAAGCAGCTTTTACATAACACTGATACTGTGCAACATGAATCACCAGTTGAAAAATTTCCTGTCTGTACATGAGTTTAAAACACTCACTAAATCTATTAACTAAAACGGTGTAATTATCTGTTTTGTTTGTGTTGAATTATTTATTTATTAATTTTGGCAGTGACGAAATTACTGGCGTCACTGCTTATGTCACATGCTCTTTTTGCCTTACGCTGGTGTTGCTCTCAGAATACCCTCAGATTCGATTCTATTCAATTTGGTTTCTCCTCTTGCTTGAAGCTCTCACCATTTCCCCTCTGTAGTCTCTTGTTGTTTTCGTGACTGCCAGTCAAGCAAAGTGAATCAACTCTCATTCCCCTCCCAGCCTTGTCTTACACAGACTCATCAGGGAGAGTCTGACTCTGCCTGCCTGTCTGCTCGCCTGGCCACTGTCACCTCCTAATAGCCTTCAGCTGGAGAGAAGTAGGAGGAAAATAGAGAGAGAGCACTGGATAGAAAGGGAGAGGGGGAGAGCGAGGAGGGGGCGGGTGAAAGGAGAGCTGTTATCCAGACAGCGAATCACATGAGCAGAGATCTGTTTACAAACTGAGCAGGAGAGAAGTCATCGGCACCATTACGTGGAGGCAGGGCTGCTGGAAACGGCGACAGGAAACGCACAGGAATCTGATCGCTTTGTCTGGAAAATGCATTTTATCCTTTGTGTCTTTGCAGCGGAGAAAGCAGACCAGATGGTGTGAGGAAGACACAGCTCTGAATGGGCTGCATTCACCAGCTCACGCTCTGACGGCTGTATGCCACCGCTCTTCCTCTTCCTTTGTTACCGGGGAAAACGCTTGATTGTGAAGGCGAGAAGACTAGAAGAAAGTGGCTGACGGCGAGAAGGGGTGAGCCTTGTGACAGAAATCTGTGACTCTCTGTGCTTTTTCTCTCTTAGTGTTTTGTTGTCGTGACTCTACAGAGAGGTTACAAAAAATGAAAACAGCCAGTGACAACAACTTCAGGTCAAGCGCAGGTAGATCCATTGTTGATGTCGAAGACACACTGCAAATCTTTCACAATCTGTGCCGCCGCTCAGTTGCTGGAAAAAAAAAAGAGCGCTTTGTGTTCTTTTAACTTGAACAAAATGTTTTAGATACCAAGAAGTAGCTGTTGATATTTGTTCCCGTGTTGACACAGGTTTCAACAATGACTGACTTGTCTTTGTAAATGTTTCAACACAAAGAAAACAAAATTGCTCTGCCTTCCTCCATTCGCCAGTGGGTGATCGTAATGTGTTTTTGTGGTAGGAGTTTTTGCAGTGTAAAACTTGTATTATTCATCTGGTTTTGAGTAAGGGGATCGGCCCACTCCTTTGGCCCGGTTTCAACACCGTCTCCTTGGACACAAGTTACCGACTCGTTCGGTAAAGCAGAGCAATCTACCACCTATCCAGTGGTGTAACGGTGAGTATGAATCATAACCCCCTCCTCCTCCTCAGCTCCCTAACCATGTGTTATTCACAGAGCCCCCGACCATCCCACTGGCTTTCTATCAATGTTTAACTAAAATCCTCCTTATATTACTACCACCTGAAAACCCAAGCCTTTTTACCTTTCTCCCAATTGGCACGCTCTTTTCCGAGACCTGAACTTGTGCGCTGCCTGGAGAGACACACTTTGTGTCTGTGTCTATTGTGCGCTTGTTTGGCAGCATTCGACCCTGAGGTCAGTTATTATTGTTTTCTCCCCCAAATGGTGCTTCCTGCCTGGGTTGGTGAGGCCTTCACATCTCTTGCCTCCCCCTCAACCCCTCACAGATAGACCAGATGGTGGCTTTATGGCAGAAAGGGTGCACCACTAGTGTTTGTCTTTCTACAGACAATTGGCCAGGCTTCACTCTCGTTTCCAAATGTTCTCTTTTGAAAATGCAAATCTGTGTACAGTAAGAAAACGAATAGTTTGATGGTAGAATAATAAGATACTAAATCCATTACTTGCATCTAAAAGACATTCTGTGTTTATAACACTAAATACTGTTTAAATCAATGTTAACCTGTTTATATAGGAACGACTGGCCCTCAAGCAGCAGTTATTTAAGTTTTCTGAAGCATTTGAAAGCATTTCAGGGTCTTTTTACTTTTTTTAACTCTACTTTTTACACTGATATCTTTATGAGTAACTGCAGACTGCACTAAAAATACAATTTATATATATATTTATATATATATATATATATATATATATATATATATATATATAAGTTCTTTTAAACATCCAACTCATCAAAGACACCTTAAACAATTCTACTTGGCTGTTTTCAACATAATAATAACAATAAATGTTTTTTGAGCAGCAAATCAGAATATTAGTATGATTACTGAAGGGTCATGAGATTGAAATCACAGGAATAAATTATATTTCAAAAATATATTCAAATAGAAAACAGTTATTTTAAATAGTAAAAATATTTCACAATTTCACAGTTTTTGCTACTTTGAATCAAATAAATGCAGGCTTGGTGAGCAGAAGATACTTCCTTAAAAAAACATTAAAAATCTTACTGTTCAAAAACTTTTGACTCGTAGTGTATATAGATAGAAAAAATAGATAGATAGAATTTATACGTCATTTTTTTTGTAGCCAAGCACAACAACAGAACTGTTTTTCACTGTCGTCGCGCTTCAGCACAATGGAGCGTTTCTTGTCTGCTTTGTTTCGTCTGCAAGCACAGTGCAATGAACTGTGGATGTCTATTCTTTAAACAGTGTTTAGGTCTATGGCAGTTTGAAAATACCGACTGTTATGCTACAGAAAACACTCGTATTTTGTCAGAGAGTTATATTCATTCTACCAAATTACATAGGCAGCTGATTCATTTTGGACTCAAAGGTGACCGTTTCACTCCCAAATACTGTACTAATAAAGCCTTGTAACATCATGACTGGGTTTGTGTTGCTATATACATGTATCGCCTTAGGATATAGGTTAAACCATTGTTGTCTGAATAAATGTTAACTGTTCTGGAAATTCTCCTACGTGTGATGAAACCTGAAAGTCAACATTATACACTTAACAAGAACTTTTGGAGGACTTCTACAACACTTGATGAAATAAATAATCAACTAGCTATTGAAATAAATAAAAACGTAATTTTTTTCCAACAAAGACAAAGAGATCAAATTCTTTTCTTTGTATGTGCACATTAACAGCCATAGTATTTTAGTATTTAATGTTTTTGGACATTTTAAGTTTAATTTTATCCTATGAACTTTTATGAGAGACAGAACCCATGTGCGATCTGTAATAAACTATAAAACTGAACTTTACAGCAAAAGCTGTTGGATTTGTCTGTTGAACACATCACCCGACACCACTGTGACATCTCTTGTTTTTCAGTTTTAAAAGATGTATTACAGTGAAAAGTTCATGCTGCTCAGCGAGGTCTAACAATGAGAGCAGTGTTACGGCGAGTTGAGAAACACGAGGACAGTCCGCAGGCTCACAGTATGCAATATGCATGCAGGGGCCACTGAGAAGCGTACACATGAGAATCACAGTGATGTGTGTTGTCTTTCAAGGGTCTGACAACAGATTCATGATGTATGAGTGATAATCAATGTTACACTTCAATTGTGTATTTATTTTACTGATAAAAAAAAGGATGAGCAAAAATAAATCCTAGGCCGTCTTGAGCTCCCATGACTCCCACCATAAACACTAACAAGTATTTTTGACCAAAATCGTGGTTTTGTTTGTTCTTTTGCAGCATGCCTGTGTGACGCAGACTAACAGATTACAGACAAGTTCTGCAAAATGACCACAGACATCACCGGTCGTCTTCCACTCAATGTCTACGTAATCATTCTTGGGATAGGCCTCTTCATCTTCATGTTGAGCATGATCTTCTGTTGCTACCTGTTCAGGTATATTAAACTATATAGCAGTTGGTAGGCCCATTACTATAGCGAAAATGCTTCGATTCGATTTTCTAGGTGCTCTAGGCTAGTTTTTAACCTCACACTTAAATACTTACGCAGAACAGTGATTGTGCGTTTGGTTGTAATGTAAAGTGGTTAATGTACTAGCACCTTGGCTTCTGTGATGCGAGATTGTAAACACAACCCACTGAGAACACTTTTGTAATTCGCATCGACTTTTTCAAACTTTCTAATGATTATTTTAAGTTCAAGTGTGTGTAAGGAACTGGATATAGCTATTTCTAAAAATCTGCGGTTAAAACTTAGTGCAGAGTCGATTCAAGAGAGAATCGAGATGCATTCGCATAAATCGCTAAATCGATTCACGAATCGATTCATCGCCGCACCCTTTATTTTATTTGATAAACATAATCCTTTCTACAGGCATATAAAGAAAGTCAAAATATCATAAAAGTAAATTTCAAATTATGAAAAAGGGGAAAAAACAAAGAGATAAAAATTAAATTTTGAATGAAGGAAAAAATTTAATAAGATAAATGCATCACTGTGCAATCAGTAAAGTAAAGTAAGTCTAACTGCTGTAATGAAAGAATGTGCAGGCAAATAGATCATTTTTGTATGTAAGAATGTATGTAATCCTACATTTTTATATTTCACAGATTGAGGCGACAGGGCACACAAGAACAATATGGATACAATGAGGTAATTTATATATAAATTCACTACCAGTCAACTGTAAGATTTTCAATGTTTTTTATAGAAGTATCTTCTGCTCACCAAGTCTGCATTTATTTGATCCAAAGTACAGCAAAAACAGTAAAATGGTCTGATATTTTTACTATTTAAAATAACTGTTTTCTATTTGAATATATTTTACAATGTAATTTATTCCTGTGGTTTCAAAGCTGAATTTTTAGCATCATTACTCCAGTCACACAATCCTTCAAAAATCATTGTAATATTCTGATTTTCTGCTCTGATATTCATGTTTCTTTGATGAATAGAAAGTTCAGAGGAACAGCATTTATCTGAAATAGAAATCTTTTGTAACATTATAAATCTCTTTATCATCAATTTAAAGCACCCTTGCCAAAAAAAGCATTGATTTCTATAATAATAAAAACTTGAACAGCAAATCAGCATATTAGAAAGATTTCTGAAGGATCATGTGACACTGAAGACTGGAGAAATGATGCTGAAAAATTTGATTTGATCACAGGAATAAATTACATTTTAAAATGTATTCAAATAGAAAACAGTTATTTTAAATAGTAAAAATATTTCAAAGTGTTACAGTTTTTACTATACTTTGGATTAAAAAATGCAGGCTTGGTGAGCAGAATAGATTTAAGAAAAATATAATACAAATCTTCAAAGAAGTAAAACTTTTGACAGGCAGTATATACATAAACACAGATGCATATACTAATTATAAATAATATTATTAAGAAATAAACAATTTTTTCTTACAGGTCATTCTGAAAGGTCCAGGGAAGAAATTAAGTCTTCTTGGAGTAAGTAACTGCAAAAACAATACCTTTAGTTTACCCAAACATAACATTCTAACATTTCTATAACTTACTCACCCTCGTGTCATTGCAAACCCATATGACTTACTTTCTTCTGTATAACACAAAACAATATTTCAGGCTGAATATCCAAGCTGATTTTTAAGTAAAACAGGAATATCCATCAACTCTCATATTCCTTGTCTAAAAAAGCTACATCATTTTTTTTTTATATTATTTTGTGTTTGGGAATTGTTTGGGATGACAGAGAGAGTATGAACTGTAATTGTATCCAACTATCTATGTTATTGAATAATTACTTGAATAAAATATAAATTGATTTGAAAATATAAATAAATGAATCGAAAGCCTCTGGCTGTCTCTGTTTTTTTCATCCATCATCTTTCACTCTGCAGCAGACCTGTGCAGTTTGCCTGGAGGAGTTTCGGAACAGGGATGAACTAGGAGTTTGCCCCTGTTCTCATGCTTTTCACAAAAAGTAAGATCTTTTACCATCTTGTCACACCTTTCTCATTATGTTTCTGTATTCTGAGAATGCTGTAAACATCCTAAAAGCACACATTCCTTCAAAAACATCTAAGCGTGTAGATTCCTGACACACAGAATGTTGTTAGGGGCACTAAAACAAGAACCACAAATTAAGCTGTCAAGGCATCGCAACTTAAATATGAGTATTAGCCTTGAGTAACACCTGTCAAGACTTTTCGTTACAGTCAATCCTGCAGTTTCAGCCTGTCATCTTGTGACGTGGCCATAATGCATAAAAGCGCTTAAGTCTATAGATAGCTGACGCATAACAAATCCATCTCTCCTCTTTTCACCTTGTCTCCTGTTCAGGTGTCTGGTGAAGTGGCTGGAAATTCGCAGCGTCTGTCCTATGTGCAACAAGCCCATCTGCAGGCTCCAGCCAGACCCTCCGCAGGGGGCCGAGGGACCCCAGAATCCCCTAGAGGTGTGACAGAAAAGGGACGTCACTGCTCAAAGATAGGCAGGCTCTCACACACCTAAGAACAGCGTTAAAAAAAAAACACATTCTGGGGAGAGCGGACTAGTCCCAAATACACAACAACTGCCCCTGTCTACCAATTACCAGATTTCTCCTGCATAGATGGGGGGAGGGAGGGGGGGCGGGATTTTCCCAGTGGAACTGAACTGATGTGCCGTATTCTTGGTCATAATGTAGCTTGCAGCAAGATAAATTGATGCCTTGTGGACTCCAAACAGACAAATATTCAGACCAGAAGAGTTGCACAAAACATGAGGTCTGAGTTGACACTGTGCAATATTTGTGAATTTACAGAAGTCCCCATCTAAGAGAGACTTTACCATTAAGAGTCATGTTTAGGAAGGCTCAGTTACAGAATCCAAAGTGAGGAACAGCTCAGAGTGCTGACCTTTAAGGATCTGTGAGCTTATCGGATTTTACTCTTGCCAATATTTTGACATTTGACACTCATAAATGTGTTTGTTCGAGTTATGAAGGTGTTCTGAGTGCTAAAGGGAGCTTATGGTCTTGAAGAGAACCCACGCTGTAATTCAGAACCTTCAGAGTCAAACTGGATGAAATTTGGCCTAATTTAAGTTATTTAAGGTGGATGTTTTGTACTATATATTGCTCTCAATAAAATGTAAAGTTTCTGTGATGGAACCAGTTTTTGTGTTTATTCGCTATGCAAAATAATGTCAAATTTCCATATACAGTTGAGGTCAAAAGTTTACATGCACCTTGCAGAATCTGTAAAATGTTATTTTTACTAAAAAAAGAGGAATCATTTACTACTGACCTGAATAAGATATTTCACATAAAAGACGTTTACATATAGTCCACAAGAGAAAATAATAGTTTTGTTTTTTTTGTTTTGTTTTTGTGATAGATGTTCATGAGTCCCTTGTTTGTCCTGAACAGTTAAACTGTCTGCTGTTCTTCAGAAAAATCCTTTAGGTTACACAAATTATAAAAAGTATATTTTTGAGTAAAGTTAAATATATAAATTAACTTTAATTTTTAAAATAATCAAAAATATGCTTTTTTAAAACAACAATGGGAAAAAAATCAAAAATGATTTCCAAATATATTTCATCAATTGAAGTTTAGAGTTTAGGGTTCAGGACAGCCACCTCCCAACTGAAAGTACCCAATAAATGATGATTATATATATATATATATATATATATATATATATATATATATATATATATATATATAAAGCTTACTGATATTTAAAATATTAATGTAGGTTACAATAAATAATAGAAGGATCGTAGTAAGCATCTAAGATTTAAATATTGAAATGCTTTTTAAATGTGTTTTTGGTTGTAGGACAGCAATTTGCACCAATGTAAAATGGTCCATATATGACAACTGGTCAAATTCAGAGGGAACAGTACTAGATTTCTTCTTTTCTAACCCAGTTGATTGTAGCCTAATGTAGTCAGGTTGATTCTGCATTTTTACTGTATACGTTTTCCTTCCTAGAACATTCTCCATGACTCAGTGCAAAGCAACAAATAGGAACTCATGACCTGTGTGATAACTTAATTAACTTGTTAGACTTGCTCTGAATTTCATATTTGTTGTGATTAATCCTAG
The DNA here is from genome assembly GCF_049309525.1 of Garra rufa. NCBI lineage: Eukaryota > Metazoa > Chordata > Actinopteri > Cypriniformes > Cyprinidae > Garra > Garra rufa. The sequence continues at coordinate 24,969,089 of NC_133362.1, read as the reverse complement.
TATAAAAGTCAACAAAACAGTGATGAAACTCTTGTTATTCTAAAAGCTAGGCTGGTGAGTGTCCATAATCTCTGTGACCCACTATGAACTTGCTAAAAGCAGCTGAGGAACACAGGGACGCTTTATGGACTGTCAACACACGTTAGCATGTACTTACAATGCTATGATTTACACTAACGTTAGCTTACCGCAGTTACACAGCTATAAAACACAGAGGCTTTACTTTCTGGTGCTCAAACTGAACACTTCTGTAAGGCCCTCTGAATGCCTGTAAATATTCAATAAAAAAAAAACGTATTATCTCTGCATAAATTTTTATCTCATCTAGGAGGAAATGAAGGAATGTACTTCACTAAATAATTAAATTAGATCTTGTTTGTGTAGTAAAATGAATTAAAAACCAAATATAAACAAATTACCTTTAGTATGACGGTGTATTCTTAGGCGTACATTACTCTTTACATTATTCGTTTTCACTTGCTTACGACGTTTTACAATTAAAAGCAGCGAAATGCATTCACATTTCACAAACGCTGAAAAGAGTAAACTGAGCACCACCTGGAGGTCAGTTAGCGAACATTCATTCAGTTTTAAATCATTTATTAGAAAGACATGTAGAAATGAAAACAGCAGACAGAAAATGAAGTATTTGTTCAGTTTTAGAACTGTATGTTCGTTTTCAGAAGGATTATCTTCCGAACAAAAATAAATGAGAATAAAAAAAATGTTCTAAAAATAGCTTTTAAAATAACCACAAAAACGATTTTCCGAATCTACAAAACCACAAAAAGATCTACTTTCACTCTTTCTTGTGACAAACATTTAACATGAAAACAGTTACTGTACTCCAAAAAAGAAGAGTTATTGTTTTTGGTTAAAACTTATAAGTTAAATTTGTATTACTTACTATCATCCAAAACAAACAAAACAAAACAAAACAAAACAAAACAAAGCAACCACTGTTTGAAGAAGATTCTAAATTTCTAATGTTTTATGTAGTGACTTTGGTACTTTGAGGTGTTTTTAAATGGACGATAGATGGCGATATTTATCATAAAGTAATATAAACAAAGACTGCAGCATAACACGAATAAGAAGGACTATCGCTTATCCACATTTTAGGTGAGACCTAATTGCTAATCGAGTATTTTCACTGAATATGTATTAAATCTAAATAAATTGTAGCTATTTTTAGATGTGTCGTAACATGAGCTGAATTAAGATGAGTGTCTTGAGCCAATGAGATGCAGTAATCACAAACCTCTCTCAGCTGGACTGCTGCATCCAAATTTTTATATAAAATCTAAACTTACTGGGATTGTATAATTAGTCGACAGTATAAAATCTTTTAAATGTACTTTAAAAGATTATTAATATGTAAGAATAGCCTATGCATTGTGTTTTATATCTTACAGCAGGACCATGGGGGGCCATGAGCCAACACCAGTTTACAGGGATTGCCAAATATTTTAATTCCTACACCATTACAGGCAGAAGGAATGTGAGTATTTATCAATTAGTGCATTGCAGTTTATTCATACAGCTGTATGTTCTATAACATTATCCCTCATACAGTCTAAATCTTCTCTGGCCTGGAAATTATTTTAAAACTAATAAGTTTCCTTATACAGATCTGTAAACTACTGTATGTAGTGGTGGTTTCTTTGTATATCACTGCTAGCATACTTAAAATATATTTTGGTTCCAATGCGTTCTGGCCACTTATGCTGGGATTGCTGTCATTTTTCTGTACTTCAAACTGAAACCGAAGAAAAAGAAGGCAGTAGGCACACACACACACACACACACACACACACACACACACACACACACACACACACACACACACACACTAGCTATCACTTTCTAAATGGGGACATTACATAGACTTCTATTATTTTTCTATACGGGTCTATTATTTTTATTCTATTATTTTTCTATACGGGTACACTTTTAAAAATAAAGGTTCCACCATAAAAGAACCATTTTTGGTTCCCCAAAGAACATTTCAGTGAACAGTTCTTAAAAGAACCATTTTGAAGAACATTTTACAAATCTAAAGAACCTTTTTTGACAATAAAGAACCATTTCTGCATTTGAAAGGTTCCATGGGTGTTCAAGGTTCTATATGGAACCATCGATGCCAATAAAGAACCTTTATTTTTTAAAGTGCATTTATACATTTTGTAACCTAAACCTACCCCTACCCCTTTGTTTAAAAAACTTTTTTACTTTATTTTTATACCAGTTTCACAAACGAGGATGTCCCCAAAGGGAGGTTTTTAGATATTTTGTCAGGTTTTGCTCACTTTTGGATAAATATTTTCCCCCCAAATATGGTACAGAATGTACACATGCACACACACAATTATAAATTATATATACATACATATATATTCACATTTTTGTAACTAAGCACAACTACAGCTTGCTTTTTTGATTATTTATGATGATAATGATACATTTTTAATTAATTGTGACTTTTTTGTTTAATGACAAAAGTGACACTAACTTATTTTTTGCTTGTTTCTCTGCAGGTTCTCTGCTGTTATTAGGCAGTTCATATCTTTAATTGTCCAAGTAAAAAAAAAAAAAAATGATTTAGGCCTGGTTTCACAGACAAGGCTTAAGCCTAGTCCTAGACTAAAATGTAAGTCTGAGCTGTTTGAACTGAAAGAAACTTGCACTGACTGATCTTAAAATATATCGGTGTCTTTGTTTTGTCTCAAGATGCACACCAGTAATGTTTTTTTCTAAGCATGTTTATAAAAATTACTTAAATATCCTAATTGAACTATCTGCTAATCCTGGCTTAGTCTAAGCCCTGTCTGTGAAACCGGGCCTTAATGTCTAAATGTTAAACAAAGTAAAAGCAGCAACAACCAGAAGTCTGTAAAACTGTTATAATTAAACAGTGCTGCTAAAGCAACTGTTTTTGCCTTTTTATATACTGGTTTGCCAAGAATGTGTAATTTGTATACTACCAGTCAAAAGCTTTTTAATGTTTTTTTCTGCTCACCAAGCCTTCATTTATTTGATCCAAAGTACAACAAGCACAGTACAATTTAAAAATATTTTTACTGTTTCTGTTTTCTATTAAAATATATTTTAAAATGTAATTTATTCCTGTAATCAAAGCTACATTTTTTATTTATTATTATTATTATCATCATCAATATCTAAAACAGTTAAGTAAATTCTTTCAGGATTCTTTGATGAATAGTGAGAATCAAAGATCAGCATTTATCTGAAACAAAAAGCTTTTGTAACATTATACACTATACTATATTATAAATAATAGAAACTAATATTTTGGGTTTTTTTGTTGTTGTTTTTTTAAGCAAGGATGCTTTAAATTGATTAGAAGTGATGATAAAGACTATTAGAATGTTACAAAAGATTTCTATTGAGCAGCAAATCAGAATATTAAAATGATTTCTGAAGGTTCATGTGACTAGATATATTATGCTAAAATTCAGCTTTGAAATCACAGGAATAAATTACGATTTAAAATATATTCAAATAGAATACTGTATTTTTAAATAGTAAAAATATTTCAGAATTCTGCTGTTTTTACTGTACTTTGGATCAAATAAATGCAGGCTTGATGAGCAAAAGAGACTTCTTTAAAAAATTACAAGTCTTACTGTTCAAAAATTCTGACTGGCTATAAAACTTGCTATAAAAAAAAAGAAAACATGTACATATGTTTGCATAAATAATAATAATTTCATATAAATTGATTCTTTTGTCTAACTGACTAGCTACAATGAAGACGTTGCTTCATTGACCAGTTAAGATTAAACATAACCAGAAGGGAAAAAAGGTTCAAATAAGCATGAAATTCCAAGCACCTTGCTTGACCTAATTAGTGACTAGCCTCATCTCACCAGATGCCCTGTTTTGATGGTGTTAGTGGGGTGGGGGGTTAAATTCTCATCTGTGGGGGTCAGTGTTTACACAATATGCCTCACTTTTCTGAATGACCTCATTGGTCAATATGATTTTTCTAGAAATTTGATCAAAAATATATTTAAATGCTTGTGTTTAAAGTCTGCAAATCTCAAACTGTTCTCCAGAAAGAAGTAAACCTCAGCTTAGAATTGTCGTCTTCTAATGAACATAACAGTTTATACTCATAGCTCAGAGGTCATAATGTCATACAGATGATTTTTGAAAGCAAATACTGATAAAATTAATAATAGTAGTTTTCATCAGCAGTATTGATGCACACTTATTCTCTGTTTTATGAGGCCTATGGTTTGGCTGTCAGGGTGACATGTTAAGTAGCAGTTTAATTGTCACTTTTCCTTGTGTTTAAAGGATTACACATTCGATTTTTAAGAACATTTTCTCCTCCAGAATCAATGGTAACTGCTTCACGCTTTAAATGAAAATCAGATTTACTAAATCCTGGCTTAAGCTGTTAAACTGATAATAGACCTTCTCACTTTCCCCTCATCAGGACTGAGTAAATCTTTAATCTGTTCAACGCTGTTTTAAAGTTACTGGACTAGCTTGTAACATATGGCCTTTTTGCATAGGGCAGCCTCCGACTCCAGACAAGCCCATCATGTGAATGAGTGAAAAACAAGGCTGTTCTACATGTCTGGACCAAGCCCTTTAAACAAGACAAGCAGCAGCTGGCCAGCCATACCAATCTGCAATCAATGAAATCAAACCGGTGGATAGGGCTTATATGCCCAATTGAACAGCAAGGTTACTTGTCCAATGCAAAATGACCTGACAGCATGAGCTTATATTGCTTGAATCACAGTCAGCTGGGACATGAATTATGTACAACATCTTTTGTACACAAAACTGATGTACTGATATATGTATTTAGAGCATGTGTTTTGCATAAAATAGAAAAAAGAAATACTCTTTTTTTATAAAAAATATTTTATTTAACATATTTAACTAATATTGTGTTATATTGAATATTCTATGGTGAATTTTATTTTTATTTATACTTGATAAAGAAAATACATCTTTAACATCAAATAAAGAGAAAATCTTCTCACCGAACCATTGAAGGTAGCAATGAAGATTAGTTTATTGTTCAACAGGCTTTTGAGTGAAACTGTGACTGAATCTACCCATTTTATTTGATTTGCCTTGAACAGATTGAGATAGACAGCTTGTCGAAGACTTCTGTCTGTCTCAGTCCCACTGAGACACTTAAATCAATTATTTATTGTCCTAGAAATGCTTTTCATATGGTGTTGTCATCAGTTTACTTCAGTAGTTTATAATCCAGTCTACTAAACATCATTTTTACAAGTGTATATATAAACGTTTATATATTAGTCTCAAATCGATTAATCGTGATTAATCACATCCAAAATAAAAGTTTGTGTTTACATAATATATATATATATATACATATACATATATTTCTTAAATATATACATGTATATGTGTATTTATATATTTATATATACATATAAATATATTATATAAACAAACTTTTATTTTGGTTGCGATTAATCACAATTAATTAATTTGACAGCACTATTATATATAATACTTTTTTATTATAATAATCTAAATATTTATAATCCGGTCTACTAAACATAGAAACTTAATTTTTACAAGTTTATATATAAACGTTTATATATTATCAATTAATCGTGATTAATCACATCCAAATTAAAAGTTTTTGTTTACATAATATATGTGTATGTACTGTGTGTGTGTGTGTGTGTGTGTGTATAAAAATATACACACATACATGTATATAGTAAAGAAATATTTACATGTATGTGTGTGTGTATATTTATATTTATATATATTCACATTTATATATGAGTTATATATAAATGTAAATATATATTACATATATTTCTTAAATATATACATGTGTATGTTTTATAACGTATATGAAAGTTTATATATTAGTGCTGTCAAATTGATAAATCGTGATTAATCATGTCCAAAATAAAAGTTTGTGTTTGCATAATATGTATAAATATACACACATACATGTAGGCTATATTTAAGAAATATTTACATGTATAAATATATTCATATTTATATATGATTTATATTATATATGAATATAAGTATATATTACATATAATTCTAATTTTTATTTTGGATGCGATTAATCGCGATTAATCAATTTAACAGCACTATTATATATAATACTTTTTAAATATATTAATTTAAATATATTATTTGTTGTAATTTATTATTATTATATGATCTATCTATCTATCATATTTTAATATTGCTATTTAATGCAACTAACACAGTACATTATACATGTACAGAAAAAATATATATATTACATTATCAATTCATATTAACGATTATGTTAAAAGGTAAAAGTTTCCATAATGTATATTAAAAAGGTAGAATCCAACAGCAAAATCAAATTGATTTCATACAGGCAAGTACTTGCAAACAATGTTCTTGTCGAAGATATGCAAAGATGTCATGTTTGCTTAAAGATGCATGCACTTTTAATTAGGTAATGGTCCTTGCCATCCACCCCTGGTGGATGCAGTGGCCCTGGCCAGATGGTAAGTTATCTATGTTTGTAACGCATGGTTTCAGTGATAGACCAGCCAAAGTTAATTGGAATGTCATTAAAGTTTGAGTTAATGGGGGTTGGGCTTGGGGAGCTAGTTCGAGTGCACTAGTCCTGCTGTTGGATATGTGTGTTTCATTAATAATAATGGATGTTTGGATGGAGCAATAAGGGTGGGGCTCCACCTGCTGCCACCTGTTAATACTCTATATAAGCATCAGCCATCCTTATGGCAGAGCAGAAGCCTCAAGGACTGCACCGCTATCTGGATTTACTTTACTTCACGGACAACAAGAGGAACATTGCGTCTGAGGAGATTCTGATCTGTTTTCAAGACCACCATTGGCCCAGGAGTCATGAAGCCCCGCAGACCGAGCTGTGCGGATTCAGGGTCAGGGTCGGAGTCGGACTCCAGGGACCCAGAGAAGTTTGAGAGCGCCATGCGGCGGAGGATGGCGGCCAACGCTCGAGAGAGGAAGAGGATGCAGGGCCTAAACACCGCATTCGACCGCCTCCGCAAAGTGGTTCCTCAGTGGGGTCAGGACAAGAAACTCTCCAAATATGAGACGCTGCAGATGGCCCTGAGCTACATCATGGCCCTCAACCGAATCCTGACTGATGCCAGCAGACACGCGGCTCCTCAGAAAGACTGGCTGAATCTACAGTTTGACAGCCTACAGCCAGAGACCTATTCTTGCTTTATGCGCTATAACTCCCCTGTGGAAAATGACTGTATGCACTCTTCCTTCTCCTACCACTACGAAAGCCTCTAACTCTCACTGACTGATAAGCAATGGTGCGTTCACTTGTATCTTTCTTAATATAGATACAGGAGTCAGTAAATATGTTTGTATTACTGTGTAATATTTGATGTTTTTGGTTCTGGAAATCAAATGATTAGCTTTAATAGAGTCTGACTCATTCTAGGAGTAGCTTTAATTGTTGCGAAAAATTGTTGTTTTTCTGAGCAACTGTAAATGACTCGATAAAATCACATTTGTCAATGAATCTTTGAATTTTTCATCGCTTTGTATCAAATCTTTGTGTGTAGTGTGTGCTCAGCTAAGCCAATGCTCAAAAACATTTGCCAAAATGGCATCCTAAATTGCTGTTTATTTATTTAGTTTTTTCATTGTTTTTTGGTACTGAACTCAGTGAGTAAGAAAGAATATGGAAGGCTTATAATAGTACCATAATAATAATGAATATCTATCTTATAACTATACACTGTTTTGTATAGTAGTTGAAGTGCTTTGAGTTATAGTTTATCCTCTGATTAAACAAGGTTTTTTAAATGTTAAAAACACTGAAATCAAACTTTTGTGTCAGTTTTTTTTTACTTAATTTTAAACATTTTTCATTTAATAAAAAACAAAAAACTACAATATTAATTTTATTCATTCTTTTTGTTAAATCATAAAATATTAATTTAATTATGAAAATGTGTGGAGTCAGTATATATATATATATATATATATATATATATATATATATATATATATATATATATATATATATATATATTGGGATGGGGAAGAAATTATAGAAATTAATAATTTTATTTATTCCTTGCTGACCAAAAGTTATGATAAAAACATTTGTAATGTTACAAAAATTATCTATTTCAGATAAAAGATTTCTTCTGAACTTTCTATTCATCAAAGAAACCTCAAAAAATTCTACTCAGCTGTTTTCAGCATAATAATAACTGGAGTAATGATGCTAAAAATCAGCTTTGAAATCACAGAAATAAATTACATTTTAAAATATAATCAAATAGAAAACAGTTATTTTAAATAGTAAACATATTTAGTTTTTGCTGTACTTTGGATCAAATAAATGCAGGTTTGGTGAACAGAAGAGACTTCTTTAAATAACATTAAAAATCTTACTGTTCAAAAACTTTTGACTGGTAGTGTATTTATATATCTGTCCTATACCCTAAAAAAATTACTTTTGTACACATCCAGAAATGAAATTTTATTTGAAGCAGATTTGCTATTAAAAAATGTTTAAAGGCCCAAATCTCTCTGGTTCGCACACTGGACAGATAAACACATTTCAGTGAGGCTTCTGTATCCTCAGATAAGACAACACCAAACAAATGACTCTGCTGTCAGTTCAGTGAAGGTAGCCTATAAATAATGTTTAAAAGACTGAATGACGTCACGGTTGAATTGTGTGTCCAATGAGCTTTAAATAATTAAATAAAATCATTTTATTTTCACTTGGCTCATATTATAAACTAAAAAGGTCCTGTATTTAGGCTTTGAGATGTAGAGAAGACAATGACAATAATTTTCAGGCAGAATGGCTCAATCTTGACTAGGGCCATCCTCATAGCCGCTCCTAATTTAGAGAGGAGATTAAAGTCTTTGCTGTTCAATGACTGTGTATAACGTGCCTTTTCAGTGCTAATGAGGCGTGAACAGCCAGAGCTCGGCCGAAAGCGTGTACATGAAGCTAGATACACCCGTCTTAATCCGTTTAGCTTCAACTGTCATTACGACCAATCATCATGTCATGATCACTATGAACTAATCTCAGTCAAAAACACTTCCTTGTAGTTTGTTTCTAATATACTCCGCTTAAGGTCAAGACATTGTTTATTTTACTTTCTAGAAAAATCCTTCATCATGCAATCATATTAAATGTTGTGAATATTAACACCTGAATGATGAAACAAGCCCATGGTGATTGAATAGGCTACAGGTCTCATGGTTGCTTACAGAGGGGTGCTAGGGGATCTTGGAATATGTTAGAGTCTCAAATGAAAACAACAATAACAACAAAAACCCTCTCTTTTTCTCTTTACCAATGCACAGTTATTTTTATATGTACTTTAGCAAATATGCAGTTTTGTGGTGAAAATATGATATAATTTATACTTGCATTGAATGCATTTTAAATAGTAGTTCTTGACATTTATATGCAGATATTTTTAATGGAAAATGCTTTACACATAAATTATACTTTAATTACAATGTAAAATTTATCTTATTATATGGCCCGTTTCCGCCACTGAATAAAAAATAAAAATGGTCATTGCAACTTTTTATCTCACAATTCAGACTTTTTTTTCTCACTTATTTTGACATTTTTTTCTCAGAACTGTGAGATGTAAACTCACAATTGTAACTTACAAAGTCAGAACTGTGAGATACAAACTTGCAATTCTTTTTGTCTCGCAAATGCAACTTTTTTCCCTCACAATTTCTTCTTTTTTTGTCTCAGATATAAACTCTCAATTGCGAGTAATAAAGTCAGAACTGCAAGATACAAACTCACAATTCTGACTTTTTTTTCAGAATTGCGTGACTTAAACTCACAGTTGCGAGAAATCAAGTCAGAATTGAGAGATTAAAACTCGTGATTTTGACTTTTTTCTTGCAATTGTAAGTTTAAGTCACAATACTGAAAATAAGTTAGAATTGTGAGTTTATATCTCGCAGTTCTGACTTTATTACTCGCAACTGCGAGTTTATATCTGAGAAAAAAAGTAGAAATTGTGAAAGTCAGAAATGCGAGATAAAGTTGCATTTGTGAGAAAAAGAGCCAGAATTGCAAGAAAAAAAAGTCAGAATTGTGCGAGTTTGTATGTTGCAACTCTTTTGTATCTTGCAACTCTTTTTTTCTCACAGTTTTGACTTTTTGTCCTCAGAACTGCGAGTTCTGACTTTTTTTCAGAATTGCATGACTTAAACTCACAACTGTGAGAAATAATGTCAAAATTGAGAGATTAAAACTCGCGATTTTGAATTTTTTTTTCGGTTTGTATCTTGCAACTCTTTTTTCTCACAACTTCGACATTTTTCCTCAAACTGCGAGTTATACACTCACAATTCTTGAGTTTTTCAGAATTGAGTGACTTAAACTCACAATAGCGAGAAACAAATTCAGAATTGCAAGATATAAACTTACAATTCAGACTTTTTCCCAGCAAATGCGAGTTTGTATCACGCAATTCAGACTTTTTTTTCTGGCAAATGCAAGGTTGTATCTCGCAGTTCTGACTTTTTCTCACAATTCTGGCTTTTTTTCTCGCAAATGCAAGTTTATATCTCGCAATTCTGACTTTTCTGAGTTTTATTCTCAGAATTGGGAGATATAATCTCGCAACTGTGAGGTATAAAGAAAATTTTGAGGGAGGAAAAAGACTGATGTTCTTAGAATTGCTCATTTGTACTTATCTCACAATTCTGGCTTTTTTCTCGCAATTCTGGCTTTTTTTCTCACAAATGCTAGTTTATGTCTCGCAATTCTGACTTTTTTTCTCAAATTGTGAGATATAAACGCGCAACTGCGAGTTATAAAGTCAGAACTGCGAGATATACACTCACAATTCTGACTTTTTTCAGAATTGCGTGACAAACTCACAATTGTGAAAAAGTCAGAATTAAAAGATTAAAACTCACAATTTTTAATTTTTTCTCACAAATTCAAGTTTGTATCTTGCAATTGATCAGAATTGTGATATTGCAATTGCAAGGTATAAAGACCAATTTTGAGGGAGAAAAAGACTGATATGTTTTCAGAATTGCTAAATTGTACGTATCTCACAAATGTAATAACTCACAACTGTGCGCAATTCCGAGAAAAAAAGTCACAACTGACATGCAATTCTGATGCAAATCTGACTATTTTTCAGAATTGTGACTATTTTTTTAGAATGACTTTATAACCTGCAATAGCGAGTTTATATCACGCAATTCTGGCTTCATTTATCAGAATTGACAGTTTATATCTTACAGTTCTGACTTTATTAACTCACAACTGCAAACTACTGAATTGTGAGATGTACACTCGCAATTGAGAAAAAAAAAAGTCCGAATTGTGAGAGTTTATTTAGTGGTGGAAACAGTCTACCATTAATAAACAGCCACTGTTTTCTAAATGCAAAGTAAACCTTCAATCATTTGATTTCGATCTAGCAAGATGACAAAAAAAGCGAATAATTTAATTCTGGTAATAATTCCCATCTTTATCACGAAAGTATTCAACTCTGTTTCAGCACATCTATATCAATGTGACGCAAAACGAGATTAGCTTTGTATTGTCTATAATGATATTCTAGAATCTCTAGCTTGTGTCTCAGTTTCCTTAATGGCAGGATTGTGTTTTTAATGGATGCGTAAACAAAAGACGAGCCCCTCCTTCCACAGAAGCACTGCTCTGCTCTATTCTAGAGGATTCAGCGAGAAAGGTATAAATACAGGTGGAGACTATCCCCAAGCCAAAAGCTGCACTGGAGCAATTCCTGTCAAACTGACCAATGCATCACCTCAATAACCGTGCAGAGAATCAGCAGAGCAGCACAGTGGCATGCGAGATGGAAAACTTTGGGAAAGGAGGCTGGGTGAATCAGGCCTACAGTGGCTCTCCTGCACCCATCAGACACCCAATCAGCACTGTCTACAACCCTCAGCCCATGTTCCACAGCTCTCTGGAGAACATGAACCACATGAATCTACCTAACCCCTATCTGACTGGGGATAAAGTGCGTACCAACCCTACAGAGGAGAAGAAGTCTGGAGGCTGCTCCTTTCTTTTGAAAGCCGTCAAAGGTAAGGGAAGGGTTTTCCACGATATGATGTTTCTAGATTTACGCTTTAAAATTTATGTTTTGATATTTTATTATTATTATTTCAATGTTATTACATTTTTTCCAACACAAATAAGCGTCTGAGTGTTTCCTAATATTATATTAATTTTGCGAGTGAACTATTTTGTATGTTAAGTTGTAATATTTTAACATTTAAATGCATTTCTCTATTATTTTCTAAGGTTAATGACAATTAAATTAATATAAGTAAATAAATATATTATAAAAGTGTTTTTGTTTTGTGTTTTGTTTTGGTAGGACTGTGGGGGACTGCGCTAAGAAAGGACACAAAGGAGAATCCCGAGCTTAATGTCAAAGCAAATCTCAAAGAACTGCTCATCTACATTGTTTTCCTATTGGATTTGTGCCTGTGTAAGTATTATGTTGCTTGCATGCTATATATAGACCTAATCCCCCTGTCTGAATGATGTAAATGAATGTTTACCTGTTGCACAACACCTGTTTGGAGTTTAAAACTGCACTGATAATGGATAAATATAGGACTGTGAATATTAAGATCAGATGAATCCATTATATCCATTATATCCATTAAAAACATTAGCATGTATAAATGTAAAAATATAGTGTCTTTACCTTGCTCTTTTGTCTTTTTTATTGTACTGCATGTAATCCCATGGCTTTCCATTACATCGTGCTCTATTATGATCTGAGATGTATGTTATAAAATGTCCTCTGCTCCCCTGTGTTAAAACACGGCTTTGTTTAGGGGAAAATTAGGCCTGAAAGGAACACAAGCGGGGCCCTGCTGATAAGAGCTCAGGTCAGGCAATTGCGGCTTTGTCTGTGCTGGACTCACATTGTTCAAGGGGGCTATTTGTGTGCTCAAACAAATAACCCTCTGCTGCTTTCATGACGTGAGCACCGCTAATGGATGAAACTTGAATGAATTGATGTCCTTTATCTGTGCGACGGTGAATGGTGTAGCACGTCTGTGCAAAGTTCAATAAGTGATGTGATTGTTGACTGATTGTAATCCTGTTCTCATGCAGTGACCTATGGCATGACCAGCAGCGCCACCTACTATTACACAAAAGCTATGACAGATCTCTTTGTGAATTTACCGGGCGACAGCGGAGTCAGCTTTTCATCCATTGGCTCCATGAATGATGTCTGGACAGTGAGTTTAACTGCTTTCCTTATTCAGATGTGAATTTTAAAGTATATATTATATATATATATATATATATATATATATATATATATATATATATATATATATAAAGTATAGTATATTATATGTATTAAATCATTTTAATAATGAATGTTTGTCTTTTCCTGGTCATTTTTTTAAGTACAATTTCTGCCAACACAAATTCCACATTTTGGATGTTGTTAATGTTGTTGATGATATTTTTATATAATTCATTAATAATTCATAGTTTTAATGTTTTTTTTGATCAAAGTTTTTTTTTTATTAGTTTCCGCAGTGTATAACACATACATAGAAATCCAAGCATAAAAGTACAGAAACAAACACAAAAATACAAAGTTACCAAACTAAAGTCAAACATCCCAACTCCCCAGTCGCCAGACATATATATATATATATACAATGCGTACATACAGAAGTCCAAAAAGATAGTTTTAATGTTTTACATATACTTATTTTAAGTATCAAAATACAACATTTTTTATGTAAAATAAATATATTCAGCTAGTTATAGATATGTAGATATAACATATATGTATATGCTCTAAAAACTAATAAAAAGGACAAAAATGCACAACAAAATCATATAGTAGTACATTTAATATTTGTATTTTTATATAATTCATGTAATATTTATATTAGTGTTTTAATGTATTAAAAGGTTTTTTTTTTATATTGTTTACATAATAGTTATGTAGTTTTAAGTATGTTTATTTAGTATTAGAAACATAATCATAACATATAAAATATGAAATGTTTGTCATTGCCTGGACATATTGGCTATGTTTGTGGTCATTATAGTTAACTAAAACAGAAATTAAATTAAACCATTAAAAAAATCCCTTTGTTATGTGAAATAATATATAAATAAACTTTTTAAATCAGCTAGTTGCATTTCTGATTGTAATTTAGAAGTCAAATATATATATATATATATATATATATATATATATATATATATATATATATATATATATATGTAGTTGTATTTCTGACTGTAGATATAACATATATGTATACGCTTTAAAAAATTAATAAAAAGGACAAAAATGCACAACAAAATTATATAGTAGTACATATAATATTTGTATTTTTATATAATTCATGTAATATTTATATTAGTGTTTTAATGTATTAAAAAGTTTTTTATATTGTTTACATAATAGTTATGTAGTTTTAAGTATGTTTATTTAGTATTAGAAACATAACATAACCATAAAAAAATCCCTTTGTTATGTGAAATAATATATAAATAAACTTTTTAAATCAATTTTATGCATTTTGTGTAATATTTATGATTGTATTAATGCTTTACAATTGTTGTGGATATTGTTTGCATAATATTTCTATAGTTTTAAGTATGTTTATTTAGTGTTAAAAACATAAAACATATTCAAAATACTTACTTTAAATATCAAATACATTTAATAATAAATGTTTGCCTGGACATATTGGCCAATAGTTATAGTTATTATAGTTAACTAACACTAAAATAGAAATTAAAACCATAAAAAACTTAAAATATATATTTTTAAATCCAGCTAGTTGCATTTCTGAATGTAATATAATAGTCTAATTTTATTCTATATTTGTATATATAATATATAATAATGTATAGTAGTGTGTATATTAGTCATTTTATGTAAATCATGTAACATTTATATTAGCGTTTTAATTTTTTAATTTGTTGTTTTATATATGTGACCCTGGACCACAAAACCAGTCTTAAGTCGCTGGGGTATATTTGTAGCAATAGCCAAAAATACATTGCATGGGTCAAAATTTTTGATTTTTCATTTATGCCAAAAATCATTAAGAAATTAAGTAAAGTTCATGTTCCATGAAGATTTTTTGTAAAATTCCTACTGTAAACATATCAAAATGTAATTTTTGATTTGTAATATGCATTGTTAAGAACCTAATTTGGACAACTTTAAAGGTGATTTTCTCAGTCTTTTTGATTTTTTTGCATCCTCAGATTTCCAATTTCAAATAGATGTATCTCAGCCAAATATTGTCCTATCCTAACAAACCATACATCAATAGAAAGCTTATTTATTGAGCTTTCATGTGATGTATAAATCTCAGTTTTGTCAAATTTAACCTTATGACTGGTTTTGTGGTCCAGGGTCACATATGTGTTTTTATTTAGTATTAAAAAAACATAAAACATATTAATATACTTACTTTAAATATCAAATAAATTTAATAACAAATGTTTGCCTTTGCCTGGACATATTGGCTAATATTAATGGTTATAAATTCATTAATTATTCGTTAATTTAATTCAGCTAGTTGCATTTCTGATTGAAATTTAGTAGTTTAATGTTATATATTTGTATATATATTTATATATATTATTATGTAGCAGTATGTTTAATATTAATAATTTTATGTAATTAATGTAATATTTATATAAGTGTTTTAATGTTTTAAATTTGTTTTATATTCTTTATATAATATTTATGTAGTTTTAAGTATGTTTATTTAGTATTAAAAACATAAAATGAAATAAATTTTATAATAAATGTTTGTCATTACCTAGACATATTGGCTAATAGTTATGGTTATTATAGTTAACTAAAACTAAAACAGAAATTAAAACTATTTTTTACAAATCCCTTATTTGTTGCATGAAATAAACTTTTAAATTTAGCTAGTTGCATTTCTTATTGTATTTTGTAGCCGATTTTAGTAGTACATGTATTTTGTGTAATGCATGTAATATTTATATTGTTCTGATGTTTTAAATTAGCTGTTTTATATTGTTTTCTGTAGTCTTCTTTGGTATTAAAAAACATAACACATAATTATAAATGTTTTCCTATTAATGGGACAGATCCAAAACAGTATCACCTTCCCTCTAACTATCATTTTTGTCTCTAATCTTTGCAGTACATGGAAGGGCCATTACTTGACAGCCTATACTGGACAAAGTGGTACAACGACGAGCCTCTTCCAAATGGAAATCAATCCTTCATTTACTACGAGAACATGTTGTTAGGAGTCCCTCGCGTTCGACAGCTCAAAGTAAAGGACAACTCCTGCAAGGTGCACAAAGACTTCCAGCAGGAGATCATGGAGTGTTTCGATGTATACAGTGACAAGAAGGAGGAGGACAGCATGTTTGGACTGATCAACGGAACAGCGTGAGTGACATTTATGATTAGCAACAGTTATATTTCTCTCTTCAGGGGTTAAATGTATTTATTTATTAAGTATAATCTCATTATTTCTCAGCTGGCAGTACCACTCAGAGAAAGAGATCAAAGGGTCGAGTCACTGGGGGTTACTGACCACATACAGCGGAGCAGGATATTATCAAGACCTGGCAAAAACCAAAGAAGAGAGCGCTGCTATCCTGGCGGACCTAAAAGACAACCTGTGGCTCGATCGTGGAACTCGGGCTCTTTTCATTGACTTCACTGCATACAACGCCAACATCAACCTCTTCTGCGTTATAAGGTTCTTGACCTGAATCAACATCACAAAAGCATTTATTTATTTCTAAAATGATATATTTGCTTTGGTATTTTTGGATGGGTTAATCAATAATATTAATTAGGGCTGGGTTTTGACACAAATTTTACAATTTGATTTGATTCTGATTCACAAAATTGCGATTCGATCCAATATGGATTATTTGGGATATAGGCCTACATGCCAAATTTTCTCAAGGAAAAAAATCTCTCAACTAATGCTGTAAAATATACATACTAGGGTTCAAATTAACTGATTTGTAAACAAACGCTTAAATTACACTCAGTGAAGTTTTTATAACAATAAAGTTACAATTACAAAATCATATTAGCCTACGTTTTTTTGAAAAACAAAAACATTTAAATGGATTTATTCAAACATAAATTAAACATTGGAGAACAGTATCAGTATGTTATATGGTGCATATATTTAGTTCATTAGAGTTAATTTTTCTAGCTAATTAACAAGTATTTGGTCACTAAATGCGCTTTCCTGAGGTAAATGTAGGTTACGTGACATTGTTTACAAGCTGTTATATTGACGTTATTGTTGCGCGCTGAAACGCTGATAGAACGATTACATGAGACAAGATACGGATTTCGGTAAATTGTACTTTCTTTTAACATACCTTCGTATGTTCATTCATTTTTTTCGTGCTGAAAAAGCAGAGGAGATGATCAGTTCACCTGAACTTGCAGCAGTCTTTGAGTTGAAGTGAGTCGCTACAGCAATCTGTTACTCCACAATAAACAGCGCCAAAACTGTATTTATTGTTTGAATATAATAATAAAACTGACAGAATTTGATTTCACATTTCAAAAGCAACAAAAATTTATTGCGATTTACTGAACTGGAGACGCCCTACAATGTTGCGAAAACAGGCTGGACTAATCGATCCTTGGGATTTAAGATTCGATTAAAATCGAGAAATATAAAAATCGAGAATATTTTTTACCCAGTCCTAAATTAATATTAATATTAAAATGTATACTAAAGTAAGTTATCTATCATAAACGTCCTTTCAGTTTACAAGGCAGACCAAAATACTTTATTTCTGATTACCTAGGATTATTTAATTTAATTTAATTAGTTCTTGTACACTACCAGTCAAAAGTTTATGAACAGTAAGATTTTAAAATTCAGTTTTGAAATCACAAGAATAAATTACATTTTCAAAATACATTCCAATCGAAAGCAGTTATTTTAAATAGTAAAAAATAGTTCAACATTTTACTGTTTTTGCTGTACTTTGAATTAAATAAATGTAGGCTTGCTGAGCAGAAGAGACTCCTTTAAAAAAACAATACAAATATTTTGACTGGTAGTGTATGTATATTTATTAGAATTTAAATAATCCAATAGAATCAAATAAAATATAAAATATTATAAAATAGTTTTTTTTTCTTTCATAAAACAATAAACAATTGTTTTCTTCTTCCTTCAGATTAGTGGTTGAGTTTCCAGCTACCGGTGGAGCAATTCCATCCTATCAGATCCGTACTGTAAAGCTGATTCGTTATGTCACCACGTGGGATTACTTCATCATCGGCTGCGAGATCTTCTTCTGTGTCTTTATACTCTATTACATTGTGGAGGAGATTCTGGAATTCCGAATCCACAAACTCTCCCATTTCAACAGCATCTGGAACATACTGGATATAGTGGTGATACTGGTAAGTGGAAAACCAATATCATTTGATAAACATTACTTGACAAGTGCAGGCTCTAAGTAACTGTGTGCTTTTTAACAGCTTGCTGTGGTGGCCATAGTCTTCAGTGCATTTCGGACCATCAAAGTGGATGAGATACTCGGAAACCTTCTAGAACAACCTGACATCTATGCAGATTTTGAGTTTCTTGCATTTTGGCAAACTCAGTACAACAACATGAATGCAGTCAATTTGTTTTTTGCTTGGATTAAGGTAATTTTTTACAAAATGAAAACAGTAAGGTGAAGTTTTACATACAGTCAAGCCTGAAATTATTAGACTTAAATTACAACCCTGCTGAAAAAACCAGCATATGCTGGTTAGGTATGTTTTGGTGCTGGGATGCTGGTTTTAGCTGGTATATGCTGGTCCTTTGCTGGTTTATGCTGGTTCCTTGCTGGTTTTTGCTGGTTTATGCTGGTCATGTTGCTGGTTAATGCTGGTCCTTTGCTGGTTTATGCTGGTCCTTGACCAGCAACATGACCAGCATAAACCAGCAAAGGACCAGCATTAACCAGCTAAGGACCAGCATAAACCAGCAAGGGACCAGCATAAACCAGCAAAGGACCAGCATATACCAGCTAAAACCAGCATCCCAGCACCAAAACATACCTAACCAGCATATGCTGGTTTTTTCAGCAGGGAGACTTAAAGTTACTTTTATTCAACCAGCAAGTTTTTTTTTTTTACTAGAAATGACACAGACGTCTCCCAGAAGATAATAAGACGATGTACAAGAGGCATCATTGTGGAAAAAATTATTACTCATCCTTTATTTACATTTGAACAAAAAGTGGTATGTCCAAAATTATTCATACCCTTCTCAATAATCAATAGAAAAGCCTTTATTGGCTATTATAGCAATCAAACCTATAATTGCTGACCAGCTTTTTGCATGTCTCCACTGGTATTTTTGCCCATTCATCTTTAGCGATGAGCTCTAACTCTTTCAGTTTGGAAGGTCTCCTTGCCATCACCCTGATCTTTAGCTCCCTCCGCAGATTCTCAATTGGATTTAAGTGGCTGGGCCACTGCAAAATGTTAATGTTTTTGTCTGCTAACCATTTCTAAACCACTTTTGCTGTGTGTTTTGGGTTGTTGTCATGCTGAAATGTCCACTGGTGCCCGAAGCCAAGTTTCTCTGCAGACTGCCTGATGTTGTTGCTGAGAATTTTGATGTATTGCTCCTTTTTCATGGTGCCGTTTACTGTGATTAGGTTCCCTGGTCTACCGGCTGAAAAACACCCCCAAAACATTAGGTTCCCTCCACCATGTTTGACAGTGGGGATGGTGTTCTTAGGGATGAAAGCTCCTTTTTTCTTCTTTTTTTATGCCAAATGAAGGCTACATCATTGTGGTCAAACAATTCAATTTTTGTTTCATCTGACCATAAAACAGAAGACCAGAAGTCTTCTTTGTCCAGATGAGCATTTGCAAAGGCCAAGTGGGCTTTTGTGTGCCTTATCTGGAGAAGTGGTGTCTTCCTTGGTCTGCGTCCATGGAACCCAGCGGTGTGCAGTGTCCGTTGGACTGTCTGCCTTGAGATGTTGCCACCAGCAGAGCCCAGATTCATCAGGATGGCCTTGGTGGTGATCCTTGGACCACTTTTGGCTTCCGACCATGTCCTCTGAGATTTTTCACAGAGCGGAACGTCTTGTATTTTTTAATAATACTTTGCACTGTAGCCACTGGAACATCAAAACATTTAGATATGGTCTTATAGCCCTTTCCTGACTTGTGAGCAGCCACAATGTGCAGCCGCAGGTCCTCAGTGAGCTCCTTTGCCTTAGCCATGACTGTCCACAAACCAACAGCAGAGAGCTTCTGTTTTTCACCTGTTGAGTTGATTAAAACAGCTGTTCCCAATGAATCAGGGTAATTAGGATGCTTTAGAACAGCTTGGACTATTTGGAATGGTATAGAACTTTGGATTTTCCCATAGACTGTGACAGTTTGCAAAGGGTATGAATAATTTTGGTTGTGCCACTTTTTGTTCAAATATAAATAAAAGCTGAGAAATATTTTCTTTCCACAATGATGCCTCTTGTACATCGTCTTATCTTTTGAGAGTAGCCTGTGTCATTTCTTTTATTCAAACTTGCTGGTTGAATAAAATTAACTTTTAGTCAGAATTTGCCAAGGGTTTTAATACTTTCGGGCTTGACCGTTTATAGAGTGACCTATTCTGATATTATGATGTCTTCAAACTTTGCAGATCTTCAAGTACATCAGTTTCAATAAAACAATGACCCAGCTTACGTCCACACTGGCTCGCTGCGCATTGGACATCTTCGGATTTGCCATTATGTTCTTCATTGTGTTCTTTGCATATGCTCAGCTGGGTTACCTGCTCTTTGGAATGGAAGTTGAAACATTCAGCACATTTAACAAGTGCATGTAAGGGTGTTTTTATTAGCATTATTTTTTGTGTTTATTGGGTCAGTCAGAAGCATTAAGAAAATTTATGTTAATTCTTTATCTTCTCCTCTCTGCAGTTTCACACAATTCCGAATCATCCTTGGAGATTTCAATTATGATGCCATTGACAGGGCAAACAGAGTACTCGGACCAATATACTTTTTCTCCTATGTGTTCTTTGTCTTCTTTGTGTTACTGGTAAGTTCTTCAGATGCATATGACTAAATAATGATTTGTTCTAAATCATAAGTGTCTGTTTATCAATTAACCTGATGAATTGAATTTAACAGAACATGTTTCTGGCCATCATCAATGACACATACTCTGAGGTGAAGTCAGAACTCGCTTCTCAGAAAGATGAGTTCCAGATTTCAGATCTCATCAAACAGGTAGATACATCAATAAATCGATTACATTTCTGTTTGGAAAGCTGTGTAACCACCACAAAAACCAAAACTGCTGTAATTTGCATGTGGAAAACTGTGCTTTAATTTCAGAGTTATGAGAAAACCTTCATGAAGCTGAAACTTAAAAAGGAAAAGATCTCTGATGTTCAGAAAGCCCTGGATTCAGGTTCAAGTGAGCTGCAGTTTAAAGATTTCAGGGATGCTTTGAAAGAGTAAGTCTCTGTTAAAACAATAACATATTCACACACCTTACACTCTTAAAAATTAAGGTGCTTCAAGCGATGCCGTAGAAGAACCATTTTTGGTTTCACAAAGAACCATTCAGTCAAAGAACCATTTCTTGCTTACCTTTTTATAATCTGAAGAACCTTATTTGCCACAAAGAACCTTTTGTGAAACAGAAAGGTTCTTCAGATGTTAAAGGTTCTTTATGGAACCATTTAGACAAAAAGTTTCTTCTATGGCATCGTGAAGCACCTTTATTTTAAAGAGTGTGGCAGCAGTGATGCAGAACTCATGTATTCTGGTTGTGTGTCCCACTTTTCAGGATGGGTCATGCTGACCATGAGATCTCAGCCGCTTTCTCCAGATTTGACCAAGATGGGAACCAGACTTTGGACAAGCTGGAGCAGGAGAGAATGAAACAAGAGCTGGAGGAAAAAAGGGTATGTTTGATTTATTTTTCACATTAGCTGGTTTGGCAAGTTAATTTTTTATAGTGACATTAATCTAATATGGAGTCAAAATTTTTAATATTAATTTTTCTAATCTTCATTTAGGACGCACTCAACGAAGAGCTTCGTAATCTTGAAAACAGTGTTGAATCAGCAGAGGACCACAGAGAGAAGACAGTTCCTCCAGAGGTCTTTCAGAGGTTTGTCATTGTTCTGATTGTTTTAGTATTACTTATATACTATTATAGTTATTATTATTTTAAATTAACTTTTATTTTTATATTTTCAGTTATCATGCTTTAATTGATAATAGGTTTTACACATTTTAATCATTTGCTTCAATCATTTGTGACCCTGGACCATAAAACCAGTCCTAAGTAGCACAGGCATATTTGTAGCAATAGCCAAAAATACATTGTATGGGTCTTAATTATTGATTTTTCTTTTATGCCAAAAATCATTAGGATATTAAGTAAAGATCATGTTCCATGAAGATATTTTGTAAATTTACTACCATAAATATATCAAAACTTAATTTTTGATTAGTAATATGCCTTGCTAAAAACTTCATTTGAACAACTTTAAATGTGATTTTCTCAGTATTTAGTTTTATTGCACCCTCAGAATCCAGATTTGAAAGTTTTTAGTTTAAGTTAACAGTAACCACTGCTCATGTTTAATTTGCATTGTTTTAAGATTTAGATTTCAGTCTAATGCTGTAGTGGATTTCCATAGTGGATTCTTATTATTTTTGCCTTTTCATTCCAGGCTTGTTCACAAAGTTGCTCAGCTTGAAAATGCTGTGACCACGATATTGTCCAAACTGGATGTTATCATGGAGAAAATGAAATTTCACACATTCAACACAGACAACAAAGACATGGATAGACAGACGACTAGAGATGATGTGAGTTTTTAGATCTGTAGAAGTTATATACACTACCAGTCAAAAGTTTTTGAACAGTAAAATTTGTAATGTTTTTAAAGACATCTCTTCTGCTCACCAAGCCTGCATTTATTTGATCCAAAGGACAGCAAAAACAGTAAAACGTTTATGTTTTTACTATTTAAAATAACAGTTTTGTATTTGAATACATTTTAAAATGTAATTTATTCCTGTGATTTAAAAGCTCATTTTTTAAATCACATGCTCCTGAAGAAACCTTCTAATAATTCTGATTTGGCGCTCAAAACATTTATTATTATCATTATTATTATGTTGAAAACAGCTGAGTAAAATTTTTAGCATTTATCTGAAATAGAAATCTTTTGTAACATTATATTGTCTTTATCATCACTTTTGTTCAATTTAAAGCATCCTTGCTAAATAAAAGTATTAATTTCTATAATTTCTTTTGGATCATGTGACACTGAAGACTGGAGTAATGATGCTGAAAATTTAGCTTTGATCACAAGAATAAATTACATTTTAAAATATATTAAAAAAGAAAATAGTTCTTTTAAATAGTGAAAATATTTCACAATATCACTGCTTTTGATCTATTTTGGATCAAATAAATGCAGGCTTGGTGAGCAGAACAGAATTCTTTAAAAACATTACATTTTTACCGTTCAAAAACTTTTGACTGGTAGTGTACAATTAAAAAAAAGTGTTTTTAGAGTACTAAATTCATGAATCATGCATATATTATAGAACATATGCAAGTAATGCTATATTGTGACAGGAATCAAGACCAGCTTCAGGAGGGAATATTCAGGTAAACCTGGAAAGAGCCTTGGCTCAGGGACCACCGTCCTGGTCATTAGCTGCTCCGATGGGCAATTTGAGGAATCGTTTGTACCCAGATGTCGGATGGCCAGTCGTCACTGAGAACAGTAGTTCTGCACGTCACTGATTCATCAAAACCTTTAAAGTTTAAAGATAAAAAGTTTAAAGCTGACTAACAATAGGCTTCATCTAAGCCTGGTCTGTGGATAGACTCAGAATGTGACAGTAGAGAGGAAGGTATTTCTGTAGAATAGACATAGTACTCTGTTACCAGCGGCACAGAAATGTATCTGTTTAACATGTGCAGTAACTGTGGGGAATAAGAGGCCATATGATTGACAGTCTGATTATCTTCCACTTCAAAACTTGATTAATGTTAAGCAGTGTAATTGATGTATTGTGGTGTGTAAAATACATTCTATTCAACTATATCAGGCTAATGGTAACTATTCTTCAACACTTCCTTCCTATTGAAGAATAAATTTTCATGACTACTATTAGTTCTTATGACTACGGCTATCAGATTCTTTTTAGTCAGGTAGTACGGAAACGTCACAGAGAGCTATTTAGTGAGAATAGAGTCACTGTTACATTTGACATATTATTAAAAGTGATCAGTGCAATGTGTATTACATTCTTTGGAAAGTAAATATCTATTTAGAGATATTTTCTTAATCTCTTTATTTCAAATATACCTCTTGTAAATGTATTTTATAGTGTGAAGCATATCGGTGTACACACAAACTACTAGTTTATTCATTAATCTTGGAACATCGCTTGTATATTTTAAAAAGATATTTATATTTATGTAATATTTATCTTTCTTTCTTCCCTAATTGACATTATAAGCAAATAAATAAATGAAACTGCAAAACAAATGGTTATTATTTCCTATGTTGAAACTAGTCTTTTTTTTTAAGAAACAAAAGAAGAAAACAGTTTCTTGTCCAATGGTTCATTTATTGACTCATTTAGACTAAAAAGAAAACTCGAAATGCTAAGTTGTATTCAAACATTTCTACCTTTTACATTCAATGCTTTGAGCAACCTCAATATTATGGTTTGAAACATGCAATTCCTTAACATCCCCAGGGGAAAAAAAAAATCCAAACCTTTTCTCTGGCTACTCAAAAAAAAAAATGGCACGCATATTTATTAAAACAGCAAAGGGACAAATTTACAGTAGGCTCTAAAAGAAATCATACAGCTCTCTACGAGGGTCTCAAAGTGTTCAACTGAAATATATGTGTATGATTGAGCAAAAATTAAGGCTTGCTTGTAAATATCAGTCCCACATGTAACGTTTGTCTAACATACGCTGCTTAGTTCTGCAAAAGTCTTGTCGAGTAGAGCGCATGCTTTGAAACCCTTATTCCAGGCCAAGATATCAAAAGATATTTACAGGTATGGCCATTATGACCCTTTCTCCATAGTGAACGGGAGAGATTTAACTGTCTGTAAATTGGAGTAAAAAGATACATTTTACACACAGTATCAAAGAGCTCTAGAATCGGAGGAGAACAGGGAGCTAATGTGGATTAAATATACACCACTGCACATAGAAATTCATTTACACGTCAACATTTACAAGACACAGGTCCAACGAACCCCCAAAAAGTGCCTTTACTTACATTTGTTTGCCAAGTCAGAATGCAGAATGAAAGTATTTTTTGTTGCAGTTTGTTGTGTTTTTGTACAAAATTCAAAGTCCATACTGTAATGAACAAGCAAATGCATGATCGGCTATTTAGGAAGAGAAAAAAAAAACTAAGCAAAAAAAAAAACAAGAAAAGAAAATACTTAGTTCAAAAAAACCATTTACACCATGGGCTTTCTGCAATGTACCTGTGAATTTCCTGAAGCTGGGATTTAAGGGAAAATCAGTTTTCCTCAAGATATGCAGTAAAAAAGGATGGGGGGCCAAGACATACAATACATCTTCAATTCCACTAAAACAGGAACAATTCTTGTGTATGATTTCAGAATTCCTTTGAAGGTGCTCAACTCAATTGCCTCTTTAATCTTAATTTGAATTTTTACAATAAAGCGATTCCTGCTTCAGATCCAAACCTTGTAGGGAAAAAGATGATGTGCATCTATTAGTCTTTAGCAAACCCTCCCTCTGAGATCAGGATCTAAAGAAGTGAGAGAGGCATGTGTTATGAAGAACCAAGGTTAGATCACTGTGTCTGGTACCCAGCCATGCTAAAGTTAGCCTGGTTCATCACTTGGCCAGGCTGAGCCTGAGAGGGTTGCGTCCCAAAACCTCCCACCCAGGCTGGGGACTGTGATTGTCTAGAACAACAAAAAGAGCGGATGTAAACATTTACAAATCATCATACATAACACACATAACACACATAAAATCTATAGAAAAAAAAAAAAACGTACTCTACACCAAATCCTTGCTGATTCCATGTTTGTCCGTACATGCCGTAAGATGTAGGCACTTGCCAGCCATTTGTCATGTACTGACCGTATTGTTGAGGATTGCTGTACATTTGATTCCAGTGTCCCCACTGACCGTACTCCATCTGTGAATGCAGAATCAGGAATTCAGGCTTAACTGTGAACCACATGTTGCCCTGATTCAAACGATGTCAGTAAGGGAAGGGTTTAATACAACATTAAAATGATAACAATAAAGCAAATTCGTGAGAATTACCGGCTGGACATTTTTGGTCATGTCAGGTGACTCTTTGCCCCAGTAGCACTTCACAACATGACCTTCGATGGAGGTACCATTCACCGAGACGATGGCATGAGCGGCACTTTCATGAGAGGAGAACCTGAGAGAAAATGATGCTGGTGTATTAAGGAATGTGAAGAACACAGCAATCCTATTGTTTACAAAAAAAATCAGAAAGACTGTCTTTGTCACAATGGGGCTAACTAAATATTTATGATAATAGTCTCTTCAATGTCATTCAAGTTGTTCATGTTTTCCTTTCTTCAGTCAACAAGAAATTAAGGTTTATGATGAAAACATGCCAGGATTTTTCTCCATATAGTGGACTTCAATAGCACGCAATGGGTTGAAGGTCCAAATTGCAGTTTCAATGCAGCTTCAAAGGACTCTACACGATCCCAGGAGAGGGAGGTCATTTTCTAAATACAAATTGATGTGCTTTTTAAGCACAAATGCTCATCTTGCACTTGTGTCAAGTCAACCTCACATATTATGTAATCAGACATACGTGACATAGAAGTACCGACTCAGTGTCTACAAAGTGAATGTGCAAAGAAAGTCAACAATGTCATATGATTTTGAAGTTGGAGGAGAAAATGGGAACCGGAGTACACAAAGAACTAATGCAAGATTTTTCCAATGTGATTACGTATGGCGTGAAGACGAGGACACAGTTACAGAGCTAGTGCAAGACGCGCATTTTGTGGTTACAAAGTATATATATATATTTTTTTTAATTAATTTCCATTAATTTTATTGTATTTTTTTAAGAAAACAACAGTTTTAATAGACAAGACTAGGGATGCGCGGTATACCGGTACTGGAAAAATGCCGGTATATATTTTATTTAAAACAGTTCGATACTATCATTTTGATCAATTAGGTATTTTATATGCTGCTGTATCTTTTGAGGCTGGTTATTTGTCACCTATGGTATCGATACCAAGGTATTACATTCCGGTATCGTACAGAAGCCAAAATTATGGTATCAAGCCATCCCTAGACAAGACCCTTATTCCTCAGTTGGGATTGTGTAGAGCCCTTTAAATCTGCATTCAAACTGCAGTTTGGGCCCTCAAACTGTTGGCTCCCATTGCAGTCTACTATATAGAGAAAAATCCTGTAATGTTTTCCTCAAATAAAAAAATTATTTCTGTGCGACTGAAGAAAAAAAGACAGACATGAACATCTTGGTATATATAAAAACAGTTGTGCAGCTTAAAATTTTTGCAGAAACCGATGAATAGAAAAAGTTTAAAAGAACAGCATTTATTTAAAACTTAAATGTTGTGTAACATTATAAATGTCTTTATTGTAACTACTGATCAATTTAATGAAAAATCTTTGCTGAATAAAAGTATTCACCTCTTTATAAAAAAAAAAAAAAAAAAAAAAAAAAAAACCACTGACCACAAACATTTAAACATTTTATTTTATTAAACCTTAGAGGTATAACCAGACAAAGTTGCGTTCACAACGGACGCGACTTGCGCAGAAAAAACGCGCTATTCGCGCGTAGTTGAACGCTTGAACATTTGAGTTTACTCGCGTCATTCGCGCGTGACATTTTCTTCACAACAGACGCGAATTCGCGTCATGGGAGGGGCTTCTGCCACTCGTCAGCGGGAAAGTAGTTGTAAAATAGGTGAATGAGCTCAATTTGCCAGCTTTAGCTTGCTTGTAGTCTCAATATGTATGTATATGTAGGTCAAATTGAGTAAAGAGCGTTTTTTAAAACTTACCAGATTGTCCGACCTATTCACTCACTTTCTTCCTAGCAAGATCCTTTTTATTCCTGTTTCTACAAAAGTCCAAAGATGTATTGTACAGCTCCGAGTAACCACAGACAGCAACGGTGATTGTCCACCATTGTTGTTTCGGATTTCTGCCTCCGTCACTACTAGAGCAAGCTCCTGATTGGTTAACGCGGCGCGGATTTTCGCCAAAGTTCAGATTTTTGAACTCGATTTGAACAGATTTTTCAATCGCTTGAAACGCTCAATGCGTGCCGCTTCATTCGTGCCGCAGGATGGCTATTCGCGTCTTTGCATTGACTTAAACATGTAAATCATTCTTAAACATTCAATCATTAAACATGCTTCATTCGCATCCAGTGTGAACGCACCAAGAGGTTGACCAATTCTTTTTTTGTACAATATAATGCTGCCCCCTATAGGGAAGACAGCGAAATATTAGGCTGACATTTAGCCTTTTTCATTAAATTATTATGTACAAATGTTATGAGTCACCAGCCACTCTACTCTCTACAAGGGATAGTTCACACACACAAAAAAAAAGAAAGAAAATTCTGTCATTAATTACTCACTCTTATGTCATTTCAAACCCGTTAGACATTCGTTCATATTTGGAACACAAATGAAAGATATTTTGATGAAATCCGAGAGCTTTCTGATCCTGCATAGATAGCCATAAAACAGTAGCTTCATAACATTAGAGCTGAACCACTGATGTCACATGGACTATTTCAATGATGTCCTTACTACATTTCTGGGACTTGAACGTGTCAGTTGCATTGCAGGGTCAAAAAGCTCTTGGACTCATCAAAAATCTCTTAATTTGTGTTCCAAAAATGAACGAAGGTCTTACGGGTTTGAAACAACATGAGGGTGAGTTAATAATGACAGAATTAACATTTTTGGGTGAACTATCCCTTTGATGTGCTGCAATAGAATTACAGGTGCTTCTACACCATTTTAAATGACACAGACTGTGGACAAACTGTTTAAATATAACAAAACTAAAACAGAGGAATAGTTGAATGATACCTGACAAAAGAATAACCCTTCTCTGGAAAAACTCTGATCTCCATTATTTGTCCAAATGGAGAAAACGTCTGTCGCATAAGGTGTTCTGTTTGAAGAGAACAATGTAAGGCACATGACGAAGCACTAAGATCAAGCATGCATGCTAATACTCAGAACGAGAGAGTAAAAGAGCAAGTACAGACATACCTGTGAGACCTGACTGAATGCCACCGCAGTACACTGTGCAGTTCTGAGGACTCGACTGGTTCACCACCTCATCAAATCTTAGCTGCTTGGAGCTGTCTGAAAGTTGCCCCAATTAAGTCATGTTAATTCAGTTCAACTCTAAAGACAGCAAACAAATGCAAACAAGGATCAAGATCTGGCTTACTGTCTTGCACGCTCTTGGGGGCTGGAGGTTTCCGAGTTGCCCAGTTAGTCCGGATTTGCCGTCCACCAAGCCACTGACCCCCCATGTGCACTATGGCATTCTCGGCATCCTAGAAAAGAAGAAACAACAGACTTAACAAACAAACAAACTCGAAGCAAAACAAAAATATAATCTTTCAGCAACACTTCTAGTCTTTCATTAGTTCATCGGTATAATTAGGAACTACCCACATAAATGTCCTAATTTGCTTTTAATTACTATTACTAAACTGACTAAAATCTAAATCACTTAAACAGAAAACAACTTTAACAGTCTGACTCATTCCAGTAGGTTGAATATCTGTAATACTACAGCTATAATATGAATCGTAGTAAACAGAAATAGAATAACCTTCACTCTGTGTTCCTGTACTGGAGCCTTACCAGTTTGTTATAGAAGGACACAAATCCATACCCCTTTGATTTCCCTGTTGTCATATCCTTCACCACTCGTGCATCCCTGCAAGAAAAACGTAACAACGGAAAAGTCAGTCCACTGACGGCTTGCTATTGAATCTTAAAAAAGAAAGGAACCACACACACACACACTGTACTGTACTGTGAGACACTGTTATAATATCCTAAATTACTATAACAAATCTTTACACTAACAGCATATGCGCTTCATTACTGGTACTTTAAAAAAAATATATGAAATAAAAAAACAAGTACAGAGTCATGCAACCTACACTACTGCATGTATATTTAAAAGCTCCTGCAAAGATTTCAACTTTTCCTGTGACACAACATAATGATCCAATCTTCATCTTAATCACTAGTACTTAAATCTCTCATATCATCAATTACCATGCATTCCTAATTTGAACAGCTGTCTCTAATTCTACTCAAGAGTACATAGAAATATCAAAAGAGAAAAAGGAATTAAACGGCATACATGGCCTGTTAACAGATTTCTTTATTTTTCCTGGTCAATTCTTTACCACCAATATGGAGTTTGGGAAGCTGCAAATTTCGAGAGATTAACATTTTCAGAATTTTAGGAGAATCAAACTATCAACACAACTAGGAAAACCATCATAAAACAATGTTTACAAGCAAATATTCATGAATAATCTGAGGTTTGTTAAAAGTCTACACTACGTCAGCGTTAATAGGAAAATACTGCAGTATACAAATATGAAAAGCAAAGAGTAAATAGAAAAAAAGTCTACATCTGAGTTCCCAGAGTGCACAGTTCCTTGCTGTTAGCCTTCAAGCTCCTGTCCAATCCTATGAGCATTTCTGTAAAATAACCAGAGCTCTATTAACTGACACTCAGAGCTAAAGGAGACTCTGAGAATTTGGCAGAGTAGCAGTGTATCATGTTCTTTGTTTTGACAACTAAAAATTTTACTTCTTAGGTAAAATCAAAACTACTTACCAATTTTGGAAAAGCGATGGAGATTAGTGATGAAAAAATTTAAGGTGCACTTTACAACAGATCGATCCGGGGACACAATATTGACTATACTGCTCTGAGCTTGCTGATAATACCGATTATAGGACTATTAAAATCATCACTGAAATTAAATCTTAAAATTTAATCTAAAACACTATGGCCCGGTTTCACAGACAGGGCTTAGACTAAACCAGGATTAGGCCATAGTTCAATTAGGACATTTAAGTCATTTTTATAAACATGCTTGGAAAAAAAACATTAAAGGCGTGCATCTTGAGACAAAACAAAGGCACTGATATAATTTAAGATCAATCAGTGCAATTTTGTTTCAGTTGAAACAGCTCAGGCTTACATTTTAGTCTAGGACTAGGCTTAAGCCTTGTCTGTGAAACCGGGGGTAAGACAAACAACTGTACAGGCATGGGCGTAAATTTCATTTAACAGTAGGGGGGGACAATAAATATAAAATTTCTCATGAGCAATTTTTGAAGGGGACGCAAAATAATACAGTCAAATTGTACTTATAAAGATACACAACAATAAAAACAAGTAATTAAAAAAAGGTTTAAAATTTTATTTAAAGTGAGGTCTGTTCGGACGTAACAGTGCTCATTTAGTAAATGCGCAGCTAAATGAAACTCCTCACACTCGCAACGAGCGGGTCTTGAATCCGGGTCTCCGGCACGGGAGGCGGACGCACTAACAAAAAGACTAAAGGCTGCACCTACTAATATCGCTCGCTAGTTTATCTCTTGAGATCAGGGAGTGAGGTTTACCTGCACAGCACCTACTAGCTGGCCTCTGTTAAACAATATTCTAATCGCGGCTGTTAATGTAATGTTACGTTAACATTATGCCAAGTCGTCACAAATAAAACAATGCATGGGAAACGGCTTTGGCATCTTGCAGTGCATTATGCAACAAGCTATGGTAAACAAGCTAAGGTTAACTAGATAAGTAATATTTTAATCGCTAATATAGCAGGTTCATGGAAAATTACATCGGTAATCAGCATTTTTGCCGCAACTAATTTATGAATGAGTCTCCATCAACTACGTTAAAGAGAATCGCTTTATTTAAAGTTAATAAAATACCCTATTTACTGGAGTTCAGCATTAATTGAGCCGCAGCCACACACCTGACTCGTGTGTGTAGAGCAGGCAGTGGGCCAAACCACTGTGAGGAAGGGGAGGGGGAACTCAACTGTTTCTAAATGCATTTTTTGCGGGGGGGTTTTCTACTTACACGAGTATGTTAGGTGTACATACATATATTTTTCACAGTAGAGAGTGTGATTTTTTTTTTCTAAATAATTTTTTTAGGGGGGGCATGTCCCCTCCGTCCCCCCCGGGATTTACGCCCATGTGTACAGGTTTAAAACCTGTAGACATAAAAGTGTTTTATATAATGCCAGCACAAATGACAAATGCAAATGTTTATCTTTGCATCAACTTATTACCAAAATAAGTAAATATTAAGTACCATGGTTTTAGGGCTTAAAAATAATACTTAGAGATCTTCCGGCTCAAAGGAACCAGACAGCACTTGACATTATTCAGACAAAAGAAAAATATATTCCACAAAAGGGTGTGACTTCTGGGAACTTACGAGATTTTCCCAAAGGGTGCAAACGCAGCTCTGATGTCATCGGTTGTGATCTCAGGGCTCAAATCTCCCACAAAAACATGAAAGTGATCTGCAGAAGAATGACATTTAACACATTTGTAAAAAATCTAACTTATAAAACAACAACACTATTGACATAATACAAACAAACTTACTGGATGTGTCTTTCTTCTGACTGCTAGGAGTGGTTGCCCAATTTACCTTGACTTCCTGTTAATAAAATACACTTCTTGAAAGCATTGTCTTTGGTAATATAACATTCATAGTGCCTTACTTCTCAATGAAACATTAAAGGGACAGTTCACCCCAAAATAAAAATTCTGTCATTAATTACTCACCATCATGTCGTTCCAAAACCGTAAGACCTTTGTTCTTTGATCTTCAGAACACAAATTAAGATATTTTTGATGAAATCTGAGAGCTTTCTGACCCTACATAGACAGCAAGGGTCATACCACGGTCAGGCACGGAAACGCACTAAGGACTTTGTTAAAATGGTCCATGGGACATCAGTGGTTCAACTATAATTTTACAAAGCAAAAATATCTTAATTTTTGTTCCGAAGATCTTACAGATTTGAAACGACACAAAAGTGAGTAATTAATGACAGAACTTTAATTTTTGGGAGCGCTATCTCTTTAACCCACCATAATCTTGTTATACTTGTCTAATGAAACAATGCCACAAAATGTACCTTTCCCAAAATCTTCCTTCCGTTCATGGCGGCCAAAGCAGCTGCGGCGTCTCTGTGTTCAAAGAACTCCACAAAGCAATACGGGTCATTGCTCGTATGCTGCAAAACAGAAAATCCAATAGAGTTCACCTTCCTGGTGCTATCGGATTGCTGAGAAGAAAAGCCAGGAAAATATATTATTGCAAAGTCATGGGTATTGTGTGGAAGACTGTTTAATAATATTTTCTGTCGCCATTTTGGTGAATTTCAGAAAATGTATAAAATTATGATTTAATATTCTAGGATCATTTTAAAAGCAAATTCATTCCAAATATTAATGCTAATGCAGAGTTTGGCAGGAATTTCCACACAAACCCATTTACACTGAAAAACTAAATAACATTTGTGACCCCCGGACCACAAAACCAGTCATACAGGTGATTTTTTTTTTAAATTGAAGCTGAATAAATAAGCTTTCTATTGATGTATGGTTTGTCATGATATGGCAATAATTAGCCGAGATACAACTATTAGAAAATCTCGAATCTGAGGGTGCAAAAAAAATCTAAATATTGAAAAAATTGCCTTTAAAGTTGTCCAAATGAAGTTCTTAGCAATGCATATTACTAATCAAAAATTAAGTTGATATATTTACAGTAGGAAATGTACAAAATATCTGCACGGAATATGATTTTTACTTAATATCCTAATGACTTTTCGCATAAAGTAAAAATTGATCATTTTGACCGATACAATGTATTTTTGGCTATTGCTACAAATATACCTGTGCTACTTAAGACTAGTTTTGTGGTCGAGGGTCACATTTCAGGTTAGATTTGAAAAAGTGTAAATTGTGATGGATGTTTACCTCTGTTATCATTTTACAACTTTTACATGGCCCAATCTGAGTAAATAACTGAAGAATCAAGTTCTCTGTTACATCTCTTGAAAGATTCCCCACGTAGCTGAAAACGCAGACAAAACATATATTAAAAAGATGTAAACAATAATTACAGGTTGGTTTAAATTAAGCACATAATATTACATAAGATTATTTTGCATTTAATCAGATCATCTACTCTAGGTGTTTACCTAAAAATAGGTGCATGTATATCAGCCAGGCACAGATCTGACAGCCCCTTTATGCCCAAATGACCTCAGGACAGGGATACACATTACCCTCAATACTAAACAAATAAAACTATGTGTGACTGTTAAACATCGAGTCAAGATCAAGATAGGAGTTGTAATCTACATTGTATGTCCATACACAAAATTCATACTTCTAGAAAAGACAGCAGGCCTGAGATTAGATAACAGGCCTTCACTAAAACAGTAGACAATGACATACTCGTTCATATACATAAACACTAAATATGTTTATTGATGTACATATTAAAACCGTATACCATAACTTAGAAGAAATACTATTCATATTTAGCTAAGCTAATTATGTTTGCCTTGCATTTGATTGTTTTGATGAATAGCCGGTTTGACTAATTAGCCGCTAGCTTAGCTTAAGCATGCTACGGCCACATATGTTTCCCACAACCGCCGGGAAAAAACGAAAGCGTTTCGATGATTCTGCTGTACGTAAGGTGAGATAATGACTGACCGAAACTCTACATAGTATAAACAGTGATTACTAACAGCATATGATGTCAAAACATTGGCAGGACGTCGTTTTGCAGCTAGCTGTTAGAAGTGTGTCAGTAGTGCTGTTAAATTGAGCGGTTATTCACTGAGCACTGACAGGGTTTGTGTTTTCAGCTACTTACAGGGTTTTTGGGTGGCTCTCGTCTTCCATTCTTGGATGCCGGAAGGAGTGCTAACACAACTTGTTTTCAGTATCTCAGATGTGGTTTATTTTTAGGATGAATAATACTGGACTGGTGTTACTTTCAATCTTGAGTAGAAAATGGCGGAACCCGGCTAGTCAGGAAGACAGTCAATGCGCATGCGCAGAAACAGCCGGGTTTTGGAGGGCGATGGATCTGACAGGAAAGGGGAGTGTGACAAAATCACCGTGTTTGGGTAAATGCAGGTGTGAATATATCATGTATCTCATGTATTTTACTTGATAATTGTGACCTTGCAGGTTATGTATTTGTACTATGCTTTCATTCAGCCTAATCTTTTAGGGCTTTTTATTTGTTTTCAGTGACCACTTGTTAGTTAGGGCAACAATGAATGCCTGAAGTCTTTGGCAAAAAGTAACAATGTATCAGGTTACGCAGATACAGAGACGCACTGAACCCAGGTAACACTGTAGAAATGTTCAGGAATATTTTTTTTCCATGTGTATTGTGATAGAAAATTAAAACGGTTGCAATGTATTGTTCATATTTAAAACAAAGGGAATAAAAATTTCCTCATAATTTACTCACCCCCATGTCATCCAAGATGTTCATGTATTTCTGTCTTCATTCGCAAAGAAATTAGGTTTTTGTGGAAAGCAGTCCAGGATTTTTCTCCATATGGTGGGCTTGAATGGGAGCCAATGGGTTGAACGTCCAAATTGCAGTTCCAATGCAGCTCTATAAGGGCTGTACATGATCACAGCCAAGGAAAAAAGGTCTTATCTAGCATAACGATCAATAATGTTCTAAAAAAAATAAAAATGTTATACTTTTTAACCACAAATGCTCGTCTTGCACTAGCACTGCAATGCCCATCTTTGCACATTACGTAATCATGTTGGAAAAGTCACACACGGTTAGTTCTTTGGTTTAAAAAGATAGTGTAGGACTAAAATCTTCATCTAATTTTCTCCCCTAACTTCAAAATTGTTCGACATAGTTGCTTTACCTTTTTTTTTTTTTTTTGTAAAGGGCATTTGACTTTCTATGCACATGCGCTTTGTAAACACTGGGTCAGTATTCTGCCTACCTCATATGTGAAGTCGGGCTGGTGCAACACAAGCATTTGTGTTTAAAAAGTATATAAATTAGTAAACAGTAAAGCATCCTGAGACCATTCATGTGTGGGGTTGCTTCTCATCCGGATGAGAAGCAACCCCACACATGAATGGTCTCAGGATGCTTTACTGTTGGCATGACACAGGACTGATGGTAGCGCTCACCTTTTCTTCTCCGGACAAGCCTTTTTCCAGATGCCCCAAACAATTGGAAAGAGGCATCATCGGAGAATATGACTTTGCCCCAGTCCTCAGCAGTCCATTCGCCATACTTTTTGCTGAAGATCATTCTGTCCCTGATGTTTCTTTTTTTTTTTTTTTGGAGAGAAGTGGCTTCTTTGCTGCCCTTCTTGACACCAGGCCATCTTCCAAAAGTCTTGGCCTCACTGTGCGTGCAGATGCGCTCACACCTGCCTGCTGCCATTCCTGAGCAAGCTCTGCACTGGTGGCACTCCGATCCCGCAGCTGAATCCTCTTTAGGAGACGATCCTGGCGCTTGCTGGACTTTCTTGGACACCCTGAAGCCTTCTTAACAGTGCAGTGGAAAGTTTTTTTCGGGATTAAGTTAATTTTCATGGCAAAGAAGGATGCAATTCATCTGATCACTCTTCGTAACATTCTGGAGTATGTGCAAATTGCTATTATAAAAACTTAAGCAGCAACTTTTCCAATTTCCAATATTTATGTAATTCTCAAAACTTTTGGCCACGACTGTAGACAAAAATCCTGGAATGTTTTCATCAAAAAACTTAATTTCTTTGTGACTGAAGACAGAAAGACATAAACATCTTGGATAATATGGGAGTGAGTAAATTATCAGGATTTTTTTGTATTCTAGAAGTGAATTTATCCTTTAAAAGTATGTCCGTAAATTGTTTTATTTTTCATATTACATTTTATAAATGATTATTTTTCACATATGTAAATATTCAGGAAGTTGACTTCCCAGGATTAGCTAGTTTCAGTCCCAGAAATTGTTTTTGTATTATTCTAATATTTACATTATTTTAATGTTTGGAAAAATGACTATGTGACTAATGATTATTGTATTTTATTTTTAGAAATAATCCAGAGACTAGACTGTCTCCTCTTAACACTACAACTTCTACTGACTATAGAAGCAAAATGGAGAAAAGAGTAGAATGACAGAGACCAGACAGGTTTTCTTTGAAATCTATCAATACTTTGTCTTTACGTTAAAAGAGCAACAAGTGTGCTCGGTCTAATAAACCGGAGGGGAGGCGATTAAAGTGTCAGAGAGGATCTGTGTATGCACGGTCAAGGGGTAATTTTTGGTCACACACGTGGGCTTCACAGTGAGCCCTCAGCTAGAACTTTCTCGGTAGTCTTCAGAGGGACCTTGGTGCTTCGAGAAACCCATCCCCGTTTACAGTACGTCATCAAACGGACCCTTTAAAGCGTCTGTAGCGGCTGTAATGGCACAATATACGGGAGCGAAGCAATATCAGAGTATGAAAACACTGTCTCCAGTCGAAACGATGGCAACGAACGATCCTCTACCACCTGGGTGGGAGATCAAAATTGACCCGCAGACAGGTTGGCCGTTTTTTGTGGATCACAACAATCGTACAACGACGTGGAACGATCCGCGGCATGACACGAAAAAGGTAAGATCTTGATTTTGCTTTTGGAAGTTGCGCTGTCAAACCTGCGCGTTTTTCAGCCGATTTTAAAAATGCAGATCAACACATGACGTCTTTTAGAGATTACTTTGGGCATAATGGCATTTCAGAGGGTGTCTCATCGAAAAAGACAGTTTTGTTGAATGCGTAGGCTACGATCCCACTCAGTACATCCAAACCATACTTGATCAGACACTGACTGTCTAGGGTAGAGGAGCCACGCACTTGATATTCGCTTTAGCTCGCCCGTGAATCGCAGTCACCTCTGTGGAAATAGCGGTTCGCGTGTATTTTGAACGGCCTGACGGCATATTCACGGGCGAAATATATTAGTGTGATGATCTCAGCTGAAGTGATTAGTGTGTGACGCACTGCAGTCATATGTGAGAGTGTTAGAACGACTCCACAATGTTTATTTAAAGCCTCGAGAACTACGCACACTGCGCTTGTTCTCCACATCCCCTGGAACCGCACAGCACTAACACGTCCCTCAAAGTTTTCCTTACAAGGGATTTCAGAAAGATCCACCCACTCACCGATTCTGTCATTCCCAATGAATGGGCTTGAAAGTTACAAACTGGAAGTGTCAAACACATCAGGTTCTGGGAGTCAAAAAAATGTTGGGGGAACACTGGGCTTGCCAGTTGGCATCTTTCATTAGATAGATCAACACTTGTCCGAAGTTAGTGTCACCAAGAATCTGCTGGAAAGACACAGCTGCCAGGAGATAAACTGAGCGCTACTCTTGGCGTCTGTGTCAAAAAAAAAGCAGAGGGCATGAGGTCATATACGCTAACCAGCCGTTATTCTCTCTGTTTAGCATCTTGGTTTTAATCAGTTTTGTAAAACCAAGTAACTGTCATC
Organism: Garra rufa; assembly: GCF_049309525.1. NCBI lineage: Eukaryota > Metazoa > Chordata > Actinopteri > Cypriniformes > Cyprinidae > Garra > Garra rufa. Next base: position 24,930,359 of record NC_133362.1, on the reverse strand, counting down.
AATTTATAACATTATTAACCTTAAATTATCCATCTTTTGTATTTTCAGGCACAGGACTTCTCATTTTAACCTTGGCTTATAATAGCATATACTGCTATATTAATGTGTTTGTATATTTGATGAAACGTAACTGAACAAGCTTCTTAACTTTAGCTTTTAGTTAAAGTTTAGGTTACATTTTGTCATAATACATTGATTTGGTCAGGTACCTGGATGCGCGACCATACTGGTGATACTCAGATTTAAACAACAGCATCGACTGCTTTGTTAATTCACTACTGAATACAATATTTTGACAAACTAAAGTTAATAGGTGGTAAAGATGCATACAAAAATACATAATTAAGATATTAGCCTAATATTTCACCTACCTGACAGGAAATAAGAACAAACACAAATGTTTTTTTCCCCTGGAAATCCTGGTTCAGTTTGGCCAACCACAAACGCCTTTTGTTCCTCAGACAGTTTTTTGCAGTCTTATTCTTGATTTGTTATAACTTTTGGCAGGCTATAGTACCCCAAATGTTTTACCCCAAATGTTTTTCCCGGTCTGACCGATTAGTACAGACAGTAACTAATCATTTTCAACAGCAATAATTAGCAAACTATGCGAGTTTCATTCAGTTCAGTCAGTGGCGTTGTTTACATTCAGTGCCGCCAATATGGCAGATTGATGAAGTTCCCTAGAAAACACTCCATAGTAGAAATGAATGAAGCAGTTGCTTTCAAACCAAGCAGCTACCTGTTGGTCAACACAATGAATCGTGATCAAATTGAACACGAGCTTGTTGAAATGATTGGATTTGGAGCCAACATTAGATGTGACTGTACCTTCATTCAGGAATAATTGCCTCCCTGTTGAAAACTCCATCTTAAATGATGTAGCAGCTCTGCTGTTTCAACATCAGAATAGGTGTTTTGCGATGATTTGTTAAGGAATTTATCTTGTTTGATGTTTGTTGTGTCTGTGCAACTCTGATTTACATTGATGAGTAAGGGAGGCCCTCCCCCTCACAAAGAGTATTTTAAGACACCGTGTCAACAGCACAGGAACCCATTGAAAAATGCTACATAGAGTGAGTCATGGCATTAGAATCGACAGCATACAGGGTATATCCTGTAAGCCAATGCTGTCGCTTAACAGTTGCTGTGCACAGTGAGTTTTTACCCACTCATGTTTCATATTTGTTCCTGGACTGCCTCGTCATTGAGAGAGGGCGGACTGACCTTTGCGTGTCAAACAGATGAGGAGAGAAGACGCGAGAAACATTCAAGTGGAGCTATACATTTATGTACTGGATTGGAGCAGTGACTGAACCTACTAGCATGTTGTTTGGTTCCTTGCAATAACGTATAATATTATTTTACATTAGACAGATTTACAACGGGTGGAATTCGCATATGACTGCGTATGACTAGTCGTAAATGCCTACAACTTGACAGTGATGTGACGCTAATAGGAAAAATGTAGCAGGTGTAAAATACAGTTAATCATCACATAATGTGTCATATGAAGTATCTATGTCTAATACAAGAGTGACTTAGTTCATAAAATGTGTATCATCATAAATGATAGTACTATGATAATACAGGAGTTTGAATATTAGACGTTGTGCTTGTTAGTAACCCTCTGTTTTGAAGTTTAACTTTCGAAAGTTTGTCCCAATGTGACGTATTCTGTTTACCAATACCATTATTTCCTTTTACAGTTCAAAGCATAAGAATGATGATCTAGCTACTGATTGATTAAAAAAAACATGCATACCATTATCTCTGGCTTGTTTTTAATATTTTTGGCCATAGCCAAGTCATTGGTGCAAGTCAAAATATTTTGTCATGCTGTCTGTAATGCCGTTGTTGATAATTGGAGCTTTTTCAATAACCCAGTCAACCACATGCTTTAGATATTTGCCTTCTCTGCAAAACAATTTGGCATATAGCTACTACATACTTCAGCAGAGCCAGGCTGAAAAGCATCATCAGAAGTGACGTTGATTTGTGTTGACCAGGGTATATAATCACTACTGGGATAATGATGCTGAATATTTTGTCTCATCATTACATGAGGATACAACTATTATGCAAATAATGAGATCATTTTGACCTTTCAACCAACCTTTTTATTTCTTTTTCCAGATTTTTTCAAATGGCCCATCTATGTCCCCCGAGTCTCCTCAGGACATGCACAAATCCTTTCTTCAAGAGATGAGGCAACCAATGCTACGCCAGGGCTACATCCCCATCCCAGTCTCCCATGAAAACACTGAACCCAGGCTGCAGCAGTACCCGAGTTTCTCCTACATCCATCCAGCAGTGCAGCAAAATTTTAGATCGGATGGACGTACGCCTTCCCCGACCCCAACAGCACACTGTCGGCCTAGATCTCCAGTGCAGGCCCCATCAGAAGCATGTCTGTCTTGCTCACCTGCTTCACACGGACCTGAGGTAAGACCGTTAAGAATCAGATATTATTAGACATGGCAGTCTCTGTCATTGTGAAAAGATTTGCATTGATTCAAGTAGTTTGCTTTCGGAGGTTTCATTTAGAACTTTTCCTTGTGCCCTGTATTTTCATAATTGGAAAAATTGAGTTTTATAGGTTGCTGAAAATGTATTGCTTCCATTCTGAATAAAAGTTTTTGTTTCCTTCAAAAAATCTTACCAAACTTTGAATGCTAGAGTGTAGGGGTCGACCGATATGTGTTTTTTAGGGCCGATACAGATTATTACATATCAAGTAGACTGATATCCGATATTTTAAACCAATATATGTCTGGTTTAAAAATTAAAGTTGCCAGAAGAATGTCGAAATTAAAAGTAACAAGGGCTCTGACAAAAACTTCTTAAAATTGCTTTTAAATGATTTTATCAGCAAATTGGTTTTGAAAATGACCAATACCAATAATTATAAAAATTCTTAAAGGGATAGTTCACTAAAAAATGAAAAATTCTGTCATTAATCATTCACCCGCATGTCGTTTCAAACCTGTAAGACCTTTGTTCATCTTCGGAACACAATTGAAGCTATTTTTGATGAAATCCAAGAGCTTTCTGACCCTGCATAGGCAGCAAGGTTCCTACCACATTCAAGGTCCAGACGGGTATCAAGAACATCAACAGAATAGTCCATGTGACATCAGTGGTTCAACTGAAGCTACGAGAATACTTTTTGTGCCCCCAAAAAATTTAAATAACTTTATTCAACAGTTCTTCTCCTCTGCATCACTCTAGCTCCATTTTGGAGCTTTTGTGCTTTATTTTTTAGCTTTTTTGCATAACAAAAAGTATACTTGTAGTTTCATAAAATTACTGTTGAACCCCAGTGCTGTCTATGCAGGGTCAGAGAGCTCTCGGATCTTATCAAAAAGCTCTTAATTTGTGTTCCAAAGATGAACAAAGGTCTTAAGGGTTTGGAAGAACATGAGGGTGAGTAATTAATGACTGAATTTTCATTTTTGTTTGAACTATACCCTATAATCAACCAGGCCGATAATTGGTCGACCTATAATAGTGTGTACATTTCTGACTATTTCCAAAATCAAACTGTATATTTATTTGCATCAGGTTCATCAACCACAGGGCGCACACCAACAAATGAGTGGCCTTCATCAACACCCCCGACCCAGCAATACAGGTCTCCGGGCGGGCTACATCCCCATTCCGGTGATCCATGAGGGTTTAGGGAGCAACTTGCAATCCCAGCCTAGCCAAAGTTCTCAACCAACACGAGAAAAAATTCCAATCTACCGTGAACAAGTGCCCATTCAGATTCAGCAGAATCGAGCTGCCAGTCCCATCCTGGTCCCTTTAAGGGCCCAGTCACCAGTCATGTCTCAGATCATGGGAGAGAGACCTCAGGTATGTGCGTTGTTTATTAGTATTTATTAATAGGTACTGATTTACTTAAAGAGCTTGTTCACCCAAAAATGACAATTCTGTCATCAATTACTCACCCTCATGTCATTCCAAACCCGTAAGACCTTTATTCATCTTGGGAACACAAATGAAGATATTTTTGATGAAATTCAAGCGCGTCTGACGCAACTGACATTTTCAGGGACCAGAAAGGTAGTAAGGACATTGTTAAAGTAGTCCATGTGACATCAGTGGTTTAACCTTAATTTTACGAAGCTACGATAATTCTTGTGCTCAAAGAAAAGACGAACAAAGGTCATATGGGTTTGAAACAACATGAGGGTGAGTTTTCATTTTTGGGTGAACTAACCCTTTAAGCACATTAAGGCCGTGTTCACACTTGGCGTCCTTTTCCAAACTGCCAGCGTCTGTTTTACATTCTAATCCTATGGAGTAAACCGTCTTTTCAAAAAAGCCCTGAGCGCTTTTTTAAACGCCACCGCCGGCGTCTTTTTCTGCAGCTCAGAGCGTCTTTTTAAGTTGAAAAAAGTTGAACTTTTTTGAAGAAAACGCCCTACGTCAAGATCTTTTTTGACAGCTGACCAATGACAAGCGAGTAGCGGGACCTATCGTTTCCATAACAACAAAAACAACAAGAAAAAAAAACTGGAGAAGTTGCCGGTAAATAAACTTATCGTACTAGTTTCGGAGCACAAGGAGTTGTATGATATGAGTAAACAACTCTATCATAATATACATCACAAAGAGGCTCTTTCTCGACATTCCTTCACCACACAGCACTACGCTACTGTTGCAGCTGTTGTTATAGCAACTAAAGACGCACTCGGCTGCTTTTTGTAACAGAACGCTGCCAGCTTTTTTTTTTTACTAAAAAAACGCCCTAGTCAACTTTTTCTTGTCAAAAAAGACGCCAAGTGTGAACGCAGCCTAATGTTAACATTTAAGTGTTAGCATTACTAAAGTGTTCAGAATGATTGTATGAAATGAAACTAAAGTGAATGTGTTACCATTGCCAGGTCCAGCAACACATTGGACACGCAGCAATATCACCTAAAACTGAACAACCAGTTGAAGAAATTGTCAGATCGCCTACATTTGAGGTTCCCATTCAAAGAGTGAGTGAAATTCCACAGCAAATACATCATCAGCCAGTACAACCACAACATCAACAACCTACACAAGCACCTCAGCCAAAAGCACAACAACCCGTACCGCTGTCACCGCAGGTATCAGAGACATCCAATATTACCATACAATTTCCTCCAGCACCAGAACCCCAGGAAACTGCCGCCCCTCAAACACCTCAAGAGATCCCACCCCCACAATTCCAGCCTGAGGAGACTCCAGAACCAGATCTGAGTCACCCAGGACTGATCAAAGTGCAGCAGATATTGGAACGTGTGGAGAAACTGGCACAAAATGTGAAAAGTTTCGATGGGAAGAAGAATGATAAAAGATACTTGATTCTGGAGGAGATGCTGACCAAAGAACTTCTGGCTCTGGACTCGGTAGACCCCGAAGGTCGCCCAGATGTACGTCAGGCTCGGAGGGATGGCGTCCGAAGAGTTCAAACCATTCTAGATGCACTGGAGATGTTCGGAGAGCCGACGGAAGGGCTGGCTGGTGACATGTACCCTGAGGCGAAAGGAGAGCCGAGTATGATTGACCACGCAAACACAGAGAAGTTCAAGGAGATTTCATAATTGCACAAAGGTGGCACAAATTTGACAAGAACACTTATCGGATCTCCATTCTTGTTTTTACTTGCGCAATTATTATTAGTTGCATGCACGAATAATTGAAGTTTTCTGTTGGAAATGATCTAACGTGATTTGTTTACCGAGTGCAATCATGTGTGCTGTTATGTGATGCTGCTGTTGTCGAATCTCACCATGCCAGTGTCTTGTAGCAAAAGACATAGTGGTGACAAGTTATATTCAAAAACACATGAAAACGAGGCCTTGAACCAGAAGAAAGTATTTTAACGTTCAAAAAGTATCTTTTGTACCATGTTGAGTGAATGAATGATAAAATGGTTTTGAATATTCCTTAAGAAGTTGTTAATGAAGTAGTGGACTGTCATAGTGAAAACGTTTATTTGATTTTTAAAAAGTTTTATGTGTGGGCTGCGAAAAAAAAAATATATATAAAGGCATTCATTTTGGTTTTGACATAAATATAAATTCATGCCTTTAATCATTTTAACATCATGCAGGAGAATAATTAATTGTTGAAAGTGAGCTTTGCTGACAGAATTCCCTATGATGGTTTGAATACTTGTCAGTATTATTATTTGTTGAATGACAGTGATACAAATGATGATATATTTTTATTCTATTTTTCTGTGCCAAAATGAACATTTCCAGTATTAAGAATGTTCAAAAGTTGATTCTAGAAAAAATTATAAAATTCTCACTGAACATATGGACGTCTTATGATTAAGGGCCGGGTTTGTTAAAGCAGCCAGGGTCAGTCCAAAGTTATGCTGATCTGTGAACTCGAAAGGCACTGAAATGATCCCATTTTATCAACCTTGTGCCCTTGAGGAAGGCAACTTGAACACTTGCTCTAAGGGACTAGAAATCAGTGTACCAAAAATGACTTTGTATAATGTGTCCGCTCAATTCAGTTGAAAACAAAATGCTGTATGTCTCACATGACTGTTGTGAGACCTTTTTTTATCTCAGTGACCTGTTACTGACTCTGGTATAGTACTAATACTGCGAACAAAATTGGTTTCAAAGTCTGTTTTGTGAAATAGTATGCAATGTTCAGTGTTCACAGCTTGGTTATTTGCAGTTTGTTAAAATGTCGACATGATATGGTGACATAAGCATGACTGCAAATACAATATAATAAAGCACTTTGCTTACAAAAAGCTGCATGGTGTTTAATTTACAACCATTTTTTAAAATGTATACTATTTACAGTAACAACCAGGATTACCTACTAAGAATAATGTAATATAATAGTTTTTTTTTTAAGAATTACATCATAAACCTTATGAATTCCCAGTTTTAGGAAAGAGCTATACATGTAGGTCAGCCTGAATCACAGTGATTAAAAAGGTGAGCTATTCATCTTACAAAAGTCAAGAAATGAGTCAGCCTTAAAGAATTGAGTCCTATTAGGCATATTTGCAAAAGAAAACTTTCTAGAAAACTGAAATGAGACCATGGCATTATGTAACCAATTGGGGATAATATTACATCAAGATCGCATTTAATTCCTTTTAGCATTGGCTTCAAAGGCTGTAATGTACAAAGGCGTTGCGGAGAGACGCCTACTGCCAGCTACAGCTTTACCAGCCAGACAGCGAACAATGCTTTACTGACCACCGTCTTTCCAGCAGTCAGTGGTCAGGATTGATTCAAATTATACATTAATATAGTCTATGTTATATTACTAATAATATAAAGTACAAACAAAAAGGTTGGTGGTCTTGTAAAAATATGTTTTAAGGTCCATCTTACTCTAAACCTAACTGTCAATGGGGCAAGGGCACCTCCAGGAATTTTTTAATTGGGTGGACAGAGGGACACACACAAAAAAATCTAAGGTTTTTACATTAAAACATACACTTTAAAAAAACAATTGTTAACCTGTAACCCGCAGTAGTTATATTAAGCACAGTTGAAGTCCACCTTGCAGAATCTGCAAAATGTTAAGAGCCAGGGGTGTAAACTTGGAGTGAATGGAATGAGGATGTGTACATTTTTCTTATTTTGCCTAAATATCGATTTTTTTTTCATTTAGTACTGCCTTTCAGAAGCTACAGAAGATACTTACATGTTCCCCAGAAGACAAAATAAGTTACATTTACAAATTTTCAAAAAGATTTCACGTCCCAGCTGTTAATGCATTGTTTTTCCTTCTGGAGCATTTACGAGTTCTGTAATAGTTGCATATGAACAAGTGATATGAACATATTCCTCAGTTGTCCTCAGTGTGAAAAAATGGATCTCAAAATTATATAGTTATTGTTGTAAAGGGTTCAAATACACAAATGCTGAAAAACCAAAGAATTTGTGGGACCTGAAAGATTTTTTTGAAGAACAGCTGGCATTTTAACTGTTCAGGACAAATGAGGAACACATGAACAACTATCACAAAAAAAAAATCATCATCATTCAGGTATAACAACACAGTATTAAGCGTATGTAAACTTTTGAACAGGGTCATATATATATATAAATTCAACTATTATTTTCTCTTGTGGGCTATATGTAAATTTTATATCTTCTTCAGGTCTGTACTCAAATAAAAAATAACATGCATTTTGTATGATCCCACTTATTTTGCTAAAATAATTAACATTTTGTAGATGCCGCCAGGTGTATGTAAACATTTGAGTTTAACTGCATTTGTACTTGATCTAATTCATAAACATGACTTCTGACTGTCTCATTTGTCAGGTTTATATAGTCAGATTAATTGGAATATTTGATTTGCATTAAAGCATTTCATTTTAATGTACTCACATAAAGCATTCAGGTTACCCAAAGAAAATATTTCATGTAGAATAAACAAAAAAAATGTACTGTTTCCTGTGATTGTAATTCCTGTGTACATATACATGTACACAAATACATATATTTAATACTTCATATAAAATGTGAAAATAGTATTTTTGTGCATTTTTCAAAACAAAACTTAAAATAAACTCACTTTAACACTACAATTTCATTCTTAAACTTCGAAAGCATTCAGGTTATTTAAAGAAAACATTTTATGAAGAATAAACTGCAAAAACAAACAAAAAACATTTACTGTTTCCTGTGATTGTAATTCCTGTGTAAATATATTTAAACTTTTAATGCTTTTAATGCCTATATGCATTAAATGTGTATTTTTATTTCAAATTATTTGTTTCAAATGAAATTTTCCTATTATATTATAGTTTTTAATGTGAAGTGAGTGAGACGAAAGTATAAAAAAACATATGGAAGAGATTATACAATTGCCGAACTGGAGCGTGTTGGCAGGTTTTCCCCCAATGTTTAGTCTAAGTTAGTTAGGGCCTGTATTTTTAGGGACCATACACACAAAACTTGTTTGATTTAAAAATGTAAGAGGCGGTATTATTATTTTTTTTTTTTCATTGTATTTTATTTTTTACTCTTTTTTTAATTTCATCAGAATGCCACAAAACTTGACAAAGGTTTTGGCACTTGCTATGTAAAATATCACGAAAATCATCAAAACGAAATGACAAATAACAAAAATGACATACATATATGTATAATGAAATTTCATCTAGTGGAAATGTTTGATATTGCACTCAAACAAAATCTAATTGGATGCTCCTTGTGATATCAACCTCAAGTTTGGAACACAATTTCAGATGCATGGCTTTAATTTTAATTTTCTATAAAATTATGTATACTAACAATAAACTAAACTTAAAATAATTTAAAACTATAATTTAATTAAAAAAAATTCCACTTAAGCAATAATCTTCCAATTGTCTTAAAAAGAGAACAATTAAAGACTGTGCTTCAAAGCCCTCAAGATTTACTGTTTAAATGGGAAATTTCCTTCATTCAAACATAATTTTAAAGAACCTATATAATTCTTTTTGCACTGCTCAACATACTGATTCATTAATTTAACTTATTTGTGACCCTGGACCACAAAACCAATCTTAAGTAACACGGTTATATTTGTAGCAATAGCCAAATTGTATGGGTGAAAATTATCTATTTTTCTTTTATGCCAAAAATCTATTAAGTAAAGGTCATGTTCCATGAAGACATTTTGTACATTTCCTACCGTAAATAAATCAAAACTTCATTTTTGATTAGTAATATGCATTGCTAAGAACTTAATTTGGACAACTTTGAAGGAATTTTTCTTAATATTTTGATTTTTTTGCACCCTCAGATTACAGATTTTTGAATAGTTGTATCTCGGCCAAATATTGTCATATCCTAACAAACCATATATCAATGGAAAACTTATTTATTTATAGCTTTCAGATGATGTATAAATCTCAATTTCGAAAAACTGACCCTATTATGACTGGTTTTGTGGTCCAGGGTCACATTTAGACCCAAAGAACTACAGATTAATTTAGAATAATGATAACATTTACAACCATTTAATAAGTAGTCTAATATTTTATTATTGAATCAGGTTATCAGTTATGTAATTGTCTCCGAAATAGAATTGCAAGGTAACGATCTCATCCCACATAATACATCAAAACAAGTTCTGCAGGTGGGGCATCTCAGTCACAGATGAACTGTGATGTTCGGTGTGACGGAGGAGGTCACGTGTGTGTATAACTGGAGGAAATTGTTTCAGTCGCTGCTGCTCCCCTCAGTGGAAAATATTAGACCGACCGGCACATTTCCGAACCACAGTATCGCCCTTATTAAACTGACGTTAAATGCGCCGCCGCCGACGATTGATTTTCGATGACCGGCCAGTAGCTGATATAGAGACACGATGCTTTATCAGATTATTATAAACGTTTACACAAGTACACAGCTAGCAGGTTAGCTGGCGTCTATTGGGACTACCAGTGGACGAAAAGCGAGCTGCTTCATTTCCTCGTTTCTCGGATCGGGAACAAATCCAGCGGTTTGGTGTCGGGAAGCTCGTATGATTTGGTGTTTTGGTTGGTGAACATGGAGCTGTTTCAAGCTAAAGACCACTATATTCTCCAGAGCGGAGATAACGCGCTGTGGTGCAGCAGGAAGGATGGATCTTTGGCCGTGAGACCGGGTAATGCTTACATTGTAACTCCATCACTTTCTTATACAGAGTACATGACATGTTTCAGGGGTTCCGTTTCCACTGTCTACATTGTTGCCATTTCTCACGCATAATAGCTGACGGACACGATACGCTGCTCTAAATCTGAGATAAAATTAGTGATTTGTGCTCCTTTTAGTAGAAGTTTGTTTTGTAAAATCATTGTCCAGTTATATAGACGTTAAAGAAATGGCAATGTCAGTTTCATATTTGTCGAGCGAAGCTGCTGTCTGAAAGATGCCCAGTTGTGGTGTTTTCATTGCCCTACTTTCAAAGCAGCGGCGCGTACATGACATGCGTGTCAGTGCAAACCTCTGGTGATGTTTTGGTAGGATGTCGTGCCTAAAAACCCTTTACTTACAACATCATATTTTAGTCAAGGGCGTTTAGATGTCAGCTTGAGAATCTTAAAGGGATAGTTCACATAAAAATGAGAATTCTGTCATTATTTACTGATTTGAAAGTGAATAGTGAAAGCAGTTTATTCTCTAAAATTCTACCTTACATCTCCTTTCGTGTTCCAAAGAAGAAAGTCATACAACATGACTGAGGGGGATTAAACAATGACTGAATTTTCATTTTTGAATGAAATACTTACTATATAATATAAGAAACAAAAGGTATATTTTACATAATATATTTTATAATAGATGTTTTGTTTATTTTTGCATCAAAATTGATCTCTGTTTGATAGAGAGTTTGCACTTATGTCATGAATTGGCCAGTTACCCTGGATGCGCAGCCATATTGGAGATACTCAGATGTAAACAATGGCATGGATTGCACGGTCAATGTACTACTAAATATGTTGTTCTGCTAATTTATGCTGTCTAAACCACGGAAAACAACGTGTGGAAGCTGCTAAATCAAATAGCCCTGCTGACAAAAACAGCATATGCTGGTTAGGTATGTTTTGGTGCTGGGATGCTGGTTTTAGCTGGTTTATGCTGGTCCTTTGCTGGTTAATGCTGGTCCTTAGCTGGTTAATGCTGGTCCTTAGCTGGTTAATGCTGGTCCTTAGCTGGTTAATGCTGGTCCTTTGCTGGTTTATTCTGGTCATGTTGCTGGTCAAGGACCAGTATAAACCAGAATAAATACCAGCATAAACCAGCAAAGGGCCTGCATGAACCAGCAAAGGACCAGCATAGTGTTGTGACGGTACCAAAATTTCAGTATTCGGTACCAATACCAGTGAAAATCCACAGTTCTCGGTACCAATTTCGGTACCAAAGTAAAGCACAATAACATTAATTGAACAACACACTATTTTTTATTAATAAAGTTAAAAGAAAAATAAAATGTGCAAAAACCACTGTCATTTGTTATACTTGTCTAAATTTAGTTTCAGGTTTTTCCAAGTAATAAAAGTATTTCAAGGATTGTAAACATTTTAATAATTAAATAACAACTAAATAAATTACAGGCATTCAAAAAATGTACACAAGCTTCATCCAAAAGTTTGTTTCTGCTGCTTCTAAAAACATCTGTACTGTTGTCTGTTTTAGAGTTTGCTGGGGTGTTTCATGATCTTCCTCAATCTGCAGCTGTAAAAAGAAAATATAATACATTTAAGTAAAGCAGTGGGCTAAGTCTGACCAGATGCAACATTAGATCATTGACACCAGCAAAAATATTAATTTTCAGTAAATAACAAACCTCAGCTTTTATAATAAATTTAGATAAGATTACATATATTAAGTTTATATAGAAGTAAGCAGGAAAGGATGCAATATTTTAATAAACTAAAGTTAGGTGATGAAGACACATACAAGCAGTATTAAGATATTAGCCTAATATTTCACCTACCTGACTGGAAAGAACAAACACCAGTGTTGTTAGCAAGATTCTTGCTATGGAAATCTTGTTTCAGTTTGGCCAACCACAAAGCCTTTTGTTCCTCATACAGTTTTTGCACTCTTTGATTTATAATAACTTTTGGCAGTCTATAGTACTCCAAATGTTTTCCCCGATTAGTACAGCTCAAAACATGAGAATAGTTGACCATTTTCAGCAGCAATAATCAGCAAAATATGCAAGTTTAATTTGGTTCAGTGGCATTGTTTATAGTCAGTGCGGCCTACATGGCCGATTGATTGTGAAAACCCTCTATTGTGATAACCTTTGGTCCCATTTTGACATTACACTTTCCAAATGGCATAGGCTACATTTGTGAATAATAATAATAATATATAACTAGTTTACAAGTGGCCTTAATTAAACAGAAACGAAATGTCAGTAGTAAATACATTTTAAGTGTCCATCGTTGATGCATTTATAAATAATGCTGGCCAGTGCTATTGCTGTTAGATGTCGCACAGGGGAATTTATATAGTCACACAGTTAAATGGCGAAGGTTAAAATAAGGGTCAGACATGTGTCTGTCTGAAGAAATAACACCCAAGCCCAAGCTTTAAACCAAGTTACTAGGTACCAATGTTGACATTTCTCCTGTCTATTGTATGCATTGTGCTCTTTTACCAGAAATTATTTAAATGTGTTTTGTATATATTTATTTAGATTTTCCAAAATGTTTGCATGCTCATCCATGGTAGGTGTTTTACCCTCACACAGCATCCTTTGTTACACTTTTGTTCATCTAACCTTTAAAAAGTTTACCTATCCACACCACTTTTATCTCTTGTCAAGTCTAGAACTAGATGGCCAGATAGTCCATCTCTCCGAGTATCAGGGAAACAGCAGCCTGTGAAGATTTGGATGAGTTCTATCTGTTTTTAACCACGTGTGTGCAGCCAGGCTGATCGGGTTTAGGTTGCAGCGCTGTTCCATTATTTAACTGGATAAGGGTTTCCACTGTATGCATGATGCATACAGTCTCGCTTCTTTTGAATGAATTCCTAACGATATGCATCATGACACAGTTGCCAGCGTGGCTGGGTGAGGTTATACCACTGTAGTATTTACTAGTGAGTTTATGATTCAGTCAGTTGGATTAGTGTGGCAGATTAAAGAATACTATAACCAAAAATTAAAGTTTATTAGGATTACATCACTTGTTCACCAATAGGTGCCATCAGAATAAAAGTCCGAACAGCTGATAAAACATCACAATAATCCATTAATGGCTTGTGAAGTGAAAAACTGTGTGTTTGTGAGACACAAATCTATTTGTAGGCCAAAATCACACTTCAAAGTGTCAAATTAAAGGGTATCACGCTGATGTATTGTAATCACAAATTGTATTATAATTATAACAATTTGAGTAATTTCCTCATACCAAGACATCATTCGACTCTACTCTAAAAATGGTTTTAAGTCTGTTATTTCTATCTTTTGCTGTTGTGTGTCAGTAGGAAATATCAGTTTACATTTCCACACATTTATTTTCCCATTAATTATAATAATCCAGTGAGATTTTTGTTTGCACAAGGAGTCTGACAACAGCCAGTGCTCCACACAGAGATCTGATCTCATTATCATCCAGTCTGTCTGGAATGACATGAAGAAACAAAACAAATGGACTAAATCCAGAAGAACTGTGGCAACATCTCCAAGAGGCTTCAAGAAACCTACCTGCAAAGCTACAGTAGTGTTAAAAGTTTTAGGCACTTGTGTAAAACTGCTGTAAAATGAGGATGTTGTCAACAATAATGTTTTAAATAGATTTTCTTTATCAATTAAGCTGTATTAACTTAATTAAATCTACATTTGTTGTGACCATCCTCATGTTTAAAGCTGCTTTTGCCCTAGGTGCACCTGCGCATAGTTTTTCAGGTAGATTTGCAGGTAGGTTTCTTGAAGGTTTTATGCCACATTTCTTCTGGATTTCGTCTGTCTCAGTTTGTTCTGTTTCTTTTTAGACAGACTGGATGATGATGAGATCAGATCTCTGTGTGGAGCACTGTCTGTTGTCAGACTGCTGGTGCAAACAAAAATCTCACTGGGGTATTAGAATTACTAGCAAAATTAATGTTTGAAAATGGAAACTGATATTTCCGACTGACAAACTACAGCAAACGATAGAAATAACTGACTTAAAATACTTGAAAATACTAGGGTTCTAATCATTTTGGCCACCACTGTATGTGGCCTAGTAGTTGGAGATCTTCCCTCAAATTGGAATGATCTCCAGTGCTAGCTCATGGTCATTATAGAGGGTGTTTGGCAACTTCATGATGCAGCTCATCCAGCTCTCACCTATCCACCATCGGGCTGTGAACATCTGATGGTTAAGTGCAGGACAGCGGCAAAAATACAGAGAGCATCCACTTCAAACTTTTGTCAGATGATCCTATAGAAGCCAGAAAACTACCATACTCTCAGATACTCCAAAAAATGCTCTTTGCACATGACATTTCAGACCCTGCACATCATTTCTGACAATGCAGGTGATGCTAATCAATCAGCTTTTAAAAAGAGTTACTCGGCAAGTTGGTGGCTCAAGTCAGCAGTCATTGTCAGGAACCTGATTCCTGGAAAGTTTGCAATCAATCGTTTACAGCCACAAAACCGTGGAAAGTTAAATGAAGCTCTGATGGTTCTTTTGTCCCAAATGCAGTACTGAAAAAAATATTTGTCTGTAATAATATAGTAATAAAAATGCATTTATATTAGAAACTGAAACAATATTTGCACACTTATGACTTTTCATTTTCATCTTATTTCAGCAACTGACTTGCTGCTAGCATGGAACCCTGTCTGTCTGGGCCTTGTCGAAGGTATTATTGGAAAAATACAGCTTCATGCCGGTAAGTCTGATCCTCAGACTAGTATATTTACTGTATAAAGGATGAGAATACCATTTTAACATTGTAATGTTTGCAATAAATTTGGTGAGCTTGGACTAAAACAGACTTCTAAAACATAGTCTAATGTTGTTATTGCTAAAATACCATTTACATTTAATTAATTTAATAGAAGATACAATTGCTTCCATTTGTTTTTACTGTAATTCACTTTGTAGCAGGAAGAAACTGGGTACCAGAGACTCATAATGATTAACATAATGAAAGGCAGCTCCAGCACCAGAATGTCAGCTTAATTTGGTTTAATATTGTTTCGTAATGGCTAAATGTTTTTCAGTGCTTTGTTGCCTGTCTGTTCTGATGTAGCTTTAGCAGGTTAAATACAGTGGTGTTGAATGAGAGCCAAATTTGCATACCATGGGAAAGTTACTTTGGAAATGTAATGGGTTACTGATTATCTAGAATGCAGTAAAAAGTGTAGCTATTTAAGTTACTTTATTAAAATAATGTAACTGATTACATTTGATTACTTTCTAAATTTATATTTATGTGTATATATTAGTGGTGGGCCGTTATCGGCGTTAACGTGCTGCGTTAACGTGAGACTCTTATCGGGCGATAAAAAAATGCCGCCGTTATTCTGTTCTCAAAGTTGGGTTGGGAGCTGGGTCTATAATTTCACCTTGATATTTTAGCGCAGATGTATACCTAGCCCAATTGCACTGTAGGGGGCGAGAACGAGTCTTCGAACCTGTGTGTATGCCTACTGTGAAATTACCACATCAAACAAGACGTGCTAACATGGATGCAGCTATGAAGCCGCCGGGTTTGCTTCAGGGCAGGGGCGTTGCTAGACCCTTTTTACTGGGGCACGTGCGTGAGTTATAATTTACTTTGATTATCCCGAAATAAAGACATTAAACCAGAGGTCTCAAACTGAATTCCTGGAGGGCCGCAGCTCTGCACATTTTCGCTCCAACCCTAATCAAACACACCTGATCCAGCTAATCAAGCTCTTCAGGATCACTAGAAACTCCAAGCAGGTGTGAGATGGAGCTGGTTGGAGCTAAACTCTGCAGAGCTGCGGCCCTCCAGGAATTGAGTTTGAGACCTCTGCATTAAACTATATGCAACAACTGATTTGACGCTTCTAAAAGCAACACAGTTTAACCGAAGACTATGCACGCAGATATCCATGCCCGTGCGCGTCTGTGTATTTAACTGCAACGCGCACGTCACGCAGCCTTTTACGCAGAAGTACATGCAGTGTAGGAATAGTTGGTTACACAAGTTTGTATAGTTAATTGTGTTGTAAATGCAATTGTCAAGCAGTTTGTGATGCATTTTGGAAACAGGAGATGAGCCCCTGGTCTAATGCGCCACCAGGCTTGAGAAACCCTTTCTCAAAGACTTACTTTTAGTCATTATTTGGGTAGCACACATATTCTGAATGCCTTCGGCAGAATTCAAATTAGCCATTTTAATCTAGATTAATTCCAAGATTACAGTGAGATTAATCTAGATTACAAAAATAATCTATGCCCACCACTAGTATATATATATTTTTATATAAACTGTTAATAATTACCATTTAAATTACATTTACATTTAAAGCAGGCAGGATTAACCTTAAGGAGTACTCAACACTGACTTGCTGTCAAAATCCTTCATCACTTGAATAAAGATAATAACAATTTAATTTTAAAGCCACCACAAAATCAGACTGTAGCACCTCTTTTTACTTTGAGATCATTCTGAGCTTGAATACAGATGTAAAATCATAAAAACATTTTTGAAATCAAATCTTTGCGTAGCTATGACAGGAAACACTGGCATCTAACCATGCCTTGGAAAAAAATAAAGCTTACATAAACCCAAATAGGAAATAAAACAGTTATTCAATAAACTCCTGAAACATTAGTGTCTCATATTTTAGGGCAGTCGATGCAATTTTAGAAAGGAATCAATCAAATCTGTATGTGTGTGAAAGTATTCAGGTTTAACCCTTTTGTAATCATTCACATTTTCATAAGTGTCCGTAATTTAATCACACATTTTCTCAGTAACTGTAACAGATTACAGTTACACTTATTTTGTAATTGAATTATGTAATTTTGTTAGATGTAATTAGTAACTTCCTAACACTGCATGGTATATAAGCGTACCTCATTCAAAAAATATTGCGGATTCATAAATGTTCCGCATGTAGACCTCCATTTCCATACAGAACAGTTACTTAAACGCCTTTCACTAGGTTAAAAAAGGAAGGTCTTGAGGGATTTTTTTCCACAGAAGTGAAATGATGGCACGCATCATACTTTCATTTCATCATTCACTGGTTGATTTGAGAAGTCAACCTCTGTCTATTGTTAACTGGTTACTGTGTATACCATTATTATAATGTCGGTCTCTCTTCCTTTTTCAGAGAAACCCTTGCTGTCTGTATATGCATGGTGCATTTTGTAATACTATTGATGGATAAAATAATTGGTTGACATTTCATGCTTGGTTGCAGTTTTTCAGGGCAAACTACACAGATAAATGAGCCATATGAGTTTGTAGCTACATATTCTTACATTGTAATCTAATCCGGTGGGCAAACCTGATATTTCCTTGCACCGTTCCTACAAAGAGGCCAGGCTGCTCTCATTAAATTTTCCACCCAAACATCTTAGAGTTGCCTGCTGCACGGTGCGCTTTTATCTATTGATTTACATTAACCTGTCAGTGAAAGTATGACTGCATCTCGCAAATGTCTTTGAAGTCATTGTTATGAGAATGTTTGCCATAGGAATGAATCATGCCGGATAGAGCAGGAAAATGAGGTGTGGAACTCTGTACTCATGACACACTCCCCCCCCCCCCCCCTTCTTTTGAGCAGATCTTCCTTTGGGCCTGATTCTGATTCGCCAGAAAGCACTGGTGGGCCAGTTGCCAGGAGACCACAAAGTCTACAAGATCACTAAGATTGTAGTCATTCCACTCTCAGAGGATGAACCACAGGATCTGGAATTAGAGGTGACTAATGCTTGTTTTTTGTTAAACATTCTCCAGGCTGGATTTGATTAAACTTAGTATAGAAGACAAAACTCATAATTAGCCTTTACATTTCATCACATAGATGTTTTGCTCTAATATTTCAACAGTTATTTCTTGTCATTATCCTTGTTGGTAGACATTACTTTATTGCATCCTAAACCTTCTTCCCAAATGCCCAACTTGTTAGTTGACACTTAGGCCAAGACATTAGGTATTTCAGCCCTCTTGTGTAGTAAATGGTTGACATACAGTACAGTTAGTGCAAGCGTAGTGTGTTTCTAAGGGGTTCCAGTGCAAGCATGATGTTTCTAAGAAGTCAGTCTCTCAGCAGAGCCTCTGGGATTGAAAGGAGATGTTTAACCATGTAAGTGAAACAGTCGGAGATCACTGTAATCCATTCTCCTGGCGCGCTATCTCTACTTGAGTAGTTTATCAGAGAATAATTGCCCTCTATTACTTTGAGATAGCAGCCTGCCTGTGTAGTTTGACTTTAGCTGTTCGTTTGTTTTATGGGCTCATGAATCTGCTCTGGCGTCAGCTTCAGGCTAGTTTTAGTACACGTTTTTGGCAACCTTTCGGTTTTAATTAAAGCAATTACTGTAGCAGTGTTTTTCAGATGGACTTTGAGCAGGGAAACAGAGATGTTCGTGTACTGTATGTGCATGTAGATTCGTCACCTACATTTGAGGTCCAAAGTTTACCTTGCAGAATCTGCAAAATGTTAACTTTTTTAGCAAAATAAGAGGGGTTATACAAAATTCATGTTTTTTTGGTTTATTTAGTACTGACCTGAATAAGATATTTTAAATAAAATGTTTACCTATAGTCCACAAAAAAGCAATTGTTGAATTTATAAAAATGACCCTGTTCAAAAGTTTACATATACTTGATTCTTAATTCTGTGTCGTTACCTAAATGATCCACAGCTGTGTTTTAATTGTTTAGTGAAAGTTGTTCATGAGTCCATTGTCTGTCCTGAACAGTTAAACTGCCTGCTGTTCTTCAGAAAGATCATTCAGGTCCCACAAATTCTTTGTTTTTCAGCATTTTTGTGTATTTGAACCCCTTTCAACAATGACTGTATGATTTTGAGATCCATTTTTCACACTGAGGACAACTGATGGTTCAGAAGGAAACATGATGCATTAAGAGCCAGGGTGAACACTTTTTGAATTTGAAGATCAGAGTAAATGTAACTTGTTTTGTCTTCTGGAAAACATGTAAGTATCTTCTGTAGCTCCTAAAGGAACTACTAAGCTTATGTAGCTACTAAATGGCAATAATGTGAATTTTAGGCAAAATAAGAAAAATGTACACACCTTCATTCTGCTTCAAAAGTTTTCACCCCCGCCACTTAAAGGGATAGTTCACCCAAAAATGAAAATTTGATGTTTATCTGCTTACCCCCAATGCATCCAAGATGTAGGTTACTTTGTTTCCTCAGAAAAACACAAACGAAGATTTTTAACGAAAACCGGTGCAGTCTGCCAGCCTTATCATTGACCTGGATGGGCACCAGACCTTTAAAAGTAAACAAAAACATGCACAGACAAATCCAAATTACACCCCGCGGCTCGTGATGATACATTGATATCCTAAGACACGAAATGATCGGTTTTTGTGAGAAACTGAACAGTATTTATATCATTTTTTACCTTCGATACACAGCCACGTCCATCTGTCATGTGCACGAGTTTGGCATCAGTCACGTCAAATGAGCACGCGCTCTAGCGTAGAATACGCAAACGCCGGAAGCGATCTGTCGCATGTATACGACACTCATTGTTTACACAGTGCACAGAGATTGTGTGTATAGCGGCTATTCAAAATGGTAATTACTTGCGCGTATCCTGATTGTTTAAACCGATTTAAAGCTAAAAGATTACGTTAGTTTGCGCAAACTCATCCGGGACTTTTCACTGATTTCCCCTTACGACGTTTGCGTATTCTACGCTAGAGCGCGTGCTAATGTGACGTGACTGATGCACATGACAGATGGACGTGGCTGTGTATCAAAGGTAAAAAATGATATAAATACTGTTCAGTTTCTCACAAAAACCGATCGTTTCGTGTCTTAAGACATCAATGTATCGTCACGAGCCGCGGGGTGTAATTTGGATTTGTCTGTGCATGTTTTTGTTTACTTTTAAAGGTCTGGTGCCCATCCAGGTCAATGATAAGGCTGGCAGACTGCACCGGTTTTTGTTAAAAATCTTCGTTTGTGTTTTTCTGAGGAAACAAAGTAACCTACATCTTGGATGCATTGGGGGTAAGCAGATAAACATCAAATTTTCATTTTTGGGTGAACTATCCCTTTAATGCGCTGTTTCTCCTTCTGCAGCATCAGTGAGCATTTGAACCTTTTGTAATAGCTGCATATGAGTCCCTCAGTTGTCCTCAGTGTGAAAAGATGGATCTCAATGTCATACAGTCATTGTTGGAAAGGGTTCAAATGCATGGAAATGCTGAAAAACCAAAGAATTTGTAGGACCCGAAGGATTTTTCTAAAGAACAGTGGGCAATTTAACTGTTGGCAACAAACAAGGAACTTATGAACAACTATCACTAAACAAAACTATTAAGAATCAAGTGTATGTAAACTATTATTTTCTCTTGTGGACTATATGTAAACATCTTTTATGTAAAATATAGAGCTGCACAATTAATTGTTAAAAGATCGCGATCTCGATTCGACCGCCCACACGATCTTAATCCAGCATTTATACGATTCGGCCAATTATTTTATTTATATTTTACAAAACTTTTGCTAGCCTAATTACTGCACAGACTGCTGTGAGCTGATGTAGTGGCAGGTTCGCCGTTCTTTCCAACATTACATAACCATTTAAACTTCATCTTTACTTTATTACATTTAATAAAGATTTGAGATTATAGCCGTCAGTCGCTCCCTGTCTCTGACGCTCCGCTGAACTAGGAACCGGTGTTCTGACGATTTTTGCTACCCTGTCAGATTTTGCTACCTCCATTCAAACAGATGGTAGGAAAATTTGACAGCGAAAATTGCTACCTATCAGATTTTGCTTCCAGCATGATATTAATGTGGTGTGAGGCATTATTAACGCGTACACCTACCCCAACCCTAAACCTAACCTTACAGTATGAAAAATACAGTATTGGTAGGAAAATCTGACGGGTAGGATGAAATTTTAGAACACCTGTCGTTTTTTTTCTCTCAACCAAACTCTGTTCCGGATCTGCACAAACTGCATTGCAGTTAGGGTTGTGGGATATGACAATTTTTGATGTTGGACAATTAAAATGTCTTTACAATCTGCTTTTGAAGAAATATATTATATTTCGTGCTAGAGCGCACATTCTGTCAGATGCAATTCATGGCGCCTCAGTCTCAATATAGGCTACTGTGCAATGCGGCATACATCCACATCAAATGATAACTCAGCGACAGAGTAGAGTTCCACTCACACAGGGGCGTAATTTCCACTGGGGACACGCTTTTCAAAATCCTGTTTGTCTCCATTCATTTTCAAATGGTTTTGTTAAAGTAATCTCTTGTGTTGTAGAATGCACGCTCAGCACCGCCGAGAGTTTCGCGCGATAGTTAAAACGAAACCAAAAGTAAAACACGCACGCGCATTCAAAAGCAATTTTAAAACCCCGCGTTTAGAGAGCTACATAACATATCTAGGCTGTTATTAGTATGTGGGCTATAATAAGTTGTGTAGATGAGTGGACAGAGTGGACGGTGACACCCATAAAATGTTAATAAGCTAGTGTTTCTAGCTAAGAATCTTTAAATCGCTTTACTCTGACATAATACCTTTGTATGTTTATTTTTTTTAGTGTTTAATGGTGATTTCTTTTCTTTACATTATTACATTATTTTTCATTACATTTCTTTAAATTTAAAGAAAAGTTTATTATGTCTTACTTTACTGCTATTTTACTGCAATTTGATAACCTAATGTTCAGGGGTAAATCTTTAAAATAAAGTTATCCAGAATCGTGATCTTTATTCTAAGCAAAAAAAAATCGTGATTCTCGTTTTATTCAGAATCATGCAGCTCTAGTAAAATATATTATTCAGGTCAGTACTAAATAAAAAATAACATGCATTTTGTATGATCTATCTTAAAATAAAATACATTTGCAGATTCTGCAAGGTGTATGTAAACTTTAGGTACAAAGTGAACTATTTAGCTAGGTTAGTAATGATGGCAGAAAGTTAGCACTAACAATACAGTCAACTATTCTTTTCCTCTCATTTACTTTCAGCTCTGTAAAAAGCATCATTTTGGAATCAACAAACCAGAGAAAATCACCCAGTCACCGGACGAGTCCAAGTTCCTGATGAAGACCCTGAGTCAGATCAAATCTAATGTTGCCGTTCCCATCAAGAAAAAGGTTGATGGGTTGTTTTAAAAATTTTGCTCATTGATACCAATACCAATCATTTTGAGACTAACTATTCTTGTTTTAGTGCTTTGACATGTTAGTATGGTTAATGTGAAACTCTTAATAAAAAAAACAAAAAAAAAACAGAACCTGCTGATTCCCCCTAAATTGACATCTCTTTAACTTAGTATTGTCTGTTTAACCTCGTTTTGTTTGTTCACTCCCATCCAGTATTCCCCTGCCTTTCAGGTCAAAGAGAATAAAGAGAAGGAGCGTCTGGAGAGGCGGCTGCTTGATGAGCTCTACAAGATATTCATGGACTCGGATTCATTTTACTATAGTCTAACCTATGACCTTACCAATACAGTCCAGCGACAAGGAGCGTTAGGCAAGTCAGATCAGCCCTTGTGGAAAAAGGTGAGAAGCTGAGTTGTTGGTTCACATATTTCAAAAGTTAAATGTCTACAGATTGAGTGTTTTTAAAGTGGTGGTTTTAAGGTTGGAATTTAAGTCGTGGCCAAAAGTTTTGAGAATTACATAGATATTGGAAATTGGAAAAGTTGCTGCTTAAGTTTTTATAATAACAATTTGCATATACTCCAGAATGTTATGAAGAGTGATCAGATGAATTGCATAGTCCTTCTTTGCCATGAAAATTAACTTAACCCCGAAAAAAACTTTCCACTGCATTTCATTGCTGTCATTAAAGGACCTGCTGAGATCATTTCAGTAATCGTCTTGTTAACTCAGGTGAGAATGTTGACGAGCACAAGGCTGGAGATCATTATGTCAGGCTGATTGGGTTAGAATGGCAGACTTGACATGTTAAAAGGAGGGTGATGCTTGAAATCATTGTTCTTCCATTGTTAACCATGGTGACCTGCAAAGAAACGTGTGCAGCCGTCATTGCGTTGCATAAAAATGGCTTCACAGGCAAGGATATTGTGGCTACTAAGATTGCACCTAAATCAACAATTTATAGGATCATCAAGAACTTCAAGGAAAGAGGTTCAGTTCTTGTTAAGAAGGCTTCAGGGCGTCCAAGAAAGTCCAGCAAGCGCCAGGATCGTCTCCTAAAGAGGATTCAGCTGCTGGATCGGAGTGCCACCAGTGAAGAGGTTGCTCAGGAATGGCAGCAGGCAGGTGTGAGCGCATCTGCACGCACAGTGTGGCCAAGACTTTTGGAAGATGGCCTGGTGTCAAGAAGGGCAGCAAAGAAGCCACTTCTCTCCAAAAAAAACGTCAGGGACAGATTGATCTTCTGCAAAAAGTATGGCGAATGGACTGCTGAGGACTGGGGCAAAGTCATATTCTCTGAAGCCTCTTTCCAATTGTTTGGGGCATCTGGAAAAAGTCCGGAGAAGAAAAGGTGAGCGCTACCATCAGTCCTGTGTCATGCCAACAGTAAAGCATCCTGAGACCATTCATGTGTGGGGTTGCTTCTCATCCAAGGGAGTGGGCTCACTCACAATTTTGCCCAAAAATCACACCCATGAATAAAGAATGGTACCAAAACACCCTCCAACAGCAACTTCTTCCAACAATCCAACAACAGTTTGGTGAAGAACAATGCATTATCCAGCACGATGGAGCACCGTGCCATAAGGCAAAAGTGATAACTAAGTGGCTCAGGGACCAAAACGTTGAAATTTTGGGTCCATGGCCTGGAAACTCCCCAGATCTTAAAACTTGTGGTCAATCCTCAAGAGGCGGGTGGACAAACAAAAACCCACTAATTCTGACAATCTCCAAGAAGTGATTATGAAAGAATGGGTTGCTATCAGTCAGGATTTGGCCCAGAAGTTGATTGAGAGCATGCCCAGTCGAATTGCAGAGGTCCTGAAAAAGAAAGGCCAACACTGCAAATACTGACTCTTTGCATAAATGTCATGTAATTGTCGATAAAAGCCTTTGAAACGCATGAAGTGCTTGTAATTATATTTCAGTACTTCACAGAAACAACAAAACTTTTGGCCACGACTGTAGTAGATAGATGTTTATTAACTCCTTCTATTTTCCAGTGAGCAGCAGATTAATAATGAACAATAGAAAGACTTAAAAATAATAATACATTTAAAATATCTGGAATTATTCATATTGGTGTCAGTTATATAAATACTTTAGAAATCCAAAAAAACATTGGGTTTATTTGAGTGACAATGTGGCTCACAATTTTACACTCGGCCCCCACAAACAGGATGCAAAAATACATTTATAGTCAAGCTTCCTTTCTCATTTCTTAAAGAATAGAGCATTATCTGTAGACACTTCCTGGATAAATAGTGCTAACAAATTAGTATCAGTTATATCTTAAGATGTAGCTAAATTAAAACAATGAACAAAGACAGACAGAAAGAAGTGGTAGAGAATGGATCACCCAAGTGTTGTTACTGTTATTTGAAATAAAGTATAAATATTAGATGGAAAATCACACTGATATGCTAAAGTAACTAAAACTGAAATAAAATAAAAATATTTTCAAACAAATTAATAAAAATGACTAAAACTTTATTCAAAATTTAATTTAAAACTGAAAATATGAAAATAAAGGCCCTTTTCAAATCTTCAAATCTAAAAATACTATAATAATCTGTAAATAATACTAAAATAACACTGGTTCGCCAGTATTAAAAAGGTTATTTTCAAATCTGACTTCTGGTTTCTCTGTATATTATACTAATAAAAACCACAAAGCAAATATTTACACATACATTTGACAAACACACATAAAACTGATGCCCATAATATATTTTTTTCCTTTTAGGTGGATGATAGATTCTTCTGGAACAAGCACATGATCAAAGACCTCATTGACTTGCAGGTGGAATTTTTAATTAATACTTAAATATGCAAACCTATGAAATCTTGTTTCCGCCACAAACTATCAGTGTCTTTTTATCTCACAATTCTGACTTTTTTCTTGCAATTGGGAATGTATTCTTTTTTTCCCTCGAAATTGCAAATATAAACTTGTAATTGCAGGTTCTGAGTTTACCTTTCACAACTGTTTTTTTTCTGCCACAAAATAGAAAAATTAAAAGGAAAGGCATTTTGAGAGAAAAGGATGAATATGAAAAACTAAAAATGCATACGAAAATTTCAGATTTCTTTTTATCTCAGTTCACTTTTTTCCACGTCAGAATTTTACTTTTTTTTAGCCGAGTGGTGATAATACAAGATGTCCTGTTTTGCAGGTGCCCCAAGTGGACATTTGGGTGATTCCTATCATCCAAGGCTTTGTGCAAGTGGAGGAGCTGGTGGTGAACTATAACGAGAGCTCTGATGAAGAGAGGAGCAGCCCGGAAACGCCTCTGCAGGAGCCCACCTGTGTGGATGATATCCACCCACGCTTCACTGTGGCCCTCATCTCCAGGCGAAGCCGTCACCGCGCTGGTACACTAATTAAAAAAATCATATATTCAGATTTACTCATCATTCCATAAATATAATATCATCATTGTGCTTTTCACTGAAGGAATGCGCTACAAGCGAAGGGGGGTGGATACTGACGGATATGTGGCCAACTATGTGGAGACGGAGCAGCTAATCCACGTACACAGTCACACGCTGTCCTTTGTACAAACGCGAGGCTCTGTCCCTGTGTTTTGGAGCCAAGCTGGGTATCGCTACAACCCCAGACCTCGGATAGAGAAAGGTGAGGTGTTTCTGTGTAATCGATTCTCTCTTCAAATCATAAATGAGATCTGTCTCGCAGCACAGTCTAGCACTTCTGTTTATAGGCAAGCTATCACTGAAATGCATCAGTGTAGTCATTGTTTGAAAATGTTTTGTCCTGTGAATGGCATCAGGTGTGGAACTGGCGTGCTTTCTTGGTTGAACATAGTGCTCAGAGGAAATGTTGTGGCTCAGTGGTGATATTTCAGAGCTTTACTGTGATCCTCCTGCAGTGCTGTTTCCTACATGATGCTATCTCACAAATGTGCTTTGTTGCAGGCGAAAGGGAAACCATGCCTTATTTTGCCTCTCACTTTGAAAAGCAAGTTCAGATTTACAATAAACTGGTAAGGTGTGTTTAAAATATAACAATTTCAGCAAGTGAAATACTATTATGTTTTAAAGGGATAGTTCACCCAAAAATGAAAATTACTTGCCCTCATGATGTTCCAAACCCGTAAGACCTTCATTCATCTTCAGAATACAAATTAAGATATTTTTGATGATATCTGAGTGCTTTCTTACCCTGCATAGGCCCGGAAAGGTAGTAAGGACATTGATAAAATAGTCCATGTGACAGCAGTGGTTCAACCCTTAATTTTATGATGCTACGAAAATACTTTTTGTGTGCAAAGAAAACAAAAATTGACTTTTGAAAGCTCTCAGATTTTGTGTTCTGAAGATGAACTAAGGTCTTACGGGTTTGGAACAACATTAGTAATTAATGACAGAATTTTCTTTTTTGGCTGAACTATCTTCTTAAAGTTGTTTAAAATGTAGTGCAATTAATCAATTTAAATATTTAAACAAGATTAAAGTCGTGATGTTTTTATAGTTAATGCATTCTGTTCCTTTATAAGACTGTAAGTGTTTGTAATTACTGGCATTATTGCAATTTAATGTAACTGTTTTCTATTTTAATATTTACAATTTTAATTTATTCTTATGATGGCAGCTTGGACATTTCTGCAGCCATTACTCCTGTCTTCAGTGCCACATGATCCTTCACAAATCATTCTAATATGCTAATATGGTGCTCAACAAACATTAATGTTCAGTGTTATATTTTTACGGAAACGCTTTTGAAATGGAAATTATAAAGGAATTATATGGAATATAATGGAATTATAAAATGTCTTTACTGTCACTTGCGTCATTACTGAATAAAAGTGCGTGTGTGTTTATATATATATATATATATATATATATATATAAATAAATGTAAAAAAAAAAAAAATATATATATATATATATATATATATATATATACACACACACACAAATAGTGGTATAAGCAATTATTCTTTAAGAAATTGAAAAGTTTGTAGTACTTTAGCACTGATTTTTATTTTTTTCCCCCCACATTAGGTGATCATTAATTTAGTGGACCAAAATGGACGCGAGAAGATGATTGGTGATGCCTACCTCAAACAAGTGCTGCTGTACAATAATCCCAATTTAACATATGTTTCATTCGACTTCCATGAGCACTGGTAAGAAACCCAAAGTGCAATGTTCTAAAACAGCCCATGCTGATGATTTTAACAAAACAACCTGTTATGGGCAAATCTTAACAACAGATTTTCTCCCTTTGTTATTTCCCAGTCGAGGGATGAAGTTTGAGAACGTGCAGACTCTCACTGATGCCATCTCTGACATTATCACAGACATGAGATGGGCCTGGTGAGTCTTACATTTGCTCTTAGTGCACCCAAAAATGAAAATTCTGTCATTAATTATTCATCCTGATGTCATTCCAAACCCGTAAGACCTTCAATCGTCTTTGGAACACAAATTAAGATATTTTTGATTAAATCCGAGAGCTTTCTGACCCTGCATAGACATGCAACTACTATGTTCAAGGCCCAGAAAGGTAGTAAGGACATCCTTAAAATAGTCCATGTGGCATCAGTGGTTCAACCATAATGTTATGAAGCTACAAGAACAGTTTTTCTACAGGGTTTGTACAAGGTGCTTAAAGTGCTTCAAATACTTTTTGAAATTTAAGGCCTGGAAAACCCTTAACCTTTTAATATTCCTAAAGAGGTACTTGAAAATGCTTAAATTATTGAAAGACAATATAGCAATGAAATAAGTGTTTCATTCTGTCAATAAGTGCATGATTTACTGTTTCATCTATGTCCCAATCATCTAATGATGGTGAGCATGGATTGTGAATCATTTGATTTAGATCAGAACTTCTGTGCGGGTTTGCAAATCGTTTGATTTAGATCGGCACTTTGTATTTACATTTGCCGTTTTTATTAGTATACTTTTATTTATCTATTTATCTTTTTTTAGAATTTGAAATAGAAGATATTGTTCAATAAGTGAGATCTCTGATTGAAGTCCTTAAAAAAACTAAAGTGA
This sequence comes from Garra rufa, assembly GCF_049309525.1. NCBI lineage: Eukaryota > Metazoa > Chordata > Actinopteri > Cypriniformes > Cyprinidae > Garra > Garra rufa. The sequence goes on along the minus strand of NC_133362.1, from coordinate 24,901,563 downwards.
GTGTTTGAAAAGTCCCTGAAAGTCCTGAAATTTCATTTTACAGTATCTGTACAAACCCTGTTTGTAGTTGCGTTGCTGTCTATGCAGGGACAGAAAGCTCTTGGATTGCATCAAAAATATCTTAATTTGTATTCCAAAGATAAACAAAGATCTTACGGGTTTAGAACGACACAAGGGTGAGTTATTAATAAAAAAATAAAATATTTTTGGGAGAACTATTCCCTTTAAGTCCCAATTCTCTCATAAGAGCTGCATTTTCTTCTAAATTAGTTAATATCATATCTAATGAAATATCGGTCTACTTTGATTTGCAAATAGGGTGGACCAAGCAGGAGTCATCTGTCAACAAGAAGGCATCTTCCGGGTTAACTGCATGGATTGCTTGGACAGAACTAATGTGGTACAAGCAGCTATCGCCCGTGTGGTCATGGAACAGCAGGTATTCAAATTCACCCTTTAGAATGGAACACACACACAGATAAATTCACACATGAAATGAAAGTTGTTTTTGGAGAAGATCATGTGCTAAATGCCTTAAGGTGTAAATAAAACTGTGGCTTTCAGGAATGCTGTCATATTGCACCCACAGAATAGTGTAGTGTCTTTGCCTCACTCAGCTGCTCTCAGTATGCCGGTACATTCAAAGAGTCTTTTGATCTGTTTGGTTCCAGCTGAAAAAACTTGGTGTAATGCCACCCGAGCAGCCACTGCCCCTCAAGTGTTACAGGATCTATCAGGTGATGTGGGCCAATAATGGAGACACCATTAGCCGTCAGTATGCTGGCACAGCTGCCCTGAAGGTAAATAGACTTAAATGCCTGCCATTGATTTTATGCTGTCCCCACTGCCCATTTACACCACCATCTGTCAGCATGTAGTATCTTATTTGCAGGTTGACAAGTCAGTCTTTTAACTGGCTATCTTATTGTTATATATAGTTAATACCTTGTATAATATAAAAAAATTGACTTGCGTAGCCATATTGTTTTGTTGTTTAATTAGGGGACCTAAAGGTATTCCCTCAGCGTCCTTTTAAGGAGTGAAAACTGATACGAATGCTTTTGGTTTCATAACGTAACTGAAGTAAAACAGTGATTACCACCCAAAGAGTTTGTCAGCTTATTCTTACGTGTCCGATCTGTTGTGTAGGGAGATTTCACACGAACAGGAGAGCGAAAGTTAGCGGGGGTGATGAAGGATGGTGTGAACTCAGCTAATCGTTACTATCTGAACCGCTTCAGAGACGCCTACCGACAGGCCGTCATTGGTCAGTATAAAAAAATTCTTCATGTTAGGTATGCAATGCTAATAGCTCACTCTGGTGCCTCATCTGCCATTTACTGTGTCTTTGGTTATTCCAGACCTCATGATGGGCCTTCCAGTAACAGAAGACTTGTACTCCATCTTCAGCAAAGAGAAAGAGCATGAGGAGAAGGAGAAGGAGAGCCAAAGAGGAGCTCAGGAGCAGGTCAGCCTCCTGCTGCAGACATATATGCAGCTGCTGCTCCCAGATGATGAGAAGTTTCACGGTGGATGGGCACTTATTGACTGTGATCCAAGGTAAGAGCCATCCACGTCACCATTTAGAATACTATTTTATATATACAGAGAAAAATGAAAAAGCAACACAGTGAAATGCAAAAATGCCTCTTAACTGTATAATTTTTGTTTCTTTTTTCTTTATTTGTGACCCTGTACCACAAAACCAGTCTTAAGTAGCATGGTTATTTTTGTAGCCAGGGCCAAAAATACATTGTCTTTAGCATATTAAGTAAATATCATGTTCTATTAAAATATTTTGTACATTTCCTACCGTAAATATATTACAACTTAATTTTTGATTAGTATATGCATTGCTAAGAACTTTATTTGGACAACTTTAAAGGCGATTTTCTTAATATTTAGATTTTTTTGCACCCTCAGATTCCAGATTAAGATGCCAGATATTGCTTATTTATTCAGCTTTCAGACGATGTATAAATTTAATTTAAAGTAATTGACCATTATGACTGGTTTTGTGGTCTAGGGTAACATTTGGAAATATTTATTACAACTTAACTAAATTAATGACAATAATATTACAAAATGATTACCATAAAACTATGGTAATAATGCTATCTAGATCTATTATTAAAGATTTAAATTGTTAGTTTACTTTTTCTCCTACAGTGTGTTGTCAATGGCTCAGAGGTACTTGTATATAATGTTTTTTTTTTTTCTATTTGGTTGTGTAATTGTTTGGGTGAGGAAGCCATATTTCCTTCATTCTTTTGAGGATTTTTTTGGTGGGAGGTCATGGTGAAAGATGCCTGAAAACTCTTACTGATTGGGTTGGAATCATCTTAAATCTTTGTACAATATACAAGGTTAGGTCTGTCCATATGTAATGCTTATTTGAGGTAGTTTTTACACAAGATATACTCAAATAAGCATGATATTATTATGGTCAGAGTGAAATTCTAGTAAAATTGAATGCATTTTGCAAGGCATTGTCCATTGTTTCTCCTTTTCCTGTATGCCCAGGGTTTAATGGTACTATTTATGGGCGTCTCTTTCAAGATTTTGGACCTTTTATTATACTGTTTTCTTTCCTCTATTAGTCTTATAGATGCCACTCACAAAGATGTTGACGTTCTTCTGCTGTTGTCCAACTCTGCTTATTATGTAGCCTAGTAAGTGCAATCTCACCCAATGTTTGTTTTTTAAAATAAGAAATCATTTTTCTTGGCATTGGTTTAGTAATGCAACTCCACCCTAATGCTGTTGCTATTTAGTTATGATGAAGAGGCGGACAAAGTCAACCAGTATCAGAGACTAAGTTTAGAAGGACTTGAAAAGATCGAAATTGGTAAGAGCTTGTAGATAAACTTGTGGGTGTAATTTTTGTCCTATTAAGTAAAATGTTCTGTGATTTTCATGACTGTTTGCCAATGTTGGCTTTTTTCAGGTCCAGAACCGACTCTTTTTGGAAAGCCTAAATACTGCTGCATGCGGCTGCACTATAAGAACGGGGAGACGAGTGGTTACTTCCATACGCTGAGGGCTGTCACACGAAATCCAGAGGATGATGGAAAAGGTTTGTGCTGGGAAACCATGGCACTAGTTGTGCATTGCGTAATTCTGTGATTGGCATTATGGGTTAAGTTGGTAAAAGATATAACTTGGCTGTCTGTATCCTGATGTAGCTTGAAAGGTTTTGTGTTTGTGTTAAATAATTTATCTGTTCCTCTGCACTTGTTGGATTGTTTGCATTTCAGACACACTCCAATGCATTGCGGAAATGCTTCGTATTACAAAGCAAGCTATGGGGCTTGACGTCCAAATTGTTGAGAAGAAACTAGAGAGGTAAAAGGACAAAAAAACTTTTGTTAGTTGCTTCAGAAGACTTAAGGATTAGTTCACTTGCAGAATAAAATGTTTCTGATGATTTATTCACCCCCATGTCATCCAAAATGTTCATGTCTTTCTTTTTTCAGTCGAAAAAAAGGTTTTTGACAAACATTCCAGGATTTTTCTCCAAATAGTGGACTTTAATGGGGATCAACGGGTTGATGGTCCAAATCGCAGTTTCAGTGCAGCTTCAAATGATCCCAGACGAAGAATAAGGGTCTTATCTAGTGAAACGATTGCTCATTTTCTGAAAAAAATATATAAACAATACATTGTATTTGTCAAAATGATTGATTTTTCCTTTATGCCAAAAATCATTAGGATATTAAGTAAAGATCATGTTCCATGAAGATATTTTGTAAATTTACTACCATAAATATATCAAAATTTCATTTTTGATTAGTAATATGCATTGCTACAAACTTCATTTGGACAACTTTAAAGGCGATTTTTCTCAATATTTAGATTTTTTTTGCACCCTCAGATTCCAGATTTTCAAATAGTTGTATCTCGGCCAAATATTGTCTTATCCTAACAAACCATACATCAATGGAAAGCTTATTTCTTTAGCTTTTAGGTTATCATGCATTTATGTAGTCACTTTGAAAAAATAACATGTGATGTAGGCGGAAGTACTGACCGAGTGTTTACAAAGCAAACGTGCAAAGAAAATCAAGCCTTTACAAAACGAGGTAAAACAACAATGTTAGAACGATTTTGAAATTTTATAAGAAAAGTAAGATAAGTTTTTCACACTACCCTACCTTTTTGAATTTAAGTACACTGACTAAGAACTAACCACGCGTGACCTTTCCAATGTGATTATGAAATGTGTGAAGTCATGGACTAAAACACTTATTCCTCATCTGGGATCGTGCAGAGCCCTTTGAAGCTGCTTTGAAACTGCAATTTGGACCTTAACCCCGTTGATCCCCATTAAAGTTTGGTTCAGGCTTGTGTGAACATCTTATTTAATGTTTTTTTCATGTTAAGACAACAAAAACTAAACCAATTTCAGTCGAATGTGTTTTTTGTGCTATTTTGAACAAAGCCAAATTGTGCTGGATTGTTGGTTGTTGATTAATCTTGCTTTAATTGCATTCTTTCAGGAGACACAGCAAACCACATGAGGATATAATGGGAATACAAGGGAAAGCCGTGGACCAAGTCCTTGGGTCTGGTTTGGCTCAAGGCAAAAGTTTCCTCATGAACAAGTTTTCAACACTAAACCAGAAAGTAAAGCAGACAAAGACTAATGTCAACATTGGAAACTTCAAGCCCTTGGGGAAACTAGGGACCTTCTCAAAGCCTGAGGTCAAAGTGAACTTCCTCAAGCCAAATTTGCATATGAACCTCTGGAAATCAGACAGCAGTTTAGAGACCCATGATGGCAATATGGGTTCAGCAGCCCTGAAAGACCATAACGATGGCCATTCTTCAGAAATTTCCGATTCTGATTCGTACAACTCTGACGAGCAGCCTTGTTCAGGCTCTCGGGAGAACGTAGACTACGTGCTTCCTAGCTGTGGAATTGTAGCATCTGCACCACGACTTAGCAGTCGCTCGCAGTCAATTGGCAGTGTCGAGATTGCAGTGCCCTCTGTCATCCGAGTCACAGGCTGTGACGACAAGACAGCAGATAGCTTGTCAGTCGGCCCGGATGGCCAGTCTCCAGGGTCTGCCTCAGTGGCAGAGGAAGCCATTTTGATTGACTTTGGAACGCCTATTGACGCGTACTGCCACCAATTCGTCCAGGATGCCAAGACCAAACCAATAGAGGTGTTTGAGGAAGTGGCTCCAGCACCTAAACCACAAGCGCCTCAAGCTCCCTCAGCTCCAGACGCAAAACTGGGGTCTTCAAATTCTCAACCACAGCTTCCTCGTCCATCTCAGCTTGAGGTAGAGTCATCCGTCCACGGGGCAAATCTCCTGACTGTTCAGCCTGCAGGCTCCGCCACATCATGCGGGTCACACAAGAGCCTGGAAGGCATTACAGGACCATCACCTGGAGACAGCAATGGAAGCCGCGTTGTGTCACCCTTCGCAAAGATCAGAAGCTCCATGGTGCAGGTGGCTAGTTTAACCCAGGCTGGACTTACCCAAGGCATTAACTTTGCTGTAGCAAAAGTTCAGAAAAGCCCAGAACCAGACGCTGTCAACGAAACCCAAGAGAATGAATTGCGTGCAATGTTTACACAGTGCCAGACCAGGATCATTCAGATATAACGTGCTTTGATGTATTTTAATGTTAGATCGTGACTTCCAGTACAGTAACGGTAGCGTAAGCTCACTAAAGTCAAACCACACTCCTAATTTCCTCTCCAGTTAAAGGGTTAGTTCAACCAAAAATGAAAATTAGCCCATGATTTACTCACCCTCATGATATCCTATGTGTATTTGCATTCTCCTTTCAGACGAATTCAGTTAGAGTTATTTTAAATATTATCCTGGCTCTTTCAAGCTTGATAATGGCAGTAGGCGGGTGTTTCTGTTCAACAGTCCGAATGAAGTCCAATAGTAGAAGTGCATCCATCCATAATAAAAAGTACCTCACACAGCTCCAGGGGGTGAATAAAAGCCTCCTGTAGCAAATCAATGCATTTTTGTAAGAAAAATATCCAGATTTAAAACATAATATTCACTTGCGCTAACTGACGTACATGGAAGCCGTTCCCGGCGGATGACGTAGGACGTATTTATTGCGAATATGCCGGTGAAAGCAAAACAAAACAATGGTCACGAATTAGAAGTACAAAATGAGGATTTGTAAAAAAAAAAATGTCGGAGGATTCTGATATAAGCCAAAAGGGAGACTTCCTTTGCTCCTGTAAACAAATGTTGGTTTTCGCAATATCAGCCCGGAACGGCTTCTCTGTTAGTGCAAGTTAGATAAAAGTGTTTTAAATATGAATATTTTTCTTACAAAAACACAGAAATTTACCAAAGTAGGCATTTATTCACCTCTTGGAGCTGTGTGTGAGGCACTTTTTATTATGGATGGATGCACTTTATTGGACTTCTTTTGGACTGCTGAACAGAAACACCCGCCCACTGCCATTATAAAGCTTGGAGGAGCCAGGACAATTTTTAATATAACTCTAATTGTATTCATCTGAAAGAAGAAAGTCATATACATATAGGATGCCTTGAGGGTGAGTAAATCATAGGCTAATTTTTTAAATTTGGATGAACTAACCCTTTAACCAAACCAAAGTTTACAGCCAGTGTTGAGTAGTAAGTAGTACGAATAACCCGACCAAGTCAAAACCTAAACATCTATATATTGCTGGATGCATGTTAAGACGTAACTGAAGTAGATTAGGACAGGCAAGTTTTATTGCACATCAAAACCCAAGACCTAGATGTCATGTGACCCCATTTGTGCAGTAAAATTCACTGGCTGTCGTAGCTGTAACTAAAACCTTTTTCCAATTGGAATATCTATCAGTGGGCGCTTAATATTTCACAATATTTACACATCCACATCGTACAGTTATATGGATATTTTGATGTGGTGTTTGTCCTAAAAATATACCAAAATAGGACCAGAATAGTTGTGTAGGATCTATGGTCAAATAATATTATTCAACTGTAAGTATTGTATGTAAGTACTGTAGCAGTTTAGAACTCTCCAATTAATATGTTTATAGACAGAGAATTATATTTAAATGCTTTTAAGTTTATAATCATAGCTGACTGAAACAAGACGCCTCCGGTTCTTTCGGGCCCTGTTGATGCTATCATGCAACACATGTTTATTTTGAGAAAAGTCTCCGTCTTAGATTTTTACATCTACGTCTTTTTTTTTTCAGTTGTATGCGAGGGATAATGTTACGGTGGTTTGCTGATATCTGAAAATGCTCTGCTTGCATTCATATGCACAACGAATTTTGACTGATATTTGACACAGGTCTGATGCAAGGTACCCACGAAAACATTTTGCACTCCTAAATGGCAAGAGCAAGCCTTACCAAATTGCTAAATGCAGGTTTTTGACAAGTCTACCTATAAACCTGATTTCATTCAAGTCATTCAGGTTACATTTTTATGTCCTGTCTATTGTATCTATGCTGTTAGATTCGCTTTGGCTTAAAGGTCATTTGGTTTAAAATTGAGAACATCTTTTGAAGTTGCCTTATCTCACATTCTAGATTTGGAAAAAAAATATCAAGCCTTACTCAGTGATATCCACTGGATCATATTTTAATTATGCATTAGTTACCGTTGTTCAAGTGTACCAAGAAACTCAAAATGGTATCTAATATATCTTACGGGCTAAATAATATCAAAAATTCTGAATGAGACACTGTGATCTCACAAGAACGTTATATTGGCCTAAGCGCTGGTTTATCATCTCTTCTCAAACTCACCATGAGCTTTGTTTCTCACACACATCATTTTCTCACATGTTCTGTAGCATAGAGTGCTGTGCAAGGCAGTGGGTTGCACAATGTTCTTGCGGTGCACACATTCAGACATTCCTAGAGCTGGTACGTGGTTTTGATAACCTTCCGAGACTGGAAATGTCTGAGCTTTAATATATAGTGGCTGTTATGCAATAGTGATAAATACATGCGCAGTAGTTTTGGTGGTAAGCTGACCTTTGTTACTTTTTTTTTTTTTTTTAACTATTTAAGATGGCATGCACTGGACTGCACTCTGTTGTTTGCTTTGAACTTAAAACGTTGTTCTTTGGCAGAGGTTTACGCTGAGGATCTTTAAACATTCCTCTTGTTTTGGAGGTGGGGTAGATTATGTTTCTGGGTGTTGTATGAATTTTTAATTTTCTATGCATAAAGACTTACACTGTCCTTGTGGTTGTTCCCCCATGTTGCAATTTGTCACAAAGTGCTTTTGAATCCACTTTTTGTTTTCAGTGTTTGTAACTGAACTGACATGTATCATATTACATTTTGTGTAACAGTCTTTTGTTTGTAAATCATGTTCAGCTTCTGCCCGTTTGATAGAACGTTGTCCTCCATCAATGTTTGTGAGTTGTTTTCATCCATTGTACCTTAACATTTTATTGCAGAGTATTTATTCAAAATTCATATTCTCAAGCTTATTCCCCAGTATTTTCCTATGTTAATAATAATTATGTAAACTGCTGTATTTTAAAATGTTGTGGGATGTGCCTGGGAGGATTTTTAAGTAAATATTTAAAACTAAAAAATGTGATTTTTGATTCATTTGCAGCTTTGATTACAAATGGTGTAGAATATAAGCTTATTTTAAGTGCTGGGCAAACGATTAATCATGATTAATCGCATCCAAAATAGGTTTTTGTTTATATACACAGCTGCTCAAAAGTTTTGGACCTGTAAGATTTTTAATGTTTCCAAAGTTCAATTTATTTGATAAAAAAATACAGAAAATGATGAATAAAAAGTTAAAAAGAACAGCATTTATTCAAAATAGAAATCTTCTAAAAATAAAAAGTCTTTACTATCACTTTTTATCAATTTAACACATCCTTGCTATATAAAAGTATTAATTTCTTTCAAAGAGAGAACAAAATAAAATAAAAATTACTGACCCAAATCTTTGAGCGAGTTGTTTATCTTTACAAAAGTTTTCTGTTTTAAATAAATGCTGTTCTTTTTAATGTTTTATCAAAGAATCCTAAAAAAAAAAAAGTATCATGTGACACTGAATACTGGAGTAATAATGCTGAAAATTCAGCTTTGCATCACAGGAATTAATTATATTTTAAAGTATATTAAAATAGAAAACCACTATTTTAAATTGCATTAACATTTCACAATATTACATTTTTTTCTCTGTATTTTTAAATCAAATAAATGCAGACTTGAGAAAAGTATCCTTTTAAAAGCATCAAAAATCTTACAGATGAGTTTTCTCACCAAACACTGCAGATATCACTTGAGGAATGTTTTTTTCCTAGCACTTCACCCACAGATCTCACTGTAACCTCTCCTTACAGCGTCAGTATGTGGCTCCTCCCAGTGAAGTTTTCTTAATTGCTCTGAGCTACACTGTATTACATTCTTTGCATTCAGATGCAGTCTGAGAGGGTTGTGACTTCTCCAGTCAGGTTCTAAAACAGAGGAATTGCCTGGCGTTGCATTGCTCAAGACATTCAACATAAACATGTCAGCACTGGCACTTTCAGGCCTTTGCTGTTTTTAACTCTAAACATGCTCACGACCCTTCTTGTAAAGCTGTTTTTAACTACATGATTTTAATTCATAGCAATATATCAGAACAACAGGGTCCATAATTGTTGAAATATATCACTATTGCTAACTGACATTCCCATAATTGGCAATATGTTACAGCATTAAATATCATTAACGTATAATTTTGATTTGTATTGTAAATGTAATGTTTAAGTGAATGTCTTAAGAAGCACAGGGTATATTTGTAGCAATAGCCAACAATACATTGTATGGGTCAAAATGATACATTTTATGCCAAAAATCACAAGTAAAGATCATGTTCTATGAAGATATTTGGTACATTTTCTACCATAAATTTATTAAAACTAAATTTTTCATTAGTAATAGAATTTCATTTGGACAAATTTAAAGGCATTTTCTCAGTATTTAAATGTTTTTTTTTTGTTTTTGAACCCTCAGATTACAGATTTTTAAATATATGTATCTCAGACAAATATTGTCCAATTTAAAAAAACAAACTCTTATGACTGGTTAATCAGGTAATCGGTCGATGATTCTGACAATTGTGTGCACTGGACCCCTAGGGCCTCATTTATAAAATGTTGCGCAGAAACCATCCTTAATTTGATCTTAAAGGAGTAGTTCACTTTCAGAACAAAAATTTACAGATAATGTACTCACCCCCTTGTCATCCGAGACGTTCATGTCTTTCTTTCTTCAGTCGTGAAGAAATTATGTTTTTTGAGGAAACATTTTAGGATTTGTCTCCATATAATAGACTTCTATGGTGCCCCCGAGTTTGAACTTCCAAAATGCAGTTTAAATGCAGCTTCAAAGGGCTCTAAATGACCCCAGTCGAGGAAAAAGGGTCTTATCTAGCGAACCGATCGGTTATTTTCTAAAAACATTTACAATTTATATACTTTTTAATCTCTACTCAAGAGTACACACAGAGCTAGACAAGATGAGCATTTGAGGTTAAAAAGTATATGAATTGTAATTTTTTTTTTTAGAAAATAATTGATCGTTTCGCTAGATAAGACCTTTCTTTCCTTGGCTGTGATCGTTTAGAGCCCTTTGAAACTGCATTTTGGAAGTTCAAACTCGGGGGCACCATAGAGGTCCATTATATGGAGAGAAATCCTGAAACATTTTCCTCAAAAAACATAACTTCTTCACGACTGAAGAAAGAAAGACATGAACATCTTGGAAGACAAGGGGGTGAGTGCATTATCTGCAAATTTTTGTTCTGAAAGTGAACTACTCCTTTAAGATCATCTCTCAAATATCAAAATCAAATGTATAACCCACGGGAGAAAATCAACCCGCCGCAACAGTTTAAAATGCAGCCCAATTCCGTGGAAAAAATGCGGATTTGGCAAACCTACATCCAACATGAGCTGGATCCAAAGCGATTTAAATACTCTGCATATTGATAGCGACTTCGTGATGCGTGAAAATTACTTTCAATAGTAGATTGTTTGCAGGAGCGGGATTAAAAAAACAATCCCGCGCAAGGCTTTAATACAAAAACGCACACAATGAATAACGACTGTAGAAAGCAAAAGCCGAATGCCGGACATTTTGGGCGATTTTGGAATTCCGGCCGGGCGAATTTTTTTCAAGTCCAAAAAAAGGACATGTCTCTGGAGAAAACAGAGCTACCGCACACATGGAAGTTCAAAGATAATGTTCTAAAGATGGTGACGTGCTTGTTTCTCTAAAGATTTGTCTTAATAATAAACCAGTTACCCGGATGCGCAGACATATTGTCAAAACTTAGATGTAAACAGCATGAATATGTTGTTCTGCTAAATTATGCTGTCGTAACCATGGAAAATATGCGTGGAAGCTGCTAAATCATATAGAGAGAGGACTTAGTTAGCAGGAAAGAGCACAATATTTTGACAAACTAAAGTTAATAGGTGGTAAAGATACGTATGAGCAGTATTAAGATATTAGCCTAATATTTCACCTACCTGACTGGAAATAAGAACAAACACAAATGTTTCAAGATTCTTGCTCGGGAAATCCTGGTTCAGTTTGGCCAACCACAAATGCGTTTTGTTTCTCAGACAATTTTTGCACTCTTCTCCTTTATTTGTTAAAACATTTGGCAGTCTATAGTACGCCAAATGTTTTTCCCAGTCCAACCGATTAGTACAGGCCAAAACGTGACAATAACTGACCATTTTCAGTTTCATTTGGTTCATAGGCATTTTACATTCAGTACCACCAATATGGCTGTAAGATGACGCTTCGTGAAAACACTCAGTGCAGAGATGGAGTTTGAGACTCTCCACACATGTAAAAGCATTTCCTGAGAACGGTGCCAATCTCTGAGTAGTAATTGAATCGTAGCATTTGTGAATAGGTTTATTATATCATGCAGCCTTGGAAAATGGTGACTCTACATGGATTTTTGAAAGTTGAGTACTTGATTTGATTAAGGAATGGTGACAGCTCTAAATAAAGTGCTGCTATTCAACATTAAGACTATATACAAAGTTCTCAAAACTTTATTTTTCCTAATACCCTTGTGCCATAAGTGTACATATTTGCCTAAGTAATGTATACATTGTCACATGTTTGCATCTACATATAAACAATGCACAATGCAAGTATCAAAAACAAAATTTAACAATGCAAACGTTGAACATCTACTTCATCAGTGTCTGTAAGTATTCCCATGTTTAAAATGAAGTAAAAAAAAAAAAAAAAAAAGAACTGTACAACAGGTCATATGCCATATGAAAACATTACATTTTAATCCAAAATATAAACAAGTATGGTAACTGTTGAAGTATATGTAAATAGTAATATATTTTAAGGCTCATTTCCGTTCATACATTTCTGCTGCTGTGTTCGACTTATTCTCAAGGCCTCTAGCTGCTTGGCTTTCATCCAGCCATCTCTGGAGAGTGTGTTTTGCCCATGACTTAATGAGAGCAACCTGAAACAGAATCCAAATTAGGATTTAATTTTATGGTTAACATGACTAGATTAGTTGTGAAATTAGTTGCGAATTTCAAAACTCACCTCGCAACAACCAGAAGCCTATGGAGGTCTTCGCCAGACATACTCTGAGGGTCATCTTTTCGCATCTCTACAAAGTCCTCTTCTACTGCCTACAGATCAGGAACGCCAAGCATGAGGTAAGACATTTCATCACACACAATCATATTCAAATTGTTTCAGAACTAGTGTTAATATTGGCAGTCTTTTTTTTTTCAAATGTACTTAGTTATCATATTTAGTTAACCTTGTCCTGTTTTTGTTTAGTCAAGTTTTAGTCAACTAAATGATTTATTACAGTCTATTTAAATTGAAAAAAAGGGGGAGAAAATGTATCCTTCTAACAGAAGCTCTGATTTGGGGATTTGAACTCTTGATATCTGGCAACTGCACACATGAAAGCTCACGTAGTAGAGGCGTGTACAACAGTCAGCAGTAATATTATCAATTTTTTTTTTTGACAAATAAAAATACATTTTGGTATAGTTTTAATTTTTGAAAATACTCTTTAGCCTCGTCTTTTTTCGTCAACAATACTGTAAGCATGGTTGCCAGATCACCAATTTTAAGCAAAATACAGGTCAGAAAGGGTATCCTTTTAACAGAGAAGCTTTGATTTGGGGATTTTGAATTCTTGATATCTGGCAACCACACATGAAAGCTCACGTAGCAGAGGTGTGTACAACAGTCGGCAATAAAATTTTGTCTGTTTTTGTTTTCGACGAAAATAAAAATACATTTTGGTATAGTTTTTATTTTTGAAAATACACTTTAGCCTCGTCTTTTTTTGTCAACGATACTGTGAGCGTGGTTGCCAGATCACAAATTTTAAGCAAAATACAGGTCAGAAAAGGTATCTTTTTAACAGAGAAGAAATGAAAGCTCACATAGTAGAGGCTGGTACAACAGTCCGCAATAATATTTTGTCTGAAAACACTTTAGTCTCGTCAACGAACATTTTTCGTCTCAGTTTTTGCTAACAAAATTAATTCCACACTGAACTGACTTGAGCGGAATCTTCTTTAGATCAACTTTATAGCTGAAATTGTATTCATTTCACAGCTGAAGAACTTTGAAACATTAAAACTGTTGTTTTCTTATTACTGTGAAGCTGCTTTAAAACAATCTCTACTGTATAAAGTACTATAAATATAAAGATGCCTTGAGAAGTTTCTGACCTTTGTGATCTCATCCGAAATCGTGTAGTTCAGAGCACGTGCCACGCTCAGATAGATGCGATACTTGTTCAGCTGAGATGAAACCTGCGCCACCTGCACGGCACACAGGTACTCCTCCAGGTTCGGTGGGTTCAGGGTGGGCCGCAGGTGAACCTGACAGTCAGACTAAGAAAGCAAAGAAGAAAATCTCAGCAAGGAGTCATTTAAAAGCTGCATTTTCTAATGTGCCTAATGTGTTTTTAAAATGACTGAGCTCTGGTATTTCAAGTTCTCGTTTGTAGAAATGTCAGAAGCCATTAAGGAGTCATTAAACTACTCCTAACAGTCCTTCAGTGCCTTTTTAAAAAACTGTGTTTCTGAGCTTCGTGCTATTAAATAAGTGGCCTGTCCTGGCCTCTCCCTCTAATGTCCTTGTGGTAGAGTCGCCGCCATGGCAACTAGAGAGAGCTGACGTACAGGAATAGCACAGCACATTCCACAGGCTGTTAGCATCACAGCAGAGCCACGATTAGAGCCCAGCCAGGGAGCTGACGACAACCCTGTGGACTGTGATGGAAATATTAGGCTGTCTTTACAACTGCCCGATGGAAACAACTCCCATGAGAGAGGCATTCAACCCAAGTCATTTTCACCTGTTGGAAATTAAGATGCCAGGCTCTCTAATTCGGCCAAATACATGTGGGCAATATTTAATAATAAAACACTGAAGAGACTCAGGGCTGATGTTCTTACCGGGAGGAGCGATCGGCCCTCAGATGCGATAAGCACGTTAATATTGCAGGGGAATTCCATCTGATGGTAGTTGAAGTCGTAATCAACCTTCTGCCAGGAGATCAGGTTCCCCAGCGCGGTGATGTTTCGCACACCTACACCCGGGACAGACAGTACAATGCTTCATGTCTCTATGATAAATACAACGACTGAACAACACAAAGCAATACGGTCTGAAAGGAAATGCCTGCTACTGCAGAAAAGGATGTTTACTCTTCCTTCAGGCACGCAACTGTCTCTGATAGAGATTAGATAAGTGCATTGATATTAACACAGAATGTCAAGGTTATTGATGGCGACTCTCGATTGTAAAGGCAAGACTGCTCTACGCCTGCTCAAAATTCACGATGCCGCATAAAATCCAGATTCAATTATTCCTGCTCTGACCCACCTTATCAAAACATTGAAGTATCAATATACAGTTGTAATTGCTCTGTAAATGCATTCATGCAACCTCTGAGCAGCATTAAACAGTCTGTTGAATAAAGTCGTTAAGGAGAAGTTCACTTCCAGAACAAACAAACAAAAAAAAAATTACAGATAAAATTACTCACCCCATTGTCATCCAAGATGTTCATGTCTTTCTTTCTTCAGTCATAAAGAAATTATGTTTGAGGAAAACATTTCAGGGTTCCTCTCCATATAGTGGACTTCTATGGTGCCTGTGAGTTTGAACTACCAAAATGCAGTTTAAATGCAGCTTCAAAAGGCTCTAAACGATCCCAGCCCGTGAAGAAAGGTCTTATCTAGCGAAACGATTTGTCATTTTTTTTTTTTTTTAAGAAAGTAACCATTTATACACTTTTTAACCTCAAATGCTCATCTTGACTAGCTCTGCGTGTACACTGTATTCCGGTTCAACACAGTTGGGGTATGTCGATAAACTCCCATCTGATTTTCTCCTCCAACTTCAAAGAAAATAAAAATGAAAGAAATAAAAGAAAATAACCAATTGTTTCGCTAGATAAGAACCTTCTTCCTCAGCTGGGATCATTTAGGACCCTTTGAAGCTGCATTTAAATGGCATTTTGGAAGTTTAAACTCTCGGGCACCATAGAAGTCCACTAGGCTATATAGAGAGAAATCCTGAAATGTCTTCCTCAAAAAACAATTTCTTTACAACTGAAGAAAGAAAGACATGAACATCTTAGATGACAAGGGAGTGAGTAAATTATCTGTAAAAAAATGTAACTTTAATTTTGTTTTCTTTGCCCCCAAAAAAATGATTCTCATAGCTTCATAAAAATAAGGTTGAACCATTGATGTCACATGGACTACTTTAACAATGTCCTTACTACCTTTCTGAGTCTTGAACGTGCATTGTGTTGCTGTCTATGCAGGGTCAGAAAGCTTGGATTTCATCAATAATATCTTAATTTGCGTTTTGAAGATGAAGAAAGGTCTTGCCGGTTTGGTACGACATGAGTAATGAATGACAGAATTAAAATTTTTGGATGAACTAACAGGATGACTGACTGAGCAGTGACTATGATTAAAAATAGATTATAAGGTTGCGTGTAAATGTAGCTAAAGTGGTGTCAGACTTTTGGGCTCCTACTGTAAGTCTAGTCAGCACAGTACTTTTCCCTGCTATAATCAGTGCTCTCACCTGTGGCGTCCAGTTGGCCTTGCTCCAGCTGTGTCTCGTCCAGAAACAATGATGTGTTATTGGCCAGCTGAAGAGTCCCACTCACCAGGCGGTTGGCTGTGTAATCTTTCCGGGGCACCATCTTTTGATTGTTCATGTTATGCAGGCTCATGCATAGCCGGTATGACTAGCAAGAAAGGGGAATCAGGTTTCAAAGTAGTAGTAATGGCAGCTACTACTATTAAAGAAATATGTGACCCTGGACCACAAAACCAGTCTTAAGTCGCTGGGGTATATTTGTAGCAATAGCCAAAAATACATTGTATGGGTCAAAATTATTGATTTTTCTTTTATGCCAAAAATCATTAGGAAATTAAGTAAAGATCATGTTCCATGAAGATTTTTTGTAAAATTCCTACTGTAAACATATCAAAATGTAATTTTTGATTAGTAATATGCATTGTTAAGTACTTAATTTGGACAACTTTAAAGGTGATTTATTTGCACCCTCAGATTGCAGATTTTCAAATAGATGTATCTCAGCCAAATATTGCCCTATCCTAACAAACCATACATCAATAAAAAGCTTATTTATTGAGCTTTCATATGATATACATCTTTTTGTTTTGTAAAATTTAACCTTATGACTGGTTTTGTGGTCCAGGGTCACATATAGTAGGGATGCTCATATTGACCATTTAACCGTTAACCGACAGTAAGAATTTTAACCAATTACTACTATCAGTTAAACGGTTTAATTATTTTTTTCGATTTTTATTTATTATTTTTTTACGTTTGCTGCATGGTGAAAGAAAAAAATAATGTTTACTCACGGGCGCGTGTCGAGTGCGGCTGTTCAGACATATTTTGCAGAGTAAGCATGGATCCGTGAATAAATGTATTCAAATTCTGAATTATAGTCTAAAAAGTGTGCGCGCCCCTTACAATCACTGGAAAGCTGTCACTCATACATTACTGTAGTTAATCGCTACCTCACAGAGTTAATAAAAAGTAATTAAATAACCTTTACACTGTACAATTAATCTCTTATTTATATCATGTCTTCACTTTCTTTGTTTTAATGAGAGAGTTCGCGGACGTGTAAAAATCAGCAGAACTGAAACCGGCACTTTGAGTGGTGAGTGGATTGTAACATAGCCGCCTCCGATTGGCCACTGCGATAATGGAATCTACAGATATGTCTGTGATTGGCTATTGAACGCTGTGAAAACAGGTTTCTCCACATATGACCAGTGGATGAAAAAACCCGAAGCGCAAATTGAAAGGATTTGTGATGTGTTTTTGTCGCGGATCTAAGAGTTAACAGACAGCGTTCCAGTCTATCTGTACAGCATGTCGACATGTTAAAAACCATGGCAGTAACCAGGGTTTGAAAATTAGTGAGGTCCGAAGTAAGGTGTTAAGAATTGTGCTATAATAACACCCACAAATGTACTTCATATGGCCTAGCGTCAGAAAAAACAGAATTACGTTTGTTGTTTCTTTGACACCCACTCAAAACGTCTTTGCGACCCACCAGTTGAGAAACACTGCTTTAATTGATGTTTTTTGATGACTTAAGGTTAACTAAAGAGCATGAGACGTCTTCCTGCTGGCCAGTAACGTTACCGTTATTTGGCATAGCAGCCTATTTTATTCTGTAACAAACAGATTTGTATTATGCTATTGTTTTTGATAGTGTTATGCATTTCTTTCAGATATTAAAGATGATCACTGCATTTGTCTTTCTGATTGTGGTATCTTCCTGTCAGCAATTAAGTTACAGATTGTCTATAAGCTTTTTTTAATGATTGTACAATGTTGCCAGATTTTGCTACGAAAAACAAGCAATTACAAAAAGAAAGAAAAAGATATCCGAAATAAGTTCAAAGCTTGTGTTTTGTAAATAAGATTAATATATCACTAACACCAACGTTCAACTTTCCACTTTATAAACGTCCCAAAGTGTCACACTAAATTGGAAAAACGAGTCAAAAAACACGTGTAATAGGTGGATCTGGCAACAAACAGAGGCTGCACCCACGCTCTCAAGCCCCGTTCACTGCGTTAGCTTCTCGTAGCAACATGAATTGCAAACTCTTGTGATATGAGGTGGTTTAAATGGCTAAATAATCATTCAGAGAGCTTGACATTTTATTTTTGAATATAAAAAAAGACTGAGGTCCGGTGACCTCATAGCTGGCTACGGCCGTGTAGGTACACTGAGGTACAGGCTGGTCTGCTATATATTTTAATGTCCGACGAGAAGAATAAGACCGGTACTGTTCTTCAAAGCGCTTAGAAGGATTCAGTGTGTTTTAGTTTTGTCATCTTAATTAGGTAGTTATTTAATTTATACATATTTAGTGTAGGCCTATTTATATTATTCTTTTTTTTCCATTCTGATTTTCTCTGTTCTCAGAACCGCTGCTGATGCGTGATAATTTGAGTATATATGAATGCAGTTTTTGTTGTTGCTCTGTATGCTGCTGTTTGCACGTTAAAATAAAACATTTGTTTGTATTTTTAATGTATCATCACAGATACTCGTGCATTCTATTTTTATTTTAAACAAATTTATTATTCTAATTTTAACAGTTAACGGTTAATGTTCGGATAACGAGCAGCGGTTGTCGGTCAGGAAAATTAACCGAAATGAGCATCCCTAAAATATAGTCAAATCAAAAATTATTCAGACAGCAGATATAATTTTTGATTTTTTGTTTTACTAGTGGGTGCAGGACACTATAGTTAATTTACATAAGTGAGGATAGCAAAATAAGTAAACTGTGACATATTATACCCAAAAACTGAAAACAATGAGACCAAACATTCTTCAGACACTTTGACTTGACCATGTTTTGCTTAAGTGTTTTTTTCTTTAATTGCTAATCTGACCTTTTTACACCACATACTGAACAAGATTAAGCATTGCTGTGTAATTGGTCAACAAAGTACTGAGTTGTGCAAATATTGTCATATTAACAGTTGTCTGAATTTTTGGTTGATTATAATCTATTATATAACATTCTATCAAAGTTATCGGACATTATCAAGATGAATTTGTTCTGACAGAGTTCTTGTCATATTTTATTACCATTTTCTAAACTATAGCGAATAAACTGATAATGTGAGAAATGTTGAAAGTGCCTGAATCAATTTTGGTTTGACTGTATAACTTGAAGCACAATTTGGTTAACTTACAGATGGCACAAGCTGTTGGATGACCTTGTGGAGATGCTCAGTGTATGGAGAGCTGTGAGGACAGCCACTGAGATTCAAGGTGAATTTGCCTAAAGGAAGTACATCCCGTCTGCTGTATCTGCAATAAAAACAGCGCAAACTTTATGATGTGTAATTTAAAGGACTATGGAGAATTGTGTTTGCGCATTAAACACGTCACTCTCTTTAAAGAGGAAAACATGTGGCATCGGACTTTGCACACAATGCCACAAAATAAATATTAATGCTTTAAATTTGAGCTATGAATTAAACAGGGACTAATGTTATCAAAAGGCATCAACTCTACTCAAACTTCAGACATTCAACAAAGCCACTCAATAAGAAAATGAGACACGTACACATTGGAGATGAGATGGAGAATAAGATACTCTGCAGCGAGTGAATCCCCCATCAGGACATGTGTGAAGTAGGTGAGCAGCTCTGCTCGGACTGAAGGCAGTTCCCCAAGAGCACTGCTTAAATCTGAAGACGGCATACACAAACATACATCAACAACTGTTAGAATAGTAGGGCTGACGTAATACAAAATTTCAATAGTTGATGCCATTGCTAATAAAAAGTTTAATTTTACAAGAAAAAAAACAACAACAATCCAATGACTTAATTTTATTTATTTTTAATATTTAACAAGAAATGTATTAGAAATTGGTTTTTGTTCAAGTAAACAAGCAATTAAGAACAGTGATTTTTTATTTGAATCTTAATATTTTTGTTTAATATTAATGACATAATAAACAGCAGCAGCTTTGTTTAACTGTGTTTACACCAGTGATGTTAATGTAAAAAACTAAATCTATTAATAGTCACATTTACTGAAACAATGCTAAAATTAAATAAAATTACACAAATTTAAATAAAGTTTTTGAAGAAATGAAAAAAAAAAAGAACAAAATTAAAAACGAATATGTAATAAAAAAATAAAATAAAAATGGCTGATACAAATTGTATTAAATATTAAAATAGAATATAAATAATACACACAAAAAATAAACAAAATGAAAATTCTGTGCCGAAATGAAAACAAAAAATTCTGGACACACTTTGGTGACAACCAAAACTGAAAATGCTTTTTAATAATTATTTACTATTTAAATAAATAATATACTTCTTTCTTTAACTACATTTTAATGAGACTGAAAAAAAAAACTGGTCATCCAGCCTGGTCTTAGCTGATCAGCAGGCTAGTTTTAGGGGGGTTTTGGCTACTTTCTTAGCTGGAGTGACCAGCTAAAACCAGCTATTTCCAGTTTAAACTGGCTAATGCATCATGTTTCCTTCTGGAGCATCAGTGAGCGTTTGAACCTTCTGCAATAGTTGCATATGAGTCCCTCAGTTGCCCTCAGTGTGAAAAGATAGATCTCAAAATAGTATAGTATAGTATATAGTCATTGTTGGAAAGGGTTCAAATACACAAAAATGTTGAAAAACCAAAGAGTTTGTGGGACCTGAAGGATTTTTCTGAAGAACAGCGGGCAGTTTAACTGTTCAGGACAAACAAGGGACTCATGAACAACTATCAATAAACTGGGTAACAACACAGTATTAAGAATCAAGTGTATGTAAACTTTTGAACGGGGTCATTTTTATAAATTCAACTTATTTTTTCTTGTGGACTATATGCAAAGGTCTTTTATGTGAAATATCTTATTCAGGTTAGTACGAAATGGAAAAAAAATAACATGCATTTTGTATAATTCCTCTTATTTTGGCTAAATAATCAACACTTTGCAGATTCTGCAAGGTGAATGTAAACATTTGACTTCAACTGTAAGTGTCAGAGTGATGTCTTACGGTCGCCGTTATTCTCCGATGCACTAGAGGGCAGTAGTGGGTTGTTGTGCACTAGAGGCTGGGCATACAGCATATGCAGTCGTGGTACGAGGGATGCTGGCGGGCTGTGAACTCTTTGCTCCTCCACAGTCTCCATGCCGTCTGTGGGGTCCAGCAGTGAAGACGCCTCTCTGAAGACATGAAACAAACAATATATTACAGTTTAACTTTACAGAACCCCTTATTGCAGTTGTAACCATCCCAAAATGACACTCAGGTTACCTCTCATCTCCAATCACGCTCAAGGCAGGGTCCACAGAGAGGATGCCAAATACTTCCAACATGTCATTCAGTTTGAAACTGTCCCAGTCCTCATATACCTGCCAATTACAAAGGATGACCGAGTTACATGGTTGTCTGTGTAGGCAGGGAACAATCCAATGGAGCGAACCATCATATTATTGCAAGCAAATTACAACGTTAACATGAGCCTGTTCAAGACAACTTGATTATAGTGTTAGTCTAGAAAGTGTGCATTAAAAATGACAATCTGGGGAAAAAAGAAAATATTTAATTGAGAGTGTGTCAAGATGATGGCTTAAGATGAAGGAACAGTTAAACCTTAACAAGACAGGCTGGGCCCTTTTCTCCAGGCAAAGGGAAATTGAGGTCCAGACTGGATGTGCAGTGTGAGGGAGACGAATCGTGGCTGGGAGCTTCTGTCTCTTGACGCTTCGGCTCAGTGTTTCCATGAGACTCTGCAGAGCTCTGAGCTCCTGTTTGAGACAAATGTAACTAATTTTCAGTCTTAAACATATGATAGACCTATAAACTAATAAACTTAATTTTTCCTTCTTACCTTGACTATTGTCTTTCATCTGTTGGGGCTGCGTGTCCATCTCATCGTCCTCTTCATAGCTGCGCTTATGTCTGTTCGGGACATAGGACGTTGAGGGCACCACTCGTGCCTGACTGGTACCTGCGTAGCTGTTCTGAGCCATTAAAGATAGCTTAACTTCCATACTGATCAATAAGAACAAGGAACATCTCCAATCATATGCTGTGAAAGCTTATTTGAAATTTTCTGGCTCCATGTAAAGGATATTTCTTTGACCCATTGAGATTCTCCTGGGATGGGGACACAATAAAAGGTCTGTCTCTCTGAAGTCACTGTCTTTCTTGAATTGAAGTCCACCTGCTGATAAAAAGTCCAGTTGCTTATGTCTACTTAACCCAGCGGTTCTCAATTAACACACCTGATTCAAATAACCAGCTCGTTAGAAGTGAACTCCGTGCAGGAACTGTGTTCCGATTGACATGGTGCCTGCACAGTGTTCATTGCTCCCTACTCCCTGAGCTGGGAAAATCTGTTTACTACACTTTGAAACATTCATTCACATATTTGCGCTACGCCACCGCATGCAGCGTCTTCACACACAGATGAAACTTACTAGAGAAGTGTGACAAATGCATCTGTAAATAAATACATTTTAAATTTACGTCTCGAACGCTTTAATGACCTTCAAATGGAACATATACACTCGCTTCGAACTAATGAATAATGGCGGAATATCCTGTGATGTCCACTTCGAAGGGCAGTAACGTTGGAATAGAACAAACGTCTGAAGCGATACGTGAAACACAAAATATTCAGAGCGGTGGGGTGCGAAGACTGGAATTGAGAACCGCTGACTTAACCCTTAGCTTATGTTCAAGGTCAATCTGACCCATTTCAATTTTTGAACTTGGGTTTAAATTAATAATGTTCTTCTGCAAATTTTGTGACTTTCTCATTTGTGATATTGACACATGTGACAAGAATTATTAAAATTCTATAGTATCAAAAATCTTTTAAAAATTGCTCATACCGTGATATAAGGTTTTGGTCATATCACCCACCCCAAATTACAATTATGAATTTGCGGGTCAATGTTAAAGACAGCTGAACAGACCCAACATAACTTTTTTTGATGCATTTTGTTTTGATAATTTCTCAGCTACCCTGTGAAGGTATTTACATTTATGCGTTTGGCAGATGCCATTATTTGAAAACGTTTTAAAGCAATAATGTTTATAATATTCAGTTTATTAATAAATACATATTTAAAAAAATATATTTGTTACAGTTTTAAGTTATATGTGAGCCTGTACCACAAAACCAGTCATAAGTTGTAGGGGTATATTTGTTGCAATAGCCAACATAATTATCGATTTTTCTTTTATGCCAAAAATCATTAGGATAATAAGATCATGTTCCATGAAGATATTTTGTAAATATATCAAAACTTAATTTTGATTAGTAATATGCATTGCTAAGAACTTCATTTGGACAACTTTAAAAGGTAGTTTTCTTAATATTTAGATTTTTTTTTGCACCGTCAGAATGCAGATTTTCAAATATTTGAATCTCAACCAAATACTGTCCTATCCTAACAAACCACACATCAATAGAAAGCTTAATTATTAGGTTTTAGATGATGTATAAATCTAAATATTAAAAAAAAATACCCTTATGACTGGTTTTGTTGTCCATGATCATATGTTCAAATGTTTATTTTACATGTTTCAAACATAACATGTTTATGCAATGTGTGAAAAGTATTAATGTTAAACATTTGCTGTTTTATCTGTTTCTTTTAGTTTGGTTTTCATATTGTGATTTTTAATGAATTCTATTTCATCATAAAAAGTTGTACCCTAGTTTTGAACATAAGAGAAATGTGCTTTTAACACATCTCTAAGATTTGATATGAAATAAATACGATACATCTTCTCCAGACCTAGTCTATAAATAAACTGGTATGTGCTGTATATTTACATGTTTACAGGGCAAACAATTACTCACCCCTCCGTCTGTGACATCTTTGTATTTTCCACATTTCACCTGCTGTAAGAAGTAGTTTAGAAATTATTCAAACAGGTTTTCATCCCAAAAACCTTAAAGGTGGAAAACCAACTGCTTTTGTTATGCATGTCATTGTGTTTACAAAAAAAAAAAAAATCAATCAACAATAACTGGGCAAGTGTGTTTCCATTAAACACACTTAGAAGTACATACTTTAGAGTTAGAAGTGGGATCACTCGTCTCATAAACACCCATGAAAAATTCAGGATCAAACATATCCTGAACCATGCAACGAAATTTCACAAGGCTATTAGGCTTCAGGTAGTGCAGGGGAACATCATTCAAAGATGGAACCTGAAGAAAGCAGAAAAAGAATGACAACACATTTAGACAGGTGAGCTTGAGGACTCTTACTAAAACCAATAATTTTCCAGTTAATAATTAAGACAATCATCACAACTCCATGTGCACAGCTGTACAAATACATTCTAGATAACACCCACGTCAGTTTTCATGACAAAAAACCGGTTTATTGTATGATATTGTCATCTGTCAAAACAAAGCACTCCTCATATCTGCACACAATGCACTTGCTCTATCCTAAACATGAGCAGTTTCATTTATTTCTACAAGAACACCTCATAAAAGACATTCATGTGTCAATATACTAAAACTGTAAAGGAGATAAGACTTTTAACAGATACCCATGTATGAGCGTCGTTTAGTTTCAGTTTCTCTTTGAAATACTCCACAACTTTCTTCTCCCAGTCTGGACAGGAGTTACTCTGAGCTGTAGGAACACAAAACATAGTTATATTTGAGAAAAGTAGTTTATACCGGGTTATTCGCGGTTTTAAGCTGGCCACTGATTTACAAAGCGTAGCAAGTCATGACGATCGCATGCTCCTCAGTGAGTAAAAAAACGTATTTTGACTGCTTACCAAACAGCCCATCAACAACACCCAATGGGTTATTAATCCAGTCGTGAACCGTAGGCATTACTGCAGGACTTTGAAACAAGCACAACTTAAAACTAATACTTCTTTGACATGTACTACAGCAAGCACACTCCAGAGTTCAGCAGCGCACAATACACAGTGGCGGGAAAATTGCGTCATAAAAACTACCATGTGACCAGGGCGCGTGTTTGTTCTTCTGTGGCCTGAGAAGACTAGACGGTAGTTCACCGATATGTACAATGGCTCTAGCAAACGATGAAAAAAACTCTTTTACAAACAACAATATAAATATATTATTATGTTATAATAAAATAATATGTTAATAATAAAATATTAATAAAACGTTATTTGTGTTCAAGTATCAAAATGATTGATGATTTTTAAGAGTTTCCATAGAATGTCTAAAGTTTGACATTTATTGAACTATTCAAGTAAGAAGTACATGTTTGTACATATTTGAAGTTAAAACTGATTAGCGCTTGAAAGTGAGCGTGTTTTTGTGTGAGCCTAAGTGTTTTATTTTCTAGCATCACAGCTGTTTTAAAAGAAAAACGAAAGAAATAACACTATCGATGTTGCGTTCCATTGATTACTTTTGACTTTGTTCGTCAACGCGACGCAAATCTGTATATCATACACTAGGCGTCAGCACTGATTACCGTATGAATCGTCCAGACTATCAATGAAGTGAGAATCTGTGAAAATCCAGAGCTGCCCTTTAGCTCTACTGTGACGAACCAGGAAGTGTTGTGAAAAAGCTCTGCCTGTTTCCGACTGGAGGACAAGCTACGTGTAATATTTGATTGAAAATGGCTGATAGAAAAGCCAATAACATCCCCAGCAGCAGCGCAAATCTGCTGTTTTCAGCGGCTCCGGAGTTCAACTTCAGCCTGCCGTTCATACCTGTCAGTCAAGCCACCGGACCGGCGGTTTTATCCGGAGGTGAGCTTAGAAAGGCTTCAAATGAGCTGCTTTAGTGGCTAGTGATGTTAGCTTTCCTCTATTTTGAGCTCAAAGGTCTTTGCTCTTTATGATAATTAGCTAATGTTTTCTGTAAGATTATTTTAGTCTGATATTCAGTAAACGTAAACGTATATTTTTTTTGTGTTGTCAAATATTTTATGAATTTCGTATTGATTTTAATTGCTTGAATAGTAAAGGGGAACTGTTGACGTTACAGTTTTATTTATATACGTGGCAAAATATGTCCTCAGGTAGCATTTACGGTGTGAAATTAATCAGAGATGACTACTCAAAAGTGTAATTTTTCTCAAATAATTATGAGATTATAATATCACTCACTATCTCCAAAACCACCTGTCATCAGTCCGTAATTTAATTTAAATTACATAACATATTGTAGAAACACAGAAATGCCATGTCTGTAAAGAAACATTACTGCTCTTTCCTGAGAAAAGAAAGGTTTATTTAAAAAATGCCCTAAGCCGTAGCAAAACAGCATCCTCTTTGTAAAAGCTGTCCGATATTTATGAAGACATTTATACAAACAAGAAAATGTCAAAGCCAGTGTTTATGTTGAAGCTCATACACTACCAGTTTCTGAACAGTAAGGTTTTTCTTATGCTCAACAAGCCTGCGTTTATTCGATCCAAAGTACAAAAATATTTTTGCTATTTAAAATAACTGCTTTCTATTTGAAAAAATGTAATTTTAAAATGTAATTTATTCCTGTGATTTCAAAGCTGAATTTTTAGCATAATTACTTCATTCACATGATCCTTCAGAAATCATTCTAATATTCTGATTTGCTGCTAAAAAATATTTATTATTATTATTATTATTACTACGTTGAAAACAGCCGAGTAGATTTTTTCAGATTTCTTTGATAAATGGAAAGTTCAGAAGAACAGCATTTATCTGAAATAGAAATCTTTTGTAACAGTATAATTGTCTTTATCATCACTTTTGATCAATTAAAAGCATCCTTGCCAAATAAAAGTATTAATTTCTATTAAAAAAATTGACTGACACCAAGCTTTTGAATGGTGTAGTATAATGTTACAAAAGGTTTTTATTTCAGATAAATGCTGATCTTTGGATCTTTCTGTTTATCAAAGATAATGCTAATAGTAAAAAATGTTTCTTGAGCAGAAAATCAGCATATCAGAAGGATTTCTGAAGGATCACGTGACACTGATAACTGGAGATGCTGAAAATATTGCTTTGATCTCAGGAATAAATTATATTTTAAAATATATGTACACAGAAAACAGTTATTTTAAATAGTAAAACCATTTTAGAATATTACTGCTTTAGCTGTATTTTGGATCAAATATATGCATGCTTGGTGAGCTAAAGAGACATTAAAAATCTTACTGTTTAAAAACTTGACTGGTAGTATATCTGAATTTTTCTTTTTTAATTTGAGGGTATCTACTATTGTAGGATGATTAATTACATCTAGGGCAGGATTACAGCTTTATTGCACTCTTATTTATTTATTTTCATTTTTATAAAAAAAATCTTGCTTGGATGCTTAAAAGTGTATTTATACCATCTGTCTTATATTCTGAAGAAACAAGTATATTCAAGACTAATTTTCTTTATGTCATCCTCTGTAAAGATGATGCCAGTGAAGTTGGAGAAGAAGACAGTTTTCTTGGTCAGACATCATCAGCAGCTCCTCAAGCCTCTACGTTCAATTATTTTTCCAACACTAGTAACAGCAGCGACCCGTTTGCATCTATAGGGCAGCAGCCATGCCCGCCTCCAGCCGCCACTGTCATTCCATCAACAACAGGCCCATCGCCTGCATCCATTGCAGCTAGCCTGCCTTTAAACCCACCAATATCTCACATGAACCCCGTTCAGCAGTATGGCAGTGTTACTAATCAAACCCCTATGAGTACATATACTCATCCACCTAATGCACCGACTCCTCCTCCTCCGACCCAGATCTCCCAGCATTCCTATAATCCATACCGTCACACAGCTACCAGTAGCAAAGCTAATCCGTACCTCATGGCTCCTGAATTACAGCAGCAGCCCCCCACCCAAACACCTCAGCATCTCAACCCCTATTCTCAGGCCACACCTGCTCCCTCATTCCAGACTCCACCCACAGCGTTCACCAAGGTTGGTCATGTAATGTCATATTTGTCTTTTAACCCATCTATCGTTCTATCTATTGTTCTATTGTTCTATCATTCAGTCCATCATTCTAATGTTCTATCTATTCATCTATCTATCATTCTATCAATCGTTCTATATTCATCTTTCGTTTTATCTGTCATCTTTCGTTCTATCTATACATCTGTCGATCTATCTATCTATCTATCTATCTATCTATCTATCTATCTATCTATCTATCTATCTATCTATCTATCTATCTATCTATCTATCTATCTATCTGTCTGTCTATCTGTCTGTCGTTCTATCGTTCTATCTATCGTTCTATTGTTCTATCCATCATCTATCCATCTATCATTCAATCCATCATTTTAATTTTCTATCTATTCATCTATCTATCATTCTATCAATCGTTCTATATTCATCTTTCGTTTTATCTGTCATCTTTCGTTCTATCTATACATCTGTCGTTCTATCTATCTATCTATCTATCTATCTATCTATCTATCTATCTATCTATCTATCTATCTATCTATCTATCTATCTATCTATCTGTCATTCTATCTATCTGTCTGTCGTTCTATCGTTCTATCTATCGTTCTATTGTTCTATCCATCATCTATCCATCTATCATTCAATCCATCATTTTAATTTTCTATCTATTCATCTATCTATCATTCTATCAATCGTTCTATATTCATCTTTCGTTCTATCTATACATCTGTCGTTCTATGTATCATTCTATCGTTCTAGTTATCATTCTATCTATCATTCTGTATACATCTGTCATTCTATGTATCGTTCTATCATTCTATCTATTGTTGTATCTATTGTTTTATCGTTCTGTCATTCTAATGTTCTTTCCATCTATCAGTCTATGGGTCTATCTATCATTCTATCTGTCGTTCTATCTATTGTTCTATCTATCTATCATTCTATCATTCTGTATTGTTGTATTTATTGTCATTCTGTCATTCTAACATTCTATCTATCCATCTGTCTATCAGTCTGTCGGTCTGTCTATCATTCTATCATTCTGTCTATTGTTGTATCTATTGTTTTATCATTTGGCAATCTAACGTTCTGTCTATCCATCTATCAGTCTGTCGTTCTGTCTATTATTCTATCTATTGTTCTGTCAATCTATCTATCCATCTTTCATTCTGTCTGTCCATCTATCGTTCTGTCTATCTATTGTTCTATCATTCTATCTATCATTGTATCTTTTCTTCTATCATTCTATCTATCCATATCTCGTTCTATCCATTCATCTATCATTCTATGTATCTGTCCATCCATCCGTCTGTCATTCTAGCATTTGTTGTTCTTTTATTATTTTTTTGTTCATTTCATTTATTTATTTTAAGATTTATGTATATCTTTAACAATTTTTAAGTTAGTGATTTTAGTACTTCAACTTATTTATTTTTACTAAAACATTTCAATTGTTTTTTTAAGTGTAATTTTTTTATTTATTTTTTATTTTAGCCCTATTTCTTTTACCGAAAATGCTTTTTTAAATAACGTCAATAAAATGTTGTGATAACTACGTTAATTTATTAAACATGTCAAATTTATTTATTTATTTTTGTATTTTACTAGTTTTAGTTTGGAACATTTTATTTGCTTTGTTTTTTAGTCAAAATAGAATTTAATTTTAATATTGGCCATTTGTCGGCTAGAATTGTAATACTGGTGCAAGCCTATATAAAATATATAATAAACAATGTCAGTTTAAGTTTAAGCTGTGTCTCTAAGTCTTTTTAAGCATGTTTTAGAAAGCTATTTTTAAAAATGTACTTTGTCCTTATAAAGTCTTGCTATTTTTCAGCCTCCCCCAACACAGATTCCACCACCCCCTACAACGGCCAGCATGACTGGACCATTAGTCCCTGCCAACTCAATGGTGCCATATGCATACAATGTTTATGAACCTGTTCAACCTCACTGGTTCTACTGCAAACAAGTGGAGTCAAAGATGGTCTGGCTTCCCTTTAGTATCCTGGATTCCATTCAGTTGGAAGAAATATTCAACTCTGGTAAGACAGGAACTGTTTTCATCAAACACACTTACATTGGCAGAATAATTGTACAAGGCTCTGCCAGTAATTTTGTATTCGTTTTCTGGCTTTTGACATATAAAGCCTGCTGTTTACTTCTACGGTAACTTAAGTTGAGCAATGTGAGGCTAAATGGAACCGCCTCTGTCACTGTAACTTAATTTGTTTGAGATTAACTGGATTGTGTTTTTGCATGTATGCCAAGAGCATGTGGCCACTCTTAGACTATTTCACAACTGAAATCTGTTGCTTCAGTTCAGCCAGATCCAGAGAATGTGATTGTGTGTACGGATGGAGGACGCTATGACGTGCAGCTGTATGACCGCACACGCACTTCCGTGTACTGGGAGGAAGAGCCCACGGAAGTCCGCCGCTGTACCTGGTTCTACAAAGGAGATGCAGACAGTCGCTTCATCCCCTATTCAGAAGAATTCAGTGAGAAGCTGGAGGTTTGTGCTCCCGTATAAATTTTTCTCATCAGTGTTCATAACATTGCCTATCGGAATGTAAGTTTAACTGCTCAAAATTATGATGTTAAACAGGCAGAATATAAGAAAGCTGTTACCACTAATCAGTGGCATCGCCGACTGGAATTCCCTTCTGGTGAGACCATTGTAATGCACAATCCAAAGGTACATTTTCAGATGTTTGTAGTAAGAATAGACTCTAGATAGTAAACACTGTTTTTATGGTATAAATCTGCTTGGGTTGTCTCCAGGTGATTGTGCAGTTTCAGCCATCTGCCATGCCTGATGAGTGGGGCACAACTCAAGATGGTCAGACCCGACCTCGGGTTGTCAAGAGGGGTGTGGACGATGATCATGATGAAGTTCCTGATGGTGAATGCATCTTTTTGAACTCTTGTTTTCTGACATTATCCTGTCAAACTGAGAGATTTGCTCTACTGTTTCTCAAAATTATTCAGTATTATTTAAAGGAGAATGCATAACATGCCAGAATCACTGAAGACCATTGTGTTTTTCTCCCCAGGTGAGATGCCTCAGGTGGATCATCTGGTGTTTATGGTGCATGGCATAGGCCCTGTCTGTGACCTGAGGTTCAGGAGCATGGTGGAGTGTGGTATGTTACACTAGTTTAGATTCCAGATGAATACAAAATAGAAAATTTCAGTTCAAAGGCAGTTATAAAATCATTATTTAGGCCAGTTGTTTTAGTAGAAACAAATCGTACAGCTTCTGTGTGAATCCTTAGACAAAATGTATTGCGCTTCAATCAGACTGTGTTTGTTTTCACAGTGGATGATTTCCGCAGTGTGTCCTTGAAGTTGCTGCAAAGTCATTTCAAGAAGTCCCGTGATGATCATGTGATTAGTCGTGTGGAGTTTCTGCCTGTGCACTGGCACACAGCTCTGCACGGTGATGCTACAGGGGTTGACAGGTAGAGACACAACGTTCAGCCGCATTCAAGAGAGGCTTCACATTAGTGCTGTATATGAGGCATAAAATTAGTTTTTCCAATTTAGCTTTTGCTGTTTCTTTTGTACTGAGCCTTCAGCCTCCAATATGTTATTTAAATATACATTTAACATGTGACCTTGGACCACAAAACCAATCTTTTTGACAAAAGTCATTAGAATATCAAGTAAAGATCATGTTCCATGATAATATTTTGTATATTTCTATATAATGAAACTTTTTTTTTTTTTTATTAGTGATTGATCATTGCTAAGAACGTTTTTGGACAACTTTAAAGGTGATTTACTCAGTATTTATATTTTTTTTTTGCACCTCAGATTCCTGATTTTCAAAATAGTTGTTTCTCGGCCATATTGTCCTATCCAAACAAACCATACGTCAATAGAAAGCTTAATTAATTAGCTTTCAGATGATGTATAAATCTCAATTTCAAAAAAATTGACCCTTATGTTTGGTTTTGTGATCTAGGGTACATATACGTATACATACACATGTATATTTAAAAGTTTGTGATCATTTTTTTGTTTTTAAGAAATTAATACTTTTATTCATCAGAGATCCTTCTAATCTAGTCTACTTCTAATCTGTTCTAATCTATCGGTTATATCTTGAAAAAATACAAGTTTTCCCAAAAATATTAAGCACCACAACCATTTTAAACATGTTTGTTGAGGAGCAGCATATTAGAATGAGTTCTCATGATCATGTGACACTGACTAAAATAAATGGAGTAAATATAGACTGGAGTTAATGAAAAAGCTTTGCCATAATGATGATAAATTAAATTTCATAAATTTCACAAGTATATTATAGTACATATTTTACTGTATTTTTAATCAAATAAATGCTTTGTTGAGCTTAAGAGACTTCTTTCAAAAATGTAAAAAAAAAAAAATCATGTCCACCCCAAACTTTTGAATGGATGTATAATTATTAAATACATTACCTTGTATTAAATGTACTTACTAAAAATAATTCAAATTTGTTGGTCCAAAAATTTAGGAACGCTTTCTTAAAGTGACACAAAAATTTAAATTCTGTCATTAATTACTCATCCTCATGTCGTTCCAAACCAGTAAGACCTTTGTTCATCTTTGGAAAACAAATTAAGGTATTTTTCATGAAATCCAAAAAGTTTCTGACCCTGAAGAGACAGCAATGTAATTGCCACGTTCAAGAGCCAGAAAGGTGGTGCATCTTTGTGCATAAAGTACTCTTGTAGCTTCATAAAATTAGTTGAACCTGATGGACTATTTTATTAATGTCCTTGTTACCTTTCTGGGTCTTAAATGTGGTAGTTGTGTTGCTGTCTATGCAGGGCAGAAAGTTCTTGGATTTAATCACAAAAATCTTAATTTGTGTTCTAAAGATGGACAAAGGTCTTACAAGTTTGGAACGACATGAGGGTGAGTAATTCATGACAGAATTGTCTTTTTTTTTTTTGGGTAAACTATCCCTTTAAGAAAAAATATGTTGTAAAACATAAAATATAACGTTATAAATAAATTATAAATATAATATAATGTTGTAAAACATAAAATCTCCATACTGTTCTCCCTAAATTCATGTTGTCTGTATTATCATAAACATCTTTTGTTTAGTTTTTTTAAAAAGAAAAAATAATGTCTTTTATGTTTTTAATCATGTAGGAGGATAAAGAAGATTACTCTGCCCAGCACAGGACGTTTGCGTCACTTCACTAATGAAACCCTCTTAGATGTTCTCTTCTACAACAGTCCAACCTACTGCCAGACCATTATGGACACCGTGGCTTTTGAGATCAACCGCTTACATGTGCTGTTCATGCAAAGAAACCCAGACTTTAAAGGCAAAGTGTCTGTAGCTGGACACAGCTTGGGTGAGAAATCTTTGCTTTCACATGCTTAAACTCTTAATTTTGGTCTTAAATGATAAACCTTGAACTAAAGTTATGTGCTATTAGGTATCTATAAAAGCATACTGAAAAAACACGGAACTGAACTATAATTGATTTTTTATTACAATTTTCTTTTAATTCATTATTTCTCTAATCTGTAGGCTCTTTGATACTTTTTGATTTGCTGTCCAATCAGAAGACTGGCTCTCCTTCATCAGGTCCATTGACCAATGGAAATGCACCACCTAATGTGAAACAGGTATCAGTATGTACTGATTGAAGATCATAAAATGCTCCACATTATTAATATAGTATATTAAAACATCACATGTTCTGTTTTAGGGCATCCCTGGAACAAACAACCTTTATCTGTGGGTCCTTAAGATGACTTATAATTAAAATGATGTGTTTAATTGCTGTAGGTTAGTCCGGTTGTCCAGGCCAATGAAGTGCCTGCTGTAGCGGCTGCTGAGGAAGAGTCTAAGGAGGAAGAAGAGGAGATTGGCAACCTGTCATCAGTTCTGGAGATGTTGGGGTTGTCTGATTATCTGAGCACATTTGAAACTGAGAAAATTGATGTTGAATCTCTGGTAAGAGTTTTTAAATTAATTTTTTACATCTTATTTGATAAAAACAGAATTAGCAACTCATCGATTGTCAACATCCATCTCTGTTGCAGTTGATGTGCACAATAGATGATCTGAAGGAAATGGGTATTCCTCTGGGGCCACGCAAAAAACTTGCCAAGTTTGTAAAAGAGAAGTCTGCAAAACAGGCACGTTTTCTATTGTCTTTGCATTGCATCTGGTAGTGTTTGCACTTTTTGTTTGTCCAGTTTCATGTGATACTAGAAACACATTTGTTTCTTGGCAGGCGGCCCGAAAGGCTGTGAAAGAGAAGACTGTAGAAAAAGAGGAACCGAAAGAGATCCAGCCTCCCGTTCAGACAGAGCCCACACCAGATCCTGTTGTCAGCAAACTGCCAGTGGGACAGACCATGTCCTCAATCCATGTGGATTACAACTATTTTGAAATAGGCACTGGACAGGTAAGACTTCCCAGATTGGTCTATAAATCAAGATGATTAAATTAACGTATTTTTGTCAGATTTTGATTCTGGGTTTGAAATGTGAACATGCTCTGCAATCTTGGATGTTCTCCTCCAGGTATCAGTGGTATATCATGCTCTGGACTTTGAACCAGTGAATTTCTTTGCACTCGGCTCTCCCATCGGGATGTTTCTGACAGTACGTGGAGTGGAGAAAATCGAAGAGTCTTACCAGTTTCCCACCTGCAAAGGGTTCTTCAATATCTACCATCCAGTGAGTGGAGTCTTAGCTTGTCTACTGCTTCAACAGCATCTGGTCTTTTGGAAACCAAATTTCCCTATAATTTACTCACCCCCATGTTATCCAACATGTTTGTTTTTTTTGGAAAACATTCCAGGATTTTTCAATGTAATGGGTTGAAGGTCCAAACTGCAGCTTCAAAAAGCTCTACACAATCCCTGCTGAGGAATAAATGTCTTATCCAGCGAAACGTTCAGCCACTTTCTAAAAAAATATAAAAAATTGTATACTTTTTAACGACAAATGCTTACATCAGCCCAACCTCACGCGTTACATAGTCACGTTGGAAAGGTCACATTTGACATAGGTGGAAGTACCGACCCAGAGTTTACAAAGCAAACCTGCAAAGAAAGTCAAACACCCTTTACAAGAAAGGTAAAACAACAATGTTGAGCGATTTTGAAGTTTGAGGAAAAAATGCAGTTTTTCACCCTACCCTACCTTTTAGAACCAAAGTATACGATAAATAACTAACTGTGCGTGAACACATAATCTGTGAAGTTGCGGACATGCATCGCAGAGCTAGTCCAAGGTGAGCATTTGTGGTTAAAAAGTATATAAATTGTAGTTTTTTTTTTGTTTTTTTTAAGAAAATGACAGATCTCTTTGCTAGATAAGACCCTTATTCCTCAGCTGGGAGCGTGAAGAGATCTTTGAAGCTGCATTGAAACTGTAGTTTGGACATTCAACCAGTTGGCCACCACTGAAGTCCAGTATATAGAGAAAAATCCTGGAATATTTTCCTCAAAAACCTTCATTCTTTTTGACTGAAGAAAGAAAGACATGAACATCTTGGATGACACAGGGGTGAGTAAATTATCATGAATTCTTTATTCCGGAAGTGAACTAATCCTTTAATATTGTCACTGTTTGCTATGTAGCTAATGCATTAATGTTATTGTGCACTCAGCTGGATCCAGTTGCATACAGAATTGAACCAATGATCTTACCAGACATTGAACTGGAGCCAGTTTTGGTCCCTCATCATAAAGGAAGAAAGAGACTTCATCTTGGTTTGTATTAGAAAATTTTTCTGTGAATATTCAAAAAAATTATATTTTAAATAAATAATTTAATAAAAAATAAATAAGAATAATAGGAATTTAAATAATGGGTATCATAATAGCTATAATAGAAATAATATATATTATTATTTCAGTTATTTAAAAAAATATTGTTTAAGTGATTTATAAAAAATAATTTAAGTAATTATTTATATTTTTTAAATGAAATAAATAATAGGGCTGCCCCCTAATAGTCGCCTAACCGTTAGTCAGTGAGAAGAGGCTTGGTCGACCAAAAGTTTATTAGTTGCAAAAAAAAAAAAAAAACCTCCACAGGATGTGGCAAAGTCACACAGTCTGTGACGGACAGATCATTAACGGCTGGGGCCGGTTGCATAAACATAGCCATTATCTTAAGACTGTGTCTAAGAATAAGCCTGACCAACTAAAGTCAGTGGGGAAAGACTGTTGCATAAAATAAGTACATGGTTGTCTCTAGTAAGACAGTCTAATTTGCACTGCATTGTGGGAAAAGTAAGACGCTGAACAGCTTAAATAAAATGGCCGACAGTGGGCGCTCATTGCAGTTTTCCTTTGCTGAAAATATTTGCATATTGGAGGAATACAATGCTGCAAAATCGATTTTAATGAACAAATTTAGCGATTACAAACAATGAAAAAACACAAGGCTTGGTCCAAATAACGGATAAAGTTAATAGTATAAATCCTAAAAGTCTACGCTGTTTAAAAATCTGTCACAGCTGACAGTTGGTTTCCATGGCAACATAGATTGTAAGGAAAAGTTAGCCATGGGGTAATCAGTCTAACTTTTTGGTCTTAAATTAGACCAGTCTAAGATTTTATGCAACTGGCTTACAAAGTAAAGACCCGTCTTAAAGAAAAAAATTAGATGACTAACTTGTAAGACCAGTCTTAAACAGTTTTATGCAACCGGCCCCTATGTGGTAATACAGTACATCAGGCAGGACATCCAAACACTCACCTATCATTCATCGACCTCAAATACGGCTTTTCATCTGAAAGATGTATGTAGTAGCAACTTTACATGGCCGCTCAATCTAAAGTTAACCTAGAAAACGTGTGCGGATCGTGTGGAAGCTGAATAGTAGATCGCTTGCCTTACTGCATGACAAATGGAGGTGCCGGTGCGGTCACTTGCTCATAAAATACTCCATTTTTTGGTCATACAGATAAAAGTAATACATCTTTCGAATTTGTAAAGACACTTGTTTATTTGTGTGCACTCACAATAACAACAAAACGTTGCGCTTTTGTAAAATAATTAAAGCAAACAGGATGCGCTTTCTGCAAAACTTAGAAACTCTGTGTATAACGTTACTTGCTATACAGATATGAAAATATAGGGAGAGAGCGAAATGTGTACTTTTAAATGTCCCATATTGTCAAAATCGAAATTTCCTGGCTTTTTTCATGATAACTGAGGTCTAGGGGTTATGTAACTAACAAAACAGTCAGTCCACAGCAAACTGCACACAGCCTGAATAAAGTAGCCGTTCCTTTTCACGAGCCCCTGTAACTTCCATAAAAATATGACGTCCGATCTACTCAGTCACCGCCTTCAGTCACCACCCAGAGCAGCAACCACCGTCCCACCCTCCTTTTTTGAAACCTCGACAACTTTGCGTCCATGCCATTGCTAAGCAACAACAACACGAAAAGAAGTGAAGAAAACCCTGTTCAGTCGATAGATGTCAAGCTACATCATTACACAGACTTCCGAACAACGTTAATATAAGAGACCAGTGGCACGTCAACTTCAGCCTCTTTCACACAGCCATTCCGGAAAATACACGGATTTGTTCCGGCGGAATTGCTTAATTAGGTTCATTCACAGTTGTTTTCCGGAATCTGTGGGTGCTTTACACACAACCCGTAAAGACGTGACATTTGGATGTGAGATGTAATGCCACGCGTACATTTCACTAAACTGAAACTAACCTGATTTTCAGCGCTGATAGTGAGGGGCTCCCTGATCGCTGCTTCATTCCACTTTGCACGTATTTTTTCGTCGTGAAGAGTCGCAGGGTAAAGTTCATCATCACTACAACACTGCCTTAATGGCATTTGGTTCTGGCTTTTGTTCACACAGCGCTCGTTCCCGTAATTTTCCGGAATCAGCGCGCATTGTGAAAGGGGCTTTACTAAAGCAACAGTTACGTATCTTACTGCATTCAGTGTTTGAAAAAGAAAAAAAAAACATTAATGATCATTCTGAAATATCCTGTTGAGTATCACCAAGCCACAGCAGGCTAGGTTCTGGGCTAGGCTACAGCATGCATGACCATAGTTACTTGTGGCTGGCTTGGATGTGCGTCACTCAGAAAACAACAGGCCAATCAGAAGAGAGGCTCATGAATATTAATTAGATGAGCCAAAATCGACCTGTTCTTGACAGAGCTCCTAAAAAAGGAGCTGTAAAAATATATTGAGATGGATTTTAGCACTTATACCGGTCCGCAGATATATATTCTTAAGGACATCAACAACTAAAGTAAACCTCCAGAAATGTGTACAATATGGGACCTTTAAATGAATCTATTATAATAGAAAACAAGTATTCTTAGATTATGTAATCCATATGAAACTGCAATGCATAGAGACACATCACTACTGCAGAGATGACGAGTCGGTGTCGCTGACTTCATCTATTAAGTCAAAAACAAAGAAACTAGTTGGTCAATTAATTATTAAAATATTAATGCAGTCTCCTTGCTGTTTTTCTCACACGGTTATAATTATTATATCTGCCAGTTGCCATTGAGCGCTTATTAGGCTATGTAGGCAATTAAAGGCTCTATATTATGATTTATATGGTTTATCAATAAACATGCGACTAATAGTCAACTAATGCCTAAAATGAGCAACCACTAGTCACCAGAAGAATCTTTAGTTAATAAATAGTAAGTTATCCAGGCACAATTGTCTAGGAAAAAGACTTGTTGGTAAAGCAAAACACTGTTCAAAAACAATCATTTTAAATATGGATATAAAGCAATATTGTAATTCTAACTAAATGTTCTTTTGTCCAGAATTAAAAGAGAGTTTATCCAGGATGGGCTCTGACATAAAGCAAGGCTTCATCAGCTCTCTGAAGACTGCTTGGCAGACTCTGAATGAGTTTGCCCGCGCTCACACCTCGTCCGCTCAACTGCATGAGCAGCTCGCCATGGTCGCCAGTCAAATCAAAGCAGAAGAGGAAAAGCAGCAAGGGGAAGGTAAGCAAACCACAGTGAAAATCCTCTTACCCTCTTTCATTTCATCACTTCACTGTGCACACTTCAGCTCAAACTCGGATCTCATTGTTTGTTTGCAGATGAGAAGATGGTTGAGAGTCCTGAGCCTCAGAAGGAAGAAGAGTCACAAGTAAAAGTGGGCATGCTGAATGGAGGCAATCGCATTGACTACGTTCTACAAGAGAAACCCATTGAAAGCTTCAACGAATATCTGTTTGCACTCCAAAGTCATCTGTGTTACTGGTACGTGATCATCCATGGACCACAAAACCAGTCATAAGTAGCACGGGTATATTTGTAGCAATAGCCAACAATAAATTGTATGGGTCAAAATGATCGATTTTTCTTTTATGCCAAAAAATCATTAGGATATTAAGTAAAGATCATGTTCCATGAAGATATTTTGTAAATTTCCTACCGAAAATATATCAAAACTTAATTTTTGTTTAGTAATATGTATTGCTAACAACTTCGTTTGGACAACGGTTTTTAAATGGTTGTATCTCTGCCAAATATTGTCCTATCCAGTTTATCAGATTAAAATGGACCGTTATAACTAGTTTTGTGGTTCAGGGTCACATATCATTATGTAATTGCATTATCGTCATTCTGTGTTTTACAAACAAACTCTTTGTCTCTTTCCTCAGGGAATCTGAAGATACAGCTCTGCTTCTCCTCAAAGAAATTTACAAGACCATGAACATACACCCGGATCACTCAGTGCATTGATGTAACGGCTCATTAAATCTCCTCAGAAGTCATCAGAAATCACATTACTTTGAAGAATATTATAAGCATTTTTCAACTCTTCAACCGGGACTGTCCTTATTTTATTTTCTATTCTTGTAGTCTATATAAAAAAGTGAATACACTTGTATTATTCCATGTGTCTTAAATTAAGAAATTAAAGTCAACTAGTGGATTTCAATACCACCACAAGGGTTTAAAATGCCATTTTATAGCCTAAATTATAGAGCTGTGAATGTTTGAGTGCAATTGCAAATGGAATCAAATGGTATTAACAGAAACTTTATCTAGAGTTAATGAAGAAATAACTATGCTGTGTAAAAAATACAACCATCAAGTCATAATAAACTGAACTATTAGTAGCTATTTTGTTGCTTTTCTATTGGGATGTTAAAAAAAAATTTACTGGCACATTTCAGAGACAAAAATCATTAAAAATTGTTAGTTTTATTCCTTTTATTTTAGAAAATAAGCAATGGAACTCAACATCCTGACAATTTAAGGCTCTACAACAGATAGCAATGGCTATTTTTGAATCTACCTGCTGCTTAAGGTTGAATTAATACATAACATCCTCATCAGAAGTGGTATGTTCAAAGAAATGTGGGGTGTTCAGTTTTCTTACCACAGATTAATTTCAATGTCTTAATCTCAGAGCCTGGAACATAAACCCCTGACGTAGCGCTATGGCACTGACCAGTGTCCTCACACAAGGTGCAAAGTAAAAGTTTGACACATGCATCAAAATGCATATTGGGTCCATGCTATCTCAAACAGCAGACTTTTCCCCGAAGTCTGAATACTGCTCCAACAGAGACATTGCCTACAGTACAAATCCAGCATGGCAACTTTAACCACATCCATCTGTGAATGATTGTCCCTTTTTGTCCCAGCGCATACTTTTTCAATAGAAATAATATAAAAATGTAACGTATGGCTGTCAATTCTTTGCAAAATAAAAAACAAAGACATGCTTTACACATAGCATGTCTTTTTAATGGCCATCATTAATCATTTCTGTGTGAATTAAGTGTGAAACAATGTTGCATTCAAAAAAACTTGAGGCTAATCTTCAGTAACTCATTTCTGGTGATTATTCACAAATGTAGTTAATACGTCCTTCTAGTGCAGAACACCTACAATTTCAACTGGCAATAAAGCAAACTATTCCAACGTAAATTAAAGTCTCAATATTGTAAACAGTTCACGTAGTACCTATCAGTACCATTTCTTTGCTTCAGTAATCTGTGGATTGTTATTTAGAATGGACTTGGTTCAAATAATACCAAAAATGTCTTCTTTGCTGTTATCAACAAAGTTGTGCTCTGCATTGTTGATTCATTCTGCTGGTCTGCTCTGGGTTTTGTAGGCCTGCTTTCGAAGGTGAGTCTCAATCTCCTCCCTGAACACCAGCATGCCTAGGTGAGAGTGTGACGCTTCATTCATGGCCTTGGACTGGATGCACATGCGGTACTGTTCCGGGGTCAGTTCATCTGCGCATTGCTTCTCGTGCCACAGGTGGAAGAGGCCTGATACAGGGGTGCGGATCACAATCGGATCACTTCGTAGATACTTCCTGTACAAGTGCACATCTTCTACACCCCAGCCTTTCACTTCCAAATCAAATCCTCCTAGAAAAGAGGAAATGAGAGTTTATTTATATGAAACAGCAAGTAAAAGATGTTTTGTTGTAAGTTGATGCATCTGATGAATTGATTTTAAAGGGATAGTTAACCTAAAAATGAGAATTCTGTCATTACTCACTCACCCTCATGTCGTTCCAAACCTGTAAGACCTTTGTTCATCTTTGGAACACAAATGAAGATATTTTTAAGAAATCCTTAAGCCTTCTGACCCACTCATCTGACACATTCAAGGCCCAGAAAGGTAGTAAGGACATCATTAAAATAGTCCA
Organism: Garra rufa; assembly: GCF_049309525.1. Lineage (NCBI taxonomy): Eukaryota > Metazoa > Chordata > Actinopteri > Cypriniformes > Cyprinidae > Garra > Garra rufa. The sequence goes on along the minus strand of NC_133362.1, from coordinate 24,859,913 downwards.
TGTGACATCAGTGGTTCAACAGTAATGTTATAAAGCTATGAGAATACTTTTTGTGCACAAAGAAAACATTTTTTTTTTTTTTTTATGTAGTTTCTTCTCTTCCCTGTCAGTTTTCTGGGCCTTGAACATGGTAGCTGCGTTGTTGTCTATGCAGGGTCAGAAATCTTCAGAAATATCTGATCTGAATATTTTTTTGTCTCCCGAAGATGAATGGAAGTCTTACAGGTTTGGAACGACATGAAGGTGAATTTTCATTTCTGGGTCAACTGTTCCTTTAAATGACACAGAAATAAATGCATTCATTATACTTTACAACACTTACATTAAAATACAATAAATATTATTGACCTACTTGAAACAACTACTTGTCTACTTTCACTGAATTTGTTTTATTACACATTTAAGGGGCAGGTCATATGGGTTTTTGAAAAATATATTTTTTGCAGTTGTAACATAGCTATCTTTTAATGTAAACAAACAGTACAAAATTGTTAATCAAAAAAGTGCATTATACATAAAGATATTGTCTCTCGAAAGAGTCGACTCAGAATCACCTGAACGAGTGCCATATTTTCGAGACAGTCTGACCTGCCCACAAATACTTCTGCTAGTTAGTGTGTTTACATCATGTGGAGAAGATGCTGTGTTCTGCGCTGTGAAAGCAAGTTTGTTTTCATTTCCGAAAGATGTGAAGAATCAGTAGTTAAAATTTATTTTTCCATGAAACCACAGCAATACAATTCAAACCTTTTGTTGTGTGCTCGTCATTTTACAGAGGACTTATCTAATCTTGGCTTTTAACTTTTTTGGCTTCTAATCTTCTTTATTTGGACTAACAAATATCTAGTTTTTTGACCCAATATGTGATGTACACCTAGTGAAGCTTTACCTTTTTTTTTTTAGGTAAATCACAATGTTACCGTCTTACTGAAATTGTTCTGATAATTCACTGTGAATCCACTATTTCTTAAGAATGTGTTGATTAATGTAGACTGTCGTTGTTCTAATTACTTTGTTTAATAATAGAAATGTAGACATGTTTTGGTTTACAAACTGTGTCGTTTCATCAGTCAGTCACGTCACGTGAGCACTCAGCTAACGTATCCTCCATTATTGTTTTATGTGTTTACAGTTTAGCAGCTAAACATTAGCTGTGAGCATGATTTGCCTGCATAAGTGTTAAACAAAATGTTGTGTCATTATTTTAAGTCTGGATTAAGACACTATATTATTATTTTATGTAAAGGTGCATGCTCAGGGTTGCCAAGTTTTCACAACAAAACCCGCCCAATTGCTACTCAAAACTAGCCCTATAGTGTTTCGAGGGGGGTCCCCCGTTAAAAAACGCATTCTGGGGTGTAAAATACACACTTTTTTTCTGGGTTTCCCTGAATTTGCATTTCAGGGTAGGGCTGCACGATAAATCGCATGCGATTGTCATGCCTATCTCATCAGTAAAGCCGGTTCTGTGATTAGTAGTAAATCTCCATCACGTGCATTCTGATGGCGCGGTATTTAAAACACTGAGCCGTAGATCACTGAAAAGCTACGCAATTCAAAATCGAATACGATTCATCCGCGAAACGCGAAATTCATTTTTTTGCGATTTATCGTGCAGCCCTATTTCAGGGGCTTAATATGACGTTATTGGAGTCGCTTCAACCCGCAACATCAAAAACAACCGCAGACTTGGCAACACAGATGGTAGCACTCGCTAACTTGCTGAAGTAGTCCTCTCTGTACCAACTACAAATGCAGAGTAGTCTTATGGAAGAGAGGGGTTTACAGACATTGTGCTCAAAACTGATTCAAACCAACAGTTTCAAAATCATTGACAAATGACCATGTATAAATGTATATTCCGAGAAAATTACAATGTTTTCTGACCTTAGATGTATTTAAATTTGTTGTAGGGGACCCCAACAGAATATTAGGATACTTTAAAAAAACAAAAACATATGACCTGCTCTTAAAAACTTCTTCCACATTCAAATACACACTGACTTACCAATGCTGAGGAAGTCAGAGCGATACTGACAAGTCATGCCAAATCCAAAATCTCTCCAGAATCCAGCATCTTTTTTATGAATCTGTAAACAGCATACAATTGCATTATTCACTTTTGTATGTTTTTTGTATACATGATTCTACAAAGATGTAAGTTCATAGAAAAACCGTGATGTACATACCAGCTGATTCTCAATGGGTGGTGGAAACTCAAGATTTCCATAAACTATAGCTGGATTGTACAAACTGAAAACCACCGGGTAGAAAACTCGTTTTCCTACAAGGGAGGGGGGAAAAGGAAATGTTGTTACGAAATTTACAAATTATGAAATTACATGGAAATTCATATTTTTTGTATAAACATTTTACTGTATTAAACATTTGAGGCATGACAATAATTTGCTACATAGGTAACACTTTACAATAAGGTTTATTAGTTAACTACATTAGGGAACATGAACGAAGAATTCAAACAGCATTTATTAATCTTAGTTAATGTTAACTTCAGCATTTACTAATGCATTATTACAATCACAAGTTGTGTTTGTTAACACTAGTTGCACTATGAACTAACATCAACATTGAATGACTGTATTTTTATTTACTAACATTAACAAAGATTAATAAACACTGTAGTAAATCTATTGTACATTTACATTAGTTAATACAATAACTAATGTTAACAAATAACACCTTACTGTAAAGCAGTGATTCTCAACTCCAGTCCTCGGGGCCCACTGCTCTGCACATTTTGTATGTTTCTGAATCTGACACACTCAGTTCAGTTCATGGATCTTTCTCCTAACGAGCTGATTATCTCAATCAGGTGTGCTTAATGAAGGAGACATACAAAATGTTCAGAGCAGTGGGCCTCGAGGACTGGAGTTGAGAATCACTGCTGTAAAGTGTTACCACTATATATTCTATTATTATTACTGCTTATTTGGAAAACAAAATGAAACGGTGCGCACACAAACTACACAACCTCACTTGTTGAGATGACATACCTGGAGCTGCATTGAGACGACAGGTACTGAGAAATTCCAGTGTGAAGTAGATGTCCACATCACAGAAGAACATCAACACATCACCCCCTTTCTCCCATGCATGAGCTCCAATGTCTAGACCACGGCCACGTGAAAACTCCTCATCCACAGGGATCAGAGTGTAGTTACTGAAGTTTTCCTCACTAGAGTTCATGAATAAAAACAGTGTAGGAAACAGATCATGAATAAGAACAGTGTACGGTAAACAGGCACATTTTTTATTTCCTTGAGTTTTCTCCATTCAGGATGTTGGCAAACAAACATAGAATGGCTTAATCACTCTATCCACCCTTTTTCTGAGTAACTGATGAGCACTGCCATCATGGATGTTAACTTCCTTTTGCATGCTCCAATCTTCCAGTCTCCATAGAAATCCATGTTAAAAAGTGCTGTGCCTTGCATAAACAATAACAAAATAAAACATGCATGGCTTGCACTTATTTTAAAATCCTGTGTGAAATAATAAAATAAAAAAGTTCTTGTGTAAAAAAAGTAATGCTCTTATTTTGTAGACAAAGTCCTCTGAACTTCACCTCAATCGGGAGCTGTATGTGCCCTCATCTGTTTTTAATGGAGCTAACGGTGGGTCACATCATGTTCATTAAACTATATTAAATGTTTTATTATTGGCTCAGAAAATGTTAAGTTGACTAGAAACAGCACAGACCAGAAATTTAAAACATAATTTAAGTCGGGCGAGACTTCCACGTTCAGGAAAAAGGTGGATACACATAAAATATCAGAGTTTTTGAAGAGCTCAAACCTGGATATTTCCTTCAGAGACGCCTTCACCTCCTGTAAGCCCGCCTGCCCAAAATACACCACTGTGAGATGCACCCGCTTGTCCTGCTGTATACAAACCTCCCTGCACACAGAAAACACCATCTTACCACAACATTTTCAAAACTTCCAAAGGGAAAACCACACTCCCTACATTCCCTTGTGAACTGTGTAACATCTGGCTCCGTGTTGCCGCAACCCATACATCTTTAGAAGCTCAACCATATTATTTGCAGCACACAAAAACACACTGACACACATTCCCAGATATGATCCTAGATGACATGCTTTGTAAAAAATTTCGTTTGAAATGTCAATAGGAATCTGCACAAACGGGAGTCATGTGTGTGTAAAAAATGAAAAGTCCCCACATAGATTTTGCTCACAAAGCTCTGTGTAATCTGTGCTTCACAGGTCACTGAACTCTTGACAATGGATCTTTTTACTGTGAAATTTCATCCACATTTCATTAAAGGATTAGTTCACTACCAGATCAAAAATTAGCAGATTTACTCATCCACCTTGTCATCCAAGATGTTCATGTCTTTCTTTAATCATAAAGAAATTATGTTTTTTGAGAAAAACATTTCAGGATTTCTCTCCACATAGCAGACTTCTATAGTCCCCGCGAGTCTGAACTTCCAAAACGCAGTTTAAATGCAGCTTCAAAGGGCTCTCAACGATCCCAGCTGATTAAGGGTCTCATCTAGCGAAACAAACTGTTATTTTCTAAATATTTTTACAATTTATACACTTTAACCACAAATGCCCGTCCTGTCTAGTGTTTGACCTTCTTTGCATGTTCGCTTTGTAAACACTGGGTCAGTACTTCTGCAGCGATGTTGGACGATTTTGAAGTTGGAGGAGAAAATGAGATGGGAGTTTTTAGTCGTCACAGAGCTAGACAAAATTAGCCCTTTGAAGCTGCATTTAAATTACATTGTGGAAGTTCAACTTCGTGGGCACCATAGAAGTCAACTATATGGAGAAAATTCATGGAATGTTTTTTGAGGAAAACTATTTCTTTACGACTGTAGAAAGAAAGACATGAACATCTTGGATGACAAGGGGGTGAGTAAATTATCTGTAAATTTGTGTTCTGGAAGTAAACTAATCATTTAACAGAGTGGTGCAGACACAATGTATTTTTTAGGTCAAAAACTAGAAACAAGTTTAGAAATTTCGGTTCCAGTTTTTCCAAAGTCAATGGGTTTTTCCTCAAATGGTTTTTGGTTAAATGCTTCAAATATTTTCTGTGGTTAACACAAGATCACCATTGTGATTTTTAAATTGTCTTAAAAAAGGCAGTTGGTTGTTGGAGAAATTAAATGTCATCACGCCGAACAGATAAACTCATCTACTCACTAGCTGCTTTTACAGCCTCATTATCACATTCTTGCAAACTGTTTTAACTAACTTTCAGTGAAAACGTTTTTTAAATATAGACTGTAAGAGTTAGTGGAATCTTAATGGGGGAGAGGCTGAAGTCATGTGACTGTGGTATAGTGCGTTTAAAGCCTACATTTAGCTTTCTACTTCGGTGATTGTATTTAAAGGGATAGTTCGCCCAAAAATAAAAATCACCTCTCAATTTAGTCACCTTAAAGCCTCCTGTATATGGCTTTCTTCTTTCAGACACATGCAATCAGAGTTAAATTCTAAAATGTCCTGGCTCTTCCAAGCTTTACAATGGCAGTGAATGGCTGTTAAGATTATGAAACAAAATAAAGTGCATCCATCCATCATAAAAAGTACTCCACACAGCTCCAAGAGGGTTAATAAAGGCCGTTAGAATCAGTGTGCTTGTGTAAGAAAAATATCCATATTTAAAAGTTTATAAATCGTAGTATCCAGCATTAGCTAACTGTTTTACTTGCATTCATAAGAGAGTGGCGTTCCAGAGTCTTGTGAGAGCTACGTTTTGTTTACAGTAAAGGAAAACCTGTCTCCTATTGAATTATATCAAAATCCTCTGACATTTTTATTTACAAATCCTTGTTTTGTACTACTAAATCATGACCGGTGCTTTGTTTTGCTCTGTCTGCGCTTTTGCATTCGTCACTTCTCACCACAGTTTACACTAAGCCTATGTCCCCCACTGGAACGCCACTCTCTCGTGAATGTTCAAAAGGCAGCAGAAGCTGGAGATTACAGTTTATAAAGTTTTAAATATGGATATTTTTCTTTCCCATTTATTCACTGCCATTATAAAGTTTGGAAGAGCCAGGACATTTTTAATATAACTCCAATTGCATTCGTCTGAAAGAAGAGAGTCATATACACCTAGGATACACCTATACACCTTTTTGGGTGACCTATCCCTTCAAGCTTCAAAATTCATGAAGTGGTCTTTACTTGTAAAGACCATCATGATGAAAATAATGTGTAAGAATCATACACTTTTGTGTGTCATACAGCTTTTTTTCAACAATAATGCAAAAGCTAATGAAAAAACTAGTGGTGGGCCGTTATCGGCGTTAACGTGAGACTCTTATCGGGCGATAAAAAAAATATCGCCGTTAATCTATTCTCAAAGTTGGGTTGGGAGCTGGGTCTAAACTACGCAAGATATGATGACTTTCACCTTGATATTTTAGCGCGGATGACGTATACCTAGTCGAATTGCACTGTAGGGGGCGAGAACGAGTCTTCAACTTCTGTGAAATTACCACATCAAATGAGACGTGCAAACATGGATGCAGTTATGAAGCCGCTTCAGGGCAGGTGCGTTGCTAGACCCTTTTTACTGGGGCACGTGAGTTATAATTTACTTTGATAATCCCGAAATAAAGACATTAAACTATATGCAACAACTGAATTGACGCTTCTAAAAGCAACGCAGTTTAATGGAAGACTATGCACGCAGAAATCCATGCCCGTGCGCGTCTGTGTATTTAACGGCAACGCGCACGTCGCGCAGCCTTTTGCGCAGAAGTACTTGGTTACACAAGTTTGTATAGGTAATTATGTTGTAAATGCAATTGTCAAGCAGTTTGTGATGCATTTTGGAAACAGGAGATGAGCGCCTGATCTAATGCGCCACCTGGCCCGTTCTCGAAGACTTACTTTTAGTCATTATTTGGGTAGCCCACACATTCTGAATGCCTTCAGCAGAATTCAAATTAGCCATTTTAATCTAGATTAATTCCAAGATTTAATCTAGATTAAAAAAATTAATCTATGCCCACCCCTAGAAAAAACACACTTGTTTTTTGTCAATGATACAAACTTCTGGTTTGTCTTACAAAAAAAATGTCATTGGTACAAAAAATAACCACAATTTCTACAGTGACCTCCTCACCTGAAGTTGTGCAAGAACTGAACAAAGGCTTCAGTGCGGCCTGACAGCGGCACTATGATGTTAATGACGGCGTTGGCGGTGTCTACAGACGTGCTCCTCACTTTCATGAGGGGCCCGAATGGACGAAAGAGGGTGACGTGACGGTACTCGTGGGAATTCTCTTTAGCGAAGTAGAGCTCATACAGTGTGCCTTTGTCCCTTTCGGTCCTGTAGAGTCCTGCCAAGAATAGCAAGTATACAAGAGCAGCTTGAGTTACTGAATATTTTGTGCTGCGCAAAGTTCACACCACCTTTATTATTCTCAAACAAAACAGGCACTGTTAAGTACACACAAACCCCTAACCCCATGGCAGGCTAAGTACATAAAGTAGTGTATGCTTCTTCCAAACAGGTTTTACCTTCAAAAAAATGGCTTTCAGTGAACATCTGCCTCTGCATAGGGATGTTGTCCTCCTGTCCGTCATCTTCCTCTGGGTTATTAATAATGTCCAAACCTGCTTCTATCACCTCCACCAGCTCATCCCTCCGGTCCTTCCTCACAGGCTTCTCTTCAGGATGGCGCGTCAGGCCCATCTCCAGCTGGTACACTTTTGTGGTGGTGAAGCTCTCGAAGGGCACCAGCGCGTACTCGCTCGGGAGCCTCGCTCCTGTATTAACCTCCGCCTTGTCAATTTGAGAGTGCAAGTACTCTAAGAGGTCACCAGGCTCTTGATCTCTGCCATCGATCAGGCTCTGTGGCCCGGGACCCTCCTTTTTTTCTTGAAGTACCCTCAGTTTCTCGCTCATCTCTTGGAGTTCTTGTTTGAGCTGTGCAATTTGCCTCTTGAGACTGGCCGCTCGGCTGAGATGCCGCTCTTCCTGCTCTTGCAGGAGGGCCTGGTAATACTCCTTTCCATACGGATCTCCTCCCAGGCCAGGAAGCACCTGGCTTACATCCGCAGGCGGCGTGCATTCCAGCAGGTAAGCAAACAGCAGCAGTACCAAGAGCAAAAATATCCCCAGGAGAAGCCAGCGTGCCCGCCCCTGCAGAGGAAGCCCCCGTCTGGGCATTTCTGAGAGGCAGGGAGATCTTCACCAGCCACCGTTTTGCATTCCCACCCTGACAAGATGTTACTTTTAGGAAGGATGAAGTCTTTCACATTAATCCATTCCCAAGTGAAGTGGAGGGAGTGCGGTAGTGTCACATTTCTCTTGTAATCATGCTCCTCTCACACTACAGCACACTGAACATGCTCAGATTCCTCAGAGATGTGTGAATATACAGTCATCCTGCTTGCACAATATTCCTCTTTTAAGAGAAATAACTCATCTAAAAAGAGATTAAAATAATTAATATTCTCTTATAAACACAAGACATCAACTGTTGACATACACCTTACAGAATCAGCAAAATGTTAATTTTACCAAAATAAAAGGGATCATACAAAATGCATGTTATTTTTTATTTGGTGCTGACCTGAATAAGATATTTCAAATAAATGATGTTTACATATAGTTCACAAGAGAAAACAAAAGGTGAATCCTTAAAAAAAAGCCATTTTTCAAAAGTTTACAAACACTTGATTCTTAATACTTTTGTTTAGTGATAGCTGTTCATGAGTCCCTTGTTTGTCCTGAGCAGTTAAACTGCCCACTGTTCTTCAGAAAAGTCCTGCAGATCATAGAAATTCTTTGGTTTTCCAGCATTTTTGTGTATTTGAACCCTTTCCAACAAAGACTGTATGATTTTGAGATCCATCTGTTCTCAGTGAAGACAACTGAGGGACTTGCGTGCAACTATTACAGAAGGTTCAAATGCTCCAGAAGAAAAACAATGCATTAAGAGCCAGGGGTGTAAACCTTTGAATGGAATGAGGATGTGTACATTTTTCTTATTCTGCCTATCTTTTTTTTTTTTCCATTTAGTACTGCCCTTCATAAGCTAAAAGTTTTCACCCTGAGCTCTTAATGCACCATTTTTCCTTCTGGAGCATCAGTGAGCATTTGAACATTAAGTAATAGTTACTTATGAGACCCTCAGTTGTCCTCAGTGTGAAAAGATGGATCTCAAAATCATACAGTCATTGTTGGAAAGGGTTCAAATACACAAAAATGCTGAAGAAAAAAAAAAAACAAAAAGAAAAAAGTGTGGGACCTGAAGGTCAGTTTAACGGTTTAGGACAAACAAGGCACTCATGAACAACTATCACTAAACGAAATAAACTGCTGTGGATCATTCAGGTAACAACACAGTATTGAGATTTAAGTGTATGTAAACTTTTGAACGGGGTAATTTTATAAATTCAACTATTACCTTCTCTTGTGGACTACATGTAAACGTCTTTTATGTTTTAATAATAATAATAATAATAATAATAAGCTAATCAATGTTTCATATCAGTTTATTAATAAAGCAAGTAGTGTGTAATAAGCGGGTTAATTCGGACTCGTGATCATATTTTATTTATTTTGCCGACTGAATGTAACGTTAAATGTACCCCATAGACTGCATGACATTTTTCATATTCATCGAAAACATATATACATGTGTAACGCAATTCTCCCTGATGCTATACATGATTACTGCTTATTATATACTAGCACCTTAACTCTAAATAACAATAATTAAGTTTAAATTAAAGCAAATAAATACAGCTTTAAGCGCTGATGGGAAACATCTGGTTTATTGATTCATCAGCCTAATGAAAAGACATAATGGAAAAATGCTGCCGTTCGCACAAGGAAAATCTAACGTTCACGTTACCAATAAAACTAGTAGCAGAAAACGTCGAGGTTGAAGTTGTTTTAAAAAATCAACACGAAAATGTGCGACACTTACCTCGGTAGTTATGACTGTATGAGGCTCTCGGTAACCGCTTCTTTATGCAGCTGTTCAATAGAATACCGAGCATAATAAATGTGGGAAGAGAACGCCACGGGGCAACGAAAAAAAGGAAGCACAATAAAAACGCACGTTACTTCCGCTGTAAGCCGCAGAATTTCAAAATAAAAGCCCGCCTAGATGTTTTACAAATCGGTAAACCTATGGTTAACAAAATTCACTATAATTATGGCCTTTTTAAAAACATACTTTGAAGATTATCCTCTACTTCCTTTCTTTAAAATGTTATATCACGTGTTTATAGCTTTGTATTTTTTTGTTTTCGTGCTGCTGCTCCACTGTTTCTACGCCAGGAAAAACTTTCATTTAATTAAGGAGTAACTGATCTCATGGCCATTTACATGTTTACACAGGGCACTTTGGACTTTCTTTTCAGATCATTCGTTCATTTTTGTGGTCGCATTATAATGTGTCATGATTTCCATGCCTCAAACCTCAGGATGAACAAAAAACTATTCTCTATTGCTCTATCCGAGAATGAAATAGCATAAAACACAGAAATAAAACCTCGACATCTTCTAACAGTTTTATTGATTGAAATGTAATGTTTGGACAACATAATGAGGAATCACACTCAGCTTTATGTACTGTAGTTATTGTTGGACAAATAATGTCTTTACAAGGAATGAAAATTAAACCACCATATGACATTAAATTAAACATTTCTCTGTTATGGCAATATTCATAACTCGTAGTTACCACAGAGCAAAATATCAATATTAAAAAAAAAACAGAAAGTAATTGATTCAATGATCAAGAAGAAACAAAGTTTCAAATAAACATGTCCAATCTTTGCGGCAAACATCTGCAGCAGGTGATGGTAAAGAAGCTCCCTTTAATTCCTGGGACCAAGATTGTCTTGGTCATGCATTTATAACTGGTGTTTTCTAACAGAAGCGGCACAGGCACTTAAACATGGACATTAAAGTATACAGAGAGTCATGCAGCGATACAACACGGCCAAGGGGGCCTTGTGGTAACAATCACCTATGAGCTGCTTGAAGCATGTTTTATGCGATTCCAGCCAATTTGAAATTGATTTCCATCCTCCCATCTTCTACACAACAGCAGAAATAAAAGGGAACCGACTTTATCATCAAACAACATATATACAGTATCATATAAATATACACATCTCCCCACCCCCCACGTCTTTTCCAACCACTGATTTTGGTTTGCGTTTTTAACTATCGAGCGTGTCCACAATTTTTGCGGGAGAATGCAAAGCCATCCAGTTTGCATAAACACTATCATTGGCATATCTTGTAAAGACAGGGTTAGTGGCATCAAGTCTGTTGAGCGGTACCGGGCTCTTCTCTGGCCAGTTCGGGTATGACATGCCTAAAAACGAGAACATATCATTTTTTCTGCACTGAGGAAGCATTAAGTCCAGACAGTAAGGCTCTCGAACAAAACTCAGCTCAGCTTTTGAGCATTAAACAGCATGAATGACTCATCATTCTTTGGTCCTTTGAGTGCTTTTTGGTCATTCATGTTTTAAATGAAATAAATAAACAGTGCTCTACTAAAAGGTTTTTTTTTGTGTGTACTCCCAGAAATAACTGACATCAAGGAGTCTATGCATAGCGTCTGCCTTACTCCCGGCCGTTTTATTGCTTACATTAATGCCATCATTTTGGGGAGAGCTATGATCTTGCATATATGATCTAAAAGAAGAGTTTAATTCAAAAGCCTTACTGCTTCAGAACTGACTCCATCTAGTATAAACACTCATTTTCTGTAATATGTTCAGAATATTACAGAGAGAGCACATCGAGAGCACACGGGACCTGTTTCAAATGTAAAACTTAACCTAAAGTGCTGCAAACCAATGATGAAACACATCTTAATCTGAAAATAATACATGTTAAATTGTGTGTATATACTGTATATCAAAATGATTTGTTTTTATTTTATCAGTAGTAATAAAACAATAAAGCTTTTTGAAAACGAGTATTTCAAATAGAGTAGAGTACATCGGAAGCAGGTCCAAATGAAACATCTGATCCCTAGATCCAGACACTACAGCACTAACTGAATCTATAAAACACGAGCAGTATTCGTAAGTCAGTGGCAACCATGCCGTTAGCACAATCACAGCACTTCCTATGGAAGGCAAAAACATAAACTGGTTTTGTTCCCTGTATTAGAATCGAGTAAATGCATGGGAAATTCTACCATAGAGCTTGTTTTCAATCCAAGTGGAGGGGAGGGTTCGAGGGAGAGGGGCGTTACTACAGTCCACTAAGGGTGTGTCCTCTTCAGAGAGGGAGTCGTCATACAGCAGCGCGTCTGCCGGCGTGGAGGCCGCGAGATCCAGATAGTCCTGAAGAACGGAAACACAGTTATGAAAATGAGACTAGCGGTACCATAAAGTCTTAAGTGCAACATAACGTTCTTCAGAAAGAGATTTTTCTTGATTCACTAGTCAACATCCCTGACTAGAAAGCAGGCTGTCAAATTACATTATTCTCATAACAAAATGTCACCCTGGACCACAAAACCATACGGGTCAAATTTTTATCTGAAAGCTGAATAGAAAGACAATATTTGTCCGAGATACAACTATTTAAAAATGTGGAATCTTAGAGTGTAAAAAAATCTAAATATTGATAAAATTGCCTTTAAAGTTGCAAATGAAGTTCTTAGCAATGCATATTACTGATCAAAAATTAAGTTTTGATATATTTACGGTAGGAAATTTATAAAATATCTTTACTTAATATCCTAATGATTTTTGGCATAAAATACATATAGATCATTTTGACCCATACAATGTATTTTTGGCTATTGCTACAAATATACCCGTGCTACTTAAGACTGGTTCTGTGGTCTAGGGTGACAGTATGAATAACAAATGAATGACAGTACATTTAAGTATAAATATGGCCAGTTTATTTTATTTTATTGTAAATTATAACAACATTGTTGTTTAAATTTCATATTGTCACTTACCTTGAAGAATTTTCATCTTCATGACAACATAAATGAATAAACAAAGTACCAAAGTACCAACTTTGGGGCTGGAAAGATTTTTTAAAATAATTTTGAAAAAAATCTCAACCAGACTGCATTTATTTGATTGAAAAAAAAAAAAAAAAATATATATATATATATATATATATATATATATATATATATATATTATATATATATATATATATATATATATTGTGAAATATTATTACAATTTCTTCATTTGATCCTCTAACTCTAGCACTCTCTATTCTAAGTATATTTCTTTTAAAAAACAAAATCAATGTTTTGCACTTGCACTTTCTATTTTATTTCTATTCTAACTACTTTCTTTTTATTTATTATAAAAAATGACCCTCTACCACTTGCAGTCTCTATTATTTTTCTATTCGATCTACTTACTGTTTGCTTTTTATTTATTATACAAAAAAACTTTCACTTACATACTATTTCTCTTTTGTTGGTTTTAATTGCTTCTATTTTCCTCATTTGTAAGTCGCTTTGGAAAAAAGCATTTGCTAAACTAAATGTAAAATATATATATATATATATATATATATATATTAATGGATGATTTATTCCTGGGATGAAAAGGCAGAATTTTAGCAGCCATTACTTTAATCAGTTACATGAACCTTCAGAAATTGTTTTAATGTGCTGATTTGGTGCACAAGAAACACTTAACATTTTCATAAATGTTGAAAACAGTTGTGCTGCCTAATATTTTTCTGGACATTGTGATACTTTTTTAAGATTCTTTGATAAATAGAAAGTTCAAAAGACAGCATTTACTTGAACTACTTTTTAAAGTCACATTAGATTAATTTATTGTGTAAAAATACTACTAATTTCTTAAAATTAAAAAACTAAAATCTTACTGACCCCAAAATTTTGAACTATAATGTATGTATAAAATAATGAGTGTGTAAACAGTATTTTAATTCAAATGTTTGCCTTAAAGGTCATACATGATTTGTGAAGTCAGATTCAGCTTAGTTTGTCATTTTATGAAGTTCATCTGAAGTGTTTGGATTTGTGTCTGTGTTTGTTGTATGAGAGAGAAAATATCTTGAGTTCTTACTCGGCTTTTCACCATCATCTTCTCAAGTTCTTTGCTGATGTCTGAGAAAGTGGGACGCTTATCTGGCTCTTGTTTCCAAC